>NC_056625.2:147812486-148138557 GCF_002870075.4 Lactuca sativa
AGTCAACCCACGAGAACCACATCTTCAAGCCGTGAAGAACATCTTTCGTTATCTGAAGTGAACCTCCTCTCTCGGTCTATGGTATCCAGCCAACTCAGGATTCTTCATTCAAGCATTTTCAGATGTAGATCTGGGTGGCTGTGGATTGGATCGTAAAAGCACCATAGGAGGATGTCAATTTCTGGTTGGAAAATTAGTCAGTTGGCAATCAAAGAAACAAACCTGTGTTTCGTTATCCACTGTAGAAGCTGAATACATTGCTGCAGCATCCTGTACATCTCAAGTCATATGGATACAAAGTCAACTCCGGGATTATGGCTTAAACATGAAGAAAATCCCACTATATTATGACTCTGAAAGTGCAATCAGGATTTGTCACAACCCAGTGCAACACTCGAAGACTAAGCATATCGCACTGAGGTACCATTTCATAAAGGATCACGTCGAAGATGGTAACATAGAAATTCACTTCGTCAGAACGACTGATCAACTGGCAGACATATTCACAAAGGCCTTACCTGAAGCAAGCTTCAATAAGATTCTACAAGGCCTAGGAATGATGCAAGTCGAGTCAGTACCGAAATCGCCTTCCCTTCCATAAAAGTAACAAGTGAAATAGAGCGAACCTATATGAACCGAAATGACCCGAACGTTCGGTCTATTTCGGGTTCGGTCCTTCTGAACTCATTGTTTTTTTAAGGCATTTCAACTATATTCTTTTGTATACTTTTTCATTACTTCTCTTCTACTTTTAAAATCCCAAAAATAATTTTCTCTTTCGTTCAATTGGTCAATTCTCACAAAAATCCAATTTTTTTTTTTATTTTTTTTTATATATCTATATCTAATGTTTTTATGTTTGTCTAAGTGTAATTTTTGATGGCACAGCTAAGGCATGTAAAAGGTTTTTGTTAGTTAGGCGTCCCTAGAAGCATGCTGTTGTATGTTGACCAAAGCCTCGACTGATTTTGAGTGAAGCCTTAATAACATGATTTATACCCATCATGTTTTCCCAATACAGGCTATCATATTCACTCTAATCTTGAGCTACCTTACTCTACTCAAACTGAGTTTAGAGTTTTCTGCTTGGTCCTTCTTTTCTTTAGAAGCAGAGGTACATTCGCTTCTTACACCATCTTCATTACCTTTCTCCATTACAATTCGTTTCATCAATATAACCTCTAAGACTCTCAGTTTTAACCACTGAGGTTTATGGTTATACAAAATCTACGTTCATGAACTTAGTTTCATGCCACTATGTACTAAGTGAAACCCAAAATTCAACACCACTAATGAATTGACGGTGAATTCAAAAATTCAAGCTCTTACTTGTTACCTAATGAAATCTTTATTTCTTTTTGAGTGATCTTTATCAGATCGCCTTTCACCAAGGCTTCTCTAACCCTAAAAGATCCAGTTTATTTTTTTTGAGATTTCTTTACTTCTCTCGTCACTATAAAGCATTTCAAACCTACTTGTTCAACAGATCACAATGATCTCACAAGTACTTCATTCACTTTTGGTCTTATGTTAAGTATCGAAATTATGAATTGAAGTGAAAGCCACCCTCTTTAACCTTTAAAAGAAGCCTTTGAAAACTTCTCAACAAGTTATTGATCGTTATTTCATGGGAAACCAAGCAAGCACTTCAATGTCTCTCTTGACCTTGGAGGAATTGATTTTTGCCCAGAATCAATCGTTTTATGTCTGAATACGACATCACAGATAATCCCAAAACACTCGTTTTATTTCTTTATCTTTTACACACTATGCATGAAAATTTTTAATTTTTCCAAATTCTAAGTTTCGCACAGATTAATGATTCAAATGTTCAAGGCACAAACACTCAAGCGTCATAAGGGGAAACGATTGGGATAAAGTGGTAGCTGACTCAGCAGAAATCCAAACGGTTTGGCGATTTCAAAAAGATGAGTTTTATGAAAAGGCGTGAAAAAGGGGAAACGTTTTTCTCTCTCATATGTCATCTTCAGCACGCCAACTGTTCACACATCAACTCAGGCGCTATTTTTGAGATAATCCAAGATTTCAGCTGGATTCTTTTCTTTCTTCCTTGTACGTATAAAAGGAATTGGAACGGTACTCTCTCCACCTTTATCACTTCCAAAAACCTCTCAAAGAAACCCGACGATTTTCTACAACTGTTCATCGTCATCTTCAAGCTACTAAAATGGCAGAATCCTCATCCGTTCATGATACCTCAGTTCGTCAACCCTTACTCACTATCAAACCCCAACAGAACCTAATCATTGATCTCACTCCATTCGTATATGAGCCCTATATGTTGTATGTGGTTGAGTGTCTCAAATACTCACCACTCGTCGACGCACTAACAAAGGTTGAAGTTGTTCCTATGTCGTTCTTGTCTCTTGTCTACTCTACTACATTCTACGACAAGGCTAACGAAAGGATTCACTTTGAACTTCACGATGAGAAAATCTCTATCACCAAGAGTCGATTATGTGCCCTAATTGGTCTTTCTCAAGATCTATATCTGGTAAACCCTGATTCCATTACAACTAGCCAACTGTTCACAATGTTCTATCAGATTGGGTATTCTGAAATCCTAACAACTGTCACCAAGTTCAAGAAGTCCTTCCTTCCTCCTCAAGGGAATGGCCTTTTCACGCTCTTATTCAAGGGATTGTCTGAGAGGAGCGCTGGTTCTGACGGTGCTAGCAAGGCATTCATGACGGTGCTGTATGGGTTGTACAGTGGGCTTAACCTTGATTATGGGTCCATCATTTGGCCTCAGTTGGTTCAAAGCCTATTTTCTTCGTCCAGGCATTCTGAGATTTCATGTGGGCGTTTGTGGACTATCATCACCAAATGGGCAATGGATCGTAATCGTGTCCAAATAATGGCGGATTCCTTGCTTTCTTCTATCGCCACTTTTCATACAACGAAAATCATTGTCACTGATCCAACAAAGTTTTCCTACATCGGACCTATTCCTGAAGCCATGCTCAGTTGTATCTCAGCGTCGAGTAATCTTCTTCAACAGTACAGGAAGCGTCCATCTGTTGGTCCACAAGAACTTACACCCACAATGCTTCATTCCATTGAAGAGGCTAACAAGCCAGCCAAGAGGGGTAAGAAGCCTGAATCGCAGAAGGAGGGACCGGTCACAAAACCAACCAAGGGGCAGACCCCCAAGAAGAGAAAAACTGATAAGCCTGCTACTTCTCAACCTCAACCCAAAAGGCAGAAGAAGCCTGCTAGGAGACTTATTCTTCAATCCTCCAGCGATTTGGATTCAGAATATGTTCCTCCTAAGCAGAAGAACGCTCTACCTTTAGATTCTGAGAGCGAAAGTTCCGATGAAGAGGCTTCGGGTCGAGGTGACACTCCGCCTCGCTCCCCTACTCCAGAAATTCTGGTTTGTTCTTTTCCTCCTTCACCTCCACCTGTTACCATTCCAGTTTCTATCCCTCCTATCTCTCCACTAACCACCTCTCAACCCTTCACTACAATTCCTATTCCCACTCCCATTTTTACAGATACAACTTCTACCACTACTACAAAACCCACCTTTACTGTTCCCAATCCACCTGTAACCGAACCTCGTTTTACAACCGAACCTACTTTCACAACCGAACCTCCACCTTCTTCAAAACCCTTGTCTCCTACACAGTCTACTGAAACAACCTCTATTTTGGGCGGTGAGGACTTGGAATTCGATTCCACATATTTCAATCCTTATCGAGTGCAGAGTGAGGATGATGACGACGAGCCAATTACCAAACGTTATCTCAAAGCAGCAAATGACAAGCTTGATCAACTGCTTTCCTCTTCTTCCTCTGGTGCCTATTCAGAAGCTGCTTTAAAAGCATTGTTCTCGTCGGTTGTTGATGAACACAATGCTACCCTATCTGCTGCAGCCAAGGCTATTGAAGCCTCCTCTTCCCAATGTCAACAGGCTTCTCGCGCTGTTGATGCCTCGACTAAGGAGTGCAAGGAAGCGACCGCAAAAGTCGATAAACTAATTTCACAAGCTCAACTGTTTCTAGATTCCTTGCAGGTTGCTGCTGCCAAGAATGCTGAAACTGTCAACACTTCAGTAGAGACTCTCCAAAAGACTCTTCAATCTGAGTGTTCCAACATTGCAGCGACACGCCATGCCATTGAAGAAGAAAACGAATCGCTCCATGTTAAGGTCAACGAACGCTTAAATCAACTGGAAGCGAACTTAGCTATGGAAAATCGGATTATGGATGAGCTTTACAGATGTACAGCCCATCTTAAACTGAAAATACACAAGCTGCGTACTACTAATGCAGAGATTAATGACCTCAAGTTAGAAAGGGAGGTTATCCAGAGTTCTGCTGCAGATGTTCACTCCATCCTCCTTCATCTTATTGAGGCGAATGATCCACTTATCACTATCACTGTCAGAAGGCATTTAGCAGACAAGCTCAGACCGGCACCGGATGTTCTCAGCCGTATCGAGGGTGTTCCGGTGACTGGGGTCCAACCAAAACAAGGGGAGAAAAAGAGTCAAAGCAGTAACCTCCTCCTTCTAGTTCAAAACCAGCTGCTGAACCGAAGGTTAATGAAGCTTCGGTCAGTAACAAAGATAAGAAGGAAAAGAAGATTGGTGAAGACGACACAGACAATGAAGATGATGTCTATGTCGACATTCCCAAGAAACCTGTCCCGATGGACAATACTTCTGAAAAACAAACGGAAGAAATCACCAAGAAGCAGCGCGTTGAGCTAGAACAGAAGTGAAAGGAAGCGGAGCTCCTTGAAAAGAAAAAGTCTATGTTTCCTGTATGGACTAAAGACTCGCTTCAGTGGTGTGCAATCGACAAGCTAACTATTCTCTGGCTCGAGCCAATAATGTCCTTTGGCCTTGACAACTCCAAGGATGCACAGTTCGATATGTCAATCACTGGAAAGGCATTCATCTTCCACTACTTCAACTCGACTGTTGCCATTCCATCTCCGGACCCGAAGGTAGATAGGGATCTTCTGGAGTTCTACTTGGAGTTTGCACAACCCCAATACCAGACTTGGAGCTCAAAGAAGATAACCACAGTCAAGGTGATGAAGCCCTATTCAGCAGGGAAATTTATCAATGTCAAATTTAGGGTGACTCGAGGAACCGAAGGCTCAGTCCACCATTTTAGCCTTGCCGATCTACCAAACCTCAATCACCATGACTGGATACTCCTCAACAATATTCTTCTGTCAAATCCCCAGGAGTATCAGCCAATAATCGATCATGTCAAGCGTATGCTTGTTTCCTACATACATGAGGTAGCGAAGATGGACCAGGAGATTGCCTCTGCCATACACAAACGACCAACGATTAATACCATGGGCAAAACTGGCAATGTCAACACCATGATCAAGGGGAAAATTGATTTAAAGTATCACACAGTCATGTTCCTCAAAGGCAAAGGCCAAAAATGTCTATTCGCTCTTGTCGACAAACACCTCTTCTCGACGACTTGTCTCGAGCAAATGGCTTTTCTCTAGTTGGAAATGTAAATAATGAATGAATATGGTTCATAATTCTATATATAGTCCTGGGATTTTTGGTAGAAAATATTTTATTCCTGAAATGAACTCTAATATACTAGAGTTTTGGAATAACAGAGTTGCACAAAACCCTACTGCATCCTCTCTCCTGATATCTCCTTAAGTGTAAACCCTAAAATACTCAAACTTATACGGAAAAGTCTGAAAATTTACTGTGACTGTTATAACTTCTATTGACTTGATAATGTTCGTACATAATGGAAATTTCGGGTTGTCATATCATCCCCCTGTTAGAAGGAATTTCGTCCCGAAATTAGAATTTAAGCAAATAAAGTATTTACATGTAACTAAGGAAAAAGATGGGGATATTTCCGCTTCATATGATCCTCTCGTTCCCAAGTGAATTCAGGTCCTCGTTTTGCATTCCAGTGAACCTTCACTATCGGGATACGACTTTGTTTCGTTTGCTTGACCTCTTGGTCTATGATCTCTACTATATCCTCCACGAAGTTGAGGCTCTCGTTGATCTCGATCTCGTCTAATGGAATAACAAGAGTCTCGTCGGATAGACACTTTTTCAAGTTTGATACGTGGAAGGTAGAATGTACGTTACTTAGTTCACGCGGTAGATTGAGTTTGTAAGCTACAGGGCCGATTCTCGTGAGAATCTCGAATGGCCCTATGTATCTTGGATTGATCTTCCCACAGTTTCCGAAGCGTGTCAAGCCCTTCCAGGGTGAGACCTTCAGTAGAACTCGGTCGCCCACCTAGAATTCCAACGGTTTCCTTCGCTTGTCAGCGTAGCTTTTCTGTCGGTCTCTAGAGGCTTTCAATCGTTCACGAATTTGAACGATCTTCTCTGTCGTTTCCCGAATGATCTCCGGACCCGTGAGAGTGCTTTCGGAAACTCGTCCCTTAGCTAACTAGGTATCACCTACCTCAGCCCAGCACAGAAGGGATCTACACTTTTGGCCATAGAGGGCCTCGAATGGCGCTGCCTTTATGCTCGCGTGATAACTGTTGTTGTAGGAAAATTCGACAAGGGGTAAATGGATATCCCAAGCTTTCCCAAAGTCAATCAAACTGGCTCGCAACATATCTTCTAAGGTTTGGATAGTTCTCTCACTTTGTCCGTCGGTCTGTGGATGGTAGGCCGTGCTCATGTCCAACCTAGTTCCTAGAGAATTTTGTAACAACTGCCAGAACCTCGAAGTGAATCTACTATCTCTATCTGAGATAATGGATATGGGAACACCGTGCAGCCTTACAATCTCCCTAATGTACGTTCGCGTAAGTGTCTCCATCTTGTCTGTTTCTTTGATTGGCAAGAAGTGTGCAGACTTGGTCAGTCTATCGACGATGACCCATATGGAATCAAGTCCACCCGTCGTCTTGGGCAACTTGGTTATGAAGTCCATAGTGATCCGCTCCCACTTCCATTCTGGTATCTCCGGTTGTTATAGAAGACCGGATGGTTTCTGGTATTCGACCTTCACCTTCGTGCAAGTAAGGCACTTACTTACGAAGGTAGCAATATCTGCTTTCATGTTAGGCCACCAATATAACTTTTTAAGATCCAGATAGATCTTATCTGAACCCGGGTGGACGGAATAACGAGTGTTGTGAGCTTCGGTCATGAGCAAGTCTCTGAAGCCACCGTGTTTCGGTGTCCAGATCCGATCCATGAGGTATAAGGCTCCGCCACCCTTGACTTCCAAGTTCTTATCCATTCCTCTCAGGGATTCACCCGCCACATTTTCAGGTTTCAAAGCATCGAGCTGAGCTTCCTTAATTTGCGTGGACAAGTGTGAATGGATAGTTAGAGTAAAAGATTTGACTCTACGACCAGTATATTCTTTCCGACTCAGGGCGTCGGCTACTACATTGGCATTACTCGGATGATAATGAATTTTGCACTCGTAATCACTGAGTAGCTCGACCCACCGTCTTTGTCTCATGTTGAGCTCTTTCTGGTCGAAGATGTGTAGTAGACTCTTGTGGTCTGTAAAGATCGTGCTTTTTGTACCATAAAGGTAGTGTCTCCAGATCTTCAGAGAAAATACGACTGCTCCTAGCTCAAGATCATAGGTGGTGTAGTTAACCTCATGTGTCTTCAGCTGTCTCGAGGCATAGGCTATGACTTTACCTCGCTGCATCAGAACACATCCGAGTCCTTGATTGGATGCATCGCAATAGACAATGAAGTCTTCTATCCCTTCGGGGAGGGATAGTATTGGTGCAGTGCACAAGGCTTGTTTGAGCGTTTGGAACGCTCTTTCCTGTTTCTCTTCCCAGTCAAAGGCCACGCCTTTCTGGGTCAGGTCTGAACGCGATAGTAGCCAGTGAGACTTAGAAATTGACGAATTTCTGTAGGTGTTTTCGGTGCTGACCAGTTCTCAATGGCCTTGATTTTGGAAGGGTCCACGTGTATTCCTTCTTCGCTAACAACATGACCCAAGAATTCGACTCGTCGGATCCAAAATTTGCATTTGGAGAATTTCGCATAGAGCTTCTCCACTCGCAATGTTTCTAAGACCCTACGGAGATGTTGACTATGTTCTTCCTTACTCGTGAGTAGATAAGTATGTCATCAATGAAAACAATGACGAAATGATCCAAGTAAGGATGACACACCCTATTTATCAGGTCCATGAATACTTCTGGTGCGTTAGTTAATCCGAACGGCATCACCACAAAATCGTAGTGTCCATAACAAGTTCGGAAAGCTGTCTTGGGAACATCCTCCTCTAACACTCGCAATTGGTGATATCCGGATCGTAGATCTATCTTCGAGAAGTAGTTGGCTCCTTGAAGTTGATCAAATAAATCGTCAGTGCGGGGCAAAGGATAACGATTTGTAATGGTAAGTTTGTTGAGTTCTCTATAGTCGATGCACATGCGAAACGATCCATCTTTCTTCTTGACGAACAAGACCAGTGATCCCCAAGGTGAGAAGCTTGGTCGAATGAATCCCTTCTTGAGAATTTCATTAAGTTGACTGGAAAGTTCCTGCATCTCGGCCAGTGCCAGACGAAAAGGAGATTTGGCTACAGGGGTAGCTCCTGGCACTAAGTCGATTCTGAACTCGACTTGGCGTTGTGGTGGTAAACCGGGAAGTTCTTCTGGGAAGATGTTAGGAAAGTCGCGTACTTCTAGGATGATCTGAATGTCTTTCATTTCTTGACTTGTATCGACGACGTGTGCGAGGAATGCATGATATTTCTTTCGCAAGCCCTTTTAGGCTTGAATGCACGAAATGATGCGAAGGCTCGTACTAGGTTTGTCGCCATAGATAACTAAGGTTTCGTTGTTAGGAAGGTTAAGATGAACTGCTTTTTCAAAGCACATGATGTCGGCGCGAAGAAGACTCAACCAATCCATGCCGATGATAACGTCGAAACATTTAATTGGGACCGACATGAGGTCTATCTTGAAAGTATGGCCATCTAAAGTTAAAGTACAACCTACGTATATGTAGTTAGTACTCTCCGTTTTCCCGTTAGCCATTTCTACTGTGAATGAATTATATAATGCACATGGTTTTTGTTTAAGCAGGTGTGCAAATTTGTGACTTACGAAACTTTTCTCTGCTCCATTGTCGAAAAGTATGCAAGCATATGAGTTATCGAGGAGAAACGTACCAGTCACTATCGTAGGATTAGCTACCGCTTCCTCATGGCCCAAGGCCATAACTCTTCCTACTCCTCCAGCCATCCCTGCTTTAGGGCAGTTCCACTTGTAGTGGCCTACTTCGCCACAACCATAGCAAGCTTGGCCCATACCGGCGTTAGGAACCTGGGTGGCCTGAGCTGTTGGAGTCTTGCATAAACGGACTGTATGCCCCTTCCTGTTGCAGTTAGAGCACTGCATCTCCCTGCAAGGTCCATGGTGGTGGAAACTGCACTTGGTGCTCTTCGGTAGAGTTCCAGCATATGTTTTTGCTGGCAAGGGGTTCGTAGGGACAACGAGAGTTACCGAGTCAGCATTGATTGCCACAAGTTGTTGTCTCTTGGAGGATTCTTGCGAAGCCCCTCTTTTTCTCTTGTTCCACCCCTTTTTGTTGTTGTTGACCTTTTGTGGTACGGGTGCAAGGATTGTTGGGTTCTAAGGTTTCCTGTGATCTATGAGAGATTGTGCCAACTCCTTGGCACTATCAAAAGTGACAGGATTGGAAGCTAACACACTCGACTGGATCTGGGGCGACAGTCCCCATATGTATCTCTCTATTTTCTTGCTCTCGAGAGCAACCATGTCAGGGCATAGGATTTCCAGATCACAGAACCTATTTGTGTAGGTTGATATGTCAGATCCAACCATTTGTATACCCCAAAGTTCCTGCTCGCGTTTTTGCACTTCACCTCAAGGACAGTACTCTCTCATCAGCATGTCCTTCAAGTGTTCCCAGCTGATGGAATATGCCACCACTAAAGTCAGATACTTAAGATGGCCGTTCCACCATGTTAATGCTCTGTCAGAGAAGGTACAAGCTGCGAACTTGACCTTGTTGCCCTCCTGGCAAGCACAGATTTCAAAGACAGATTCCATCTTTTCAATCCATTGCCTTAACACCATAACCCCACCAGTTCCATTGAAGCTGCGGGGCTTGGCGTTCGTGAAGTCCTTATAGGTGCATTCCTGAGGGTGTCCATGGCTTTCGCCGTGGTTCGAGGGAGGTGCACCTGTTCCAGATCCACTAGGGACAGGGGTGTTGATGGATGACACAGCAGCTGCAACTGCTGCTGTAAAAGCTGCCTGGAACATAGTGGCATCGAAGGGAGGAGGTGGTTGAGGAGGTTGAGGTGGTGGTGGAGGTGGTGGTATCGGTGTTTCGTTGATTGGGTTACGTCTGGGATTTCTGTGTGGCGACATCTTTAACTATACGTTTAAAAGATGACGACATGGATAAGTATAACTGAATGATAAATGTGTCTCATGGACTAATTCCGCATAGTCCAACAACATAATGAATAGCATAACTAAATGAAGATGATGACATTTGGATATTAATTTCCATATGATTAGATATCTGTCAATAATATGGGGATTACAGATGTAACAAGTTCGGGAAATGGCCTAGAAGTAGGCCTTACATCAACCAAGATAGGAAAATTTTGACAGAACTATGAATAGATCAAGACCTAACAGGCCTAAGATTTACAAAGACAGGAAATTATACCAAAGTTTTTAAATAAACTAGGTTATATCCAAAAGATGAGTCGTCGAGATCCTATCGGCGACAAGAACTGCTAGCATGAGTTCTTGATCCCGACAGTAGACGTTCTATGTCCCTCATACGCCTGTCAGCTCTCACTTGCTGAGCTTGAAGTTCCCTAACTTCAGCTTGAGTTTCAGCAAGTTCTCTCTGCCGAGCTGCATTGTGGACCAGAGTCCTTTCATGAGCAGACTCTAGTTGGTGAATACGGACGGTGTTGACGCCAGAGTTAGCATCAATCTCCAAGACTCGATTGATAGTTGATTGACCCAATATCGTGTTCCTAGAAATCCTACGAACCATGATGGGTAGGACCCTGTCAGCAGATCCTCCTTCAGTGAGGTTGTAGAAACTTCTATCTCCATTGTAGAGAATGGGTTGACACTGTTCCTGACTCCATCTATTCAAGTTAGTGGCCCACAGTGGTGTGGGTCCTTGAAATGCGGGACGGGGGTTTAGGTTTGGGTTTTGAGCAGCTGGGGGTAGGTTGTTGACTTCAGGCTCCGAGTCAGAACTATCGGAAAAACCCTCAACATGGTGATCATCCAAAGGGATTGGGTGATCATCTTCTAGTTCTTCCTCTAGCCATCCAGCGTTGCCTTGGTTTGGGAAGTATGGATCGCCGTGGTGAAATCCTGCCATTAAAATCTACGCGAGAAAAGGGATATAAGAAATAGCTAAAATAGACGAACTGAGTAAGATAATTACAGTAAGACTAAATACCCCTATGGTATTACTTTATGGTTGCGTTGGTAAGTTTTTAGACTTTTTGCCACATCACAACAATTGTTGGGCATATGCTAATCATCCTTAGAACAACATAGTTGATCAGGCTATGCCATTCCCAAGACTGGCCATATATCCCCAGGCTTACTTGTGATATTCAACAATCGTAATTCTTTTGTTCTTGTCATTGTGACACTGATTTTAGTATGAATGCAGGCACGTATACGTACTTAAATATTTTATTATTTAATAGTATAACTCTTAGACAGAGTGTTTTAATCCCAATGTATTTATAGTTAGTATATCTTTTATGGGTTGATATACTATATTCACTATAAACAAAGCTCTGATACCAATCTGTCACACCCCAAACCAAGAACAGCAGAAACGTTCTAGGGTGGAGGACGTCATGTACAGTATCACAAACAGTGTAAAGTAGTAAACAAGCAACAACATCATCCATTGCATTAAAAGTAATGTTTTAATACATGTGTGTTCTTTTAATGTAATAAGACACCAAAAATACAATCAAAATAAAAGACGAGTCTTGTCTATACTCCGTCTTCTCAAAACCTGGCCATCGTACCTGTCTACTGGTGACCTAAGAATACAAGTTATTTTGAAAGCGAGTATCAGCCTAAAGCCGGTGAATTCCTAAATAATTAAGTGTCATTGTCTTGTTTTGGAAAACAGTTATGAATGCCCTGTAAATCTTTAAATGAAACAGTTGATGTAGGTAATGAAAAACCTAGAAAATCCCTTATTTCCTACTAGTATGAAATGTAGTCTTCTACCAAGACCCGGATGTTTTGTAAGTAAAATGATAGTTTTTCCTTTCTATTGACTAGTACTAAAAGTACTTAGTCTAACTCCTCGTTTATGTGAATGTATCACAAAATAAAGTAATAGGCAAATATACTAATGTAATTGTTATCCTTTGGTACTACAACTAACACGACATTGCAATTAGCGTAATGTATAACCTTTGAACATCCGTAGATTGTTCAATTGTCCTCTGTAGCTACAGCAGGGGGAAGGAAGGGTTAGTCCCGTAATCGATTTACTAATATAAGTATTAACCGTAGGCATCCGTAAATGTTCATCAACCTCTGTAGCGAACAGTAGGCCCGAGGAATGCTTAGTCCCGTAATCGTATTCTAATGTAAGAATCAACCGTAGGCATCCGTAGATGTTCATCAACCACTGGTGCTAATCAGCTGGGCTTCGGAATGGTTAGTCCCGTCTAGATATCCCGTTGAACTGGGATAGGCAGGACAATTTACACAGAAGGTACTAATAAATCATCCTAATGAATCGAGGTACAAGCATCCATGTAAATGTATACAGGAAGATGTATCCACGTAAAGTACTCATGTAATGTATTCATATAAGGTACTCATGTAATGTATTCATGTAAGGTACTCATGTAATGTATTCATGTAAGGTACTCATGTAATGTATTCATGTAAGGTTCTTATGTAATGTATTCATGTAATGTATTCATGTAAGGTACTCATGTAATGTATAGTGTAGACTCATGAATGAATTGACTCTGATGTATTTCCTTATAATAGTAATAATGTTATGTATCTCCTAACTATCCCCATAATAGTTAACTGGAAGGTATTGATTGTCCAAACAAGTTTATACACCCTTGCTACACAAGAGTGTGGGAAACTGAATGAAGGATGAAAACTATAATATCAATACATATAAAAGAACATAAGTGTATAGATATAGTTTTGTTCAAGATGGTAAAAATGGTTTTGTAAAACATCTATGAGTTTTGAAAAATAATTAACAATGACTTGATGTCATTTTAATAAACATTTCAAACGTAATACTCTTGCTATTAAGGTATTTTTAAGATATAAAATCATTTCATGCATCACATTTTGTAGTATGTGAAATCTGCTGAATGAAAACACAGTTATAAATACATATGATTGATTTAATAACATGTTGTTTTCTACCTGTATTCCCCCCCCCCCCCCCCATTAAAGCATTTAAAATCATTTAAAACATTGATTAAGGGGTATGAACTCACCTATAGATGGTGGTTTGGATGTACTAAACGGTGTCGGATTGTTAGGTGTCAAGTGAGGACTTGTACACACACTATGATCCTAATGAACATATAATCACACATATATGCACCCAATTAGTCTTAAACTAATAATTGTAAATGTTAAGACATCCTAGAACATGATAAACACTTTATATAAGTGTTATAAGCCTTAAGGATTTCATCTAATTTGTTGTAGGACCCGGCTAATGAATTTAAGGTTACAAAGGATCCCATATTTGAGTTTACTCTCCAATAAACTCCACACAAGGAGTTTACGGTCGTAAACCCTTGAGTTTACGGCCGTGAACTCCTAGGATTAATGTCCTTTGGTGTTTTGAGGTTCTAAATGATCCCTAGAAGCATTCCAACTTGGTGGATTAATTCTTGGAAGGGTTTAGGGCACTAATACACTCCTTTGAGGAGTTTACGGCCCCAAGGCCAATTCCTTTTGAGTTTACTGCCGTAAACTCATATGGAAGGGGTGTTTTTATGCTTTCAAGTCCCAAGCTCATGTAGGATAGGTTCTAGACAATTATCTAAGGCTAATGAAGGCCTTAGGCACACATTGGTACCCTTCCTTGATGTTCACGGCCCAAGAACCATAACAATTGGAGATTAGGGCCGTAATCTCTCTTTGGGAGGGGTTTTTGATGTTTTAAAGTGCTTAAATTAACTAGGAGTAAATCTAGGTAATTGTCCAAGGCTTTAGGAGTGGTTAAGGCACTCTTTGGCCTTAAGTTTGGAGTTCACGGTCCAAGAACATCTTGCGCCGTGAACACCTAAACCTTGGTGTTCTTGGGGTGATTTCTAGTCATATACACACTAGCATACAAGCCTAAGGTAGTTACATATCACGGGGGAAGGACTAGGCATCATTTTAAGAGTTTACTCCCTAAGGTGTTCTTGGGCGGTAAACTCTCGAATCTAGTTGTTTTGCTATGAAATCGATGTTATTAAGCACACTACTAGCTATATAATACAACTAGAGAGAGGTACTCACGATTTGGGATGAAAACCCGAAGATCCGTGAGAGAGAAAATGGCTTTTCTCTAGTTGGAAATGTAAATAACGAATGAATATGGTTCAGAATTCTATATATATTCCTGGGATTTTTGGCAGAAAATATTTTATTCCAAAATGAACTCTAATATAATAGAGTTTTGGAATAACAGAGTTGCACAAAACCCTACTGCATCCTCTCTCCTGATATCTCCTTAAGTGTAAACCCTGAAATACTCAAACTTATACGGAAAAGTCTGAAAATTTACTGTGACTGTTATAACTTCTATTGACTTGATAATGTTCGTACAGAATGGAAATTTCGGGTTGTCACATCATCCCCTCATTAGAAGGAATTTCTTCCCGAAATTAGAAATTAAGCAAATAAAGTATTTACAGGTAACTAAGGAAAAAGATAGGGATATTTCCGTTTCATCTGATCCTCTCGTTCCCAAGTGAATTCAGGTCCCCGTTTTGCGTTCTAGCGAACCTTCACTATCGGGATACGACTTTGTTTCGTTTGCTTGACCTCTCGGTCTATGATCTCTACTGGTTCCTCCACGAAGTTGAGGCTCTTGTTGATCTCGATCTCGTCGATTGGAATAACAAGAGTCTCGTCGGACAGACACTTTTTCAAGTTTGATACGTGGAAGGTAGAATGTACGTTACTGAGTTCACGCGGTAGATTGAGTTTGTAAGCTACAGGGCCGATTCTCGTGAGAATATCGAATGGTCCTATGTATCTTGGATTGATCTTCCCATGCTTTACGAAGCGTATCAAGCCCTTCCAGGGTGAGACCTTCATTAGAACTCGGTCGCCCACCTGGAATTCCAACGGTTTCCTTCGCTTATCAGCGTAGCTTTTCTGTCGGTCTCTAGAGGCTTTCAATCGTTCACGAATTCGAATGATCTTCTCCGTCGTTTCCCGAATGATCTCCGGACCCGTGAGAGTGATTTCGGTAACTCGTCCCATAGCTAACTGGGTATCACCCACCTCAGCCCAGCACATAAGGGATCTGCACTTTCGGCCATAGAGGGCCTCGAATGGCGCTGCCTTTATGCTCGTCTGATAACTGTTGTTTTAGGAAAATTCGACAAGGGGTAAATGGATATCCCAAGCTTTCCCAAAGTCAATCACACTGGCTCACAACATATCTTCTAAGGTTTGGATAGTTCTCTCACTTTGTCCGTCGGTCTATCGATGGTAGGCTGTACTCATGTCCAGCCTAGTTCCTAGAGAACTTTGTAACGACTGCCAGAACCTCCAAGATTGCAACTTGAGTGACATAATCTTTAGAAAGTTTATAACACTTGTCAAATGTAGAGTAAGATGTTTCCTATTGTGAGAAGTGTTTAACTTGTTAAGAATCCGCACTAACTCTTGAATATTTGTTTTGTCAAGGAATGGTACTTCACAAAGAGAATATCATATGTCAAGAGGTCAGTGGGAATCTTAAAAGATCTTGAGAAATTTTAAAGAACTAATCAAGAATAAAACCTATTGTTTAATCACTAGCACACAACTTGAGGTTGTAAACCTATCGTGTTGACATATTCTTATTTCTGTGTCTATTCCAGTTAAAATTTGACTATGCTTGTGAGTTCTATGAGTTCTCAATTGTTTGCATAACAACCTGGAAGCAATGGTAGGCCCTTGTGCTGCCGGGTGGCAAGAAAATGAGATTGGGCAAGTTCAACCCATATGAGTTTGGATTTGTCACTAACCTTGTTTTGTGATTATGGTTTTGACAAATTCACATGGATAGGAACACTTACACCATAAAAATCTAAGTGTCATAACGTTTCTCTTTGATTCATGAAAAGGATGGTGAGGAAACGCTTTCACTTAGTAGATTTTAAGTAGATAGCAATTGTGATATTTGCATTCTCATGTTGTTAGTGGAGCATGTGTAGTTAACTAGCACACTAACTAGTGAGAATGGCAAAAGGTCTAAACATTATGATTACGACATCCCTCTTCATAATTGTTTAGACACACATGTGAGCCATCTAAGGAAAAGTGTATGGTTTTGATAAAGTCTTATCAAAGCATCTCATATAAGAAATCTGAACTTTGGTAAGAAATTCAATAAAGTATTGATTTCTAGAAGTCCGGCTGATTTCTGGGTACATGTCAAAGCTAGTGGGAGCATAAGTGTTATGCTTGTAAGATAGTAATCATTATGCTAGTGGGAGCATGATTGTTATGATTAAGTATTGCAAGTTAGCAATGTTAATTATAGAAAACAAAAGTTTCAATTCGCTTTGAAAAAGTTGTTTTTCTATAATTAAGGGAGGGGATTTTATACTTCATTCCCATTCTACAAGCTTAGATTGAGATTTTAATCAACTTTAGTCAAGGATATATATATATATATATATGAATGTTATGTGGGAATGGTTCAACATGAGGAAATTATATATATGTTGTGCTCTCAAAATTCATTTATGATTACGACATCCCTCTTCATAGTTCGAATTGTGAGAACATGGCAACTAAAATTTTTATAGCATGAATCGTGTCCCATATGCTTCAGGTATAGGACTGATTACATGTGCTATAATATTTATCCATTCTAAATTTTCCAAATGACTAGGGCATTAAGAGGGAAAAAGGAATAGAGCTGGATATGACTAAAATGATTAAGCAATTTTCGAGAACAATATGAGGTTCACCAAAGATTGGTTGCTCATGGACAATTGGAAGTATATAGTTAAGACCATATTGACATATTCTGAAAAGAGGCAACTCTTGTTCAGAAGTGATGGTCAAAATGGAAATATGGAATTGTTTCCTTAGGTGGAAGTTATTCTCTAAATCTGTGTAAGATTAGAAAACTTAATGCAAAGAAGGATGTTCAAAGGAATGTACTTTGAATATGAGACTTCGTTTCCATGGAATTGATCTCCATTGGAATACTTTGGAATGTTTGTTGCCAAGTCTTTGTGACTCTTGTGCATAGTCATTACAAGAGAATCATTGCATAATTTTGGTATTCTTACATTTACAAAAGGAATTGGGATTGTGAAATGAGCATCATTGGAGTCGTGTTGAATTGATCTATTTCACAAAAGAAAGGACCATAGGTAAACTTAGTGTGCATGCTTGGAGCATGGCATGACTATTGTTTTAATTCAAGTATTAAGTATTATTCTTACATGAATAGTGAGTAATTAATATGGTGCTTAGATAAAAAGGTGTTTTTTTATTTACTCTCAGAGTGTTGGGGCCATATAGGATTAGTATTATTCTTGTGTTTCACTTTGCATGTTTTGACTTCCCGAATAACTAATTTATTCAAACCCTCCACAGTCAATCATACTTTGGAAGTAGGTATTGAGGCAAGACTATCATGAATAGGTATGTAGTCTGTCTAGGTGGCTAGACTTAGGTGCAATATTCATCAGTGCTCCTGGAATAAGATTCGAGTATTGGATTAAACCCACGCTCATTTGAATCACTTCATGGATTTTATCACGAGTGAATCTTGAGACGATAATATCTTATATTCTTCAAGCCTAGAGTTATGAGTTGTTGACTATGAGTTGGTTATACATTGATTGCATGAAAACGCATTGGTAAGTCAATGTTATCAAACGTGCCTTTGTGTATGATTCAACAAGTAGTTAGTACAAGCATACGAGTGAAAGTCTATCCATTCCTTTTACCCTTAAAGGGATAAAAGCGATATATGTGGGCCCCTCGATGATTTAGTGATGACACCCTAAGTGCTTGGCCAATCCTGGACTGATTTGATTTGTTCAATTAGTCGGTCGTCATAAATCAGAAATCGGGAAACAACAAATGGACAGAGAGAATGATTATAATCCATGTCTCAGTCCATATGATATCTAGAATGGAGGAATATATGATCAGTTATCTAATGGATGCGTCATTGATTTGTTCAGCTTTTAAGAGCTACGATTGTTGGTCGGGTTGGAGTCATACTTCCAATAATAGTTATTAGACTTATCCAAGTGAGAGGTTGTTGGATTAGTGTCTAAGTCCATAACTATAATTGGTATATACTTGACCCGACCCAGCATGGTGTTGGATTAGTGTCTAAGTCCATAACTATTTTGGTATGTACTTGACCCGATGGTGCATGGTCCTTTTAGGTTGCCTTCACCAAAGCAACTTGATAGCATGAATTATGGAGAGAAAGGATTAAATATGATTTATTAATATATTAAAGGAGAAATCATATTGTTTAATTAATATTAGTCAATAATTAATTGGTAATTAGTTTTGTGACTAAAAGAGATTAATTAAACTTAAGGGACTGGAATTGTAATTATAAGATAATTGCAATTTGGGCCATGGATTGCCTTATATTAAGGAGTGGACAAATTCTATGGGGAAGCCTATAAGGAAATCGTCCAAGGCCTTAATTAAAGGAGTCTATGGGTTGCTTAGGGCTTAAGCATCCAAATTAGGGTTTCCTTGTTAGATAACCCTGATAGCCTCACTATATATAAGACCCTTATGACCCAAAAACGTGTAGAAGCTTTCTTCTAGGGTTAGAACACGTTTTGGGCAGCCTCCATCCTCTCTCCTCTTCATCCTCTTGCTTATGGTGTTTGTAAACCATTAGACGAGTGACATTTGTGACTCTAAGCTTTCTAAAGTCAATACAAGGAGATTTGGGATTATTATTGCTACATAACAATCAAGGTAATATCTTAAACCTATTCTCATGTTAATATGATTACTTGAATGCTAGAATTAGGGTTTATAGTCTTGGATAACTTGCATGTACAATAGAGAAACCTAGATCCAAACATTAGGGTTTGTATGAGCACATAGGATGTCTTATGACCAAAACCCATCAGTGGTATCAGAGACTAGACTGGTTTCTATTGTACTGATGCATTGTATGATTGAAAAATTCGATTTTTGTGTTTCTGGAGGCTGGACTCGCCGAGTCCATAGATGAACTCGCCGAGTCCATGCTGACTCGACGAGTCCATGCCTGGCTCGGCGAGTCGGCTCGTCAAATGGAGGGAAAACCGGGATTTCTTGTTGTTTTTGCTTAAGGATAGTTGCCTTATCATATTAGATCAATATAAATCCGATTTTATGATATATTTGACTATATTCTTGATCCAATTGAAGATATTTATCAATTAATAAAATATTTGTTTCCTTATGTGATAATTGATTAATTATTTTGATTAAATTGGTAAATTGTTTTGCAAGAAATCATTAAATAAATCAAATATGGATAATTATGTGATTAAATGTTAATTCAGATTATTTGTTATTTGATCCTTGTGCTTTGAAAAGTTTCATATTTTCCCCTTTAGGTTTTATAGTTTACATTTGAACCCAAAAAGTTTTGTTGTTTTGAAATTTAAATAGTTGAAACCCTAATGTTTTGAAAAATGTTTCAAAACTTTCCCTCAAGTTTTGGAATTTAAAATTTTGGCTTAATAGTTTAATTTGATGTATATTTAAATTCTAAACCCTAATGTTTTGAAATGTTTCAAAACTTGCCCTCAAGTTTTGGAATTTAAAAGTTGATTAAAAGTTTAATTAGGAATGTTAAATTCTAAAACCCGAGTATTGTTTTGAAAAATTCAAATCACACCCTTATGGTTTTATTAATTAATTAATGTGTATAATTAAAAGTAGTTTAACAAATCCATAAAAGTTTAGGTTTACAATTTAATTGAATTAAAGGTATAATTGTTAAATTAGACCACCTAGGATTTTAAAAGTTGTAAAATACACCCTATACTATATATAACATTAAAAGTCTAACATTATATATATATATATATATATATATATATATATATATATATATATATATATATATATATATATGTATGAGTAAAAGTCGGTCTTACCGTTAGTAGGCCTCATTCATGAAGCTGGTCTATAAGGGGTGTTTAAGGAAATTGCCTATAAAATGGCGATTGAATGGGTATCCACTCTTACCCACCGCACTCTTGACTAGTGGAGGGTCGTTAGCCAAACGGGTAGGATAGAACGAAACCTTCCATTATAAGTATAATGAATTACAAAAGTAACTAAATGTTTTTCAAATTCCCAATCTTAGTTACTTAGGCAAAGTGAATTGATGCAATTCCATGAAATTACACTTTGTGCCCTTGCGAAGACGTTAGTGGAGCGTGTGTGGTTTATCGGCACACTAAATGGTTCTAAGCAAAGGTAGCAAAGGGTGACTCAATGTTTGTCATAGTTCGGTGGAGCGTATGTGGTTTACCGGCACATCGAATAGATGACTGTAACATGTGAGGGCACCATGTAAGTTTGCATGGTTATTCACACCCGCTTTGTGATCCTCGGCATCCCAGTCACAAACTAAAGAGGCATATCGAGATTTAAACATGCCATTGAAATATTCAATGAATCTCAAAGGATCTAGGAGTTTTCATAGATTTAAAACTTAAATTTCTTTTTCGTTTTTCATGGTGGAAATTAGTGAATCGTCATTCACTTACCTTCAAATGTTCTGCAATTTGGGTTACGGCATCCCTCTCCCGAGTTGTAGAATATTGTGTTGGGTCCTAGCCTTAGTATCTCATTTGGGTGATTCACTAAGGACTCAATCAATCAACTAACTTGAATTTGTTTCTCCCGTTTTGTAGATGTCAAAGTTCGACAACTATGGTCTTCCCAAATCTCGTGGGACAAGCTTTCCACATGAACATGATATTCCACGATTCGATCGAGGAACAAGAAATCATGCTTCACTTCCTCCACCTCCTCCAATTATTCTCCCTAACCCACAAGTTCAAAGGCTTGAAAAGTTCAAGATCACTCAAGCCCTTTTGGCAAGTAAACATAAAGAAGGAAAGTCGGTGTGTGCACACGTCCTAGGGATGACGTCACACATTGATAGGTTAAGAATGTTGGGATCCATTGTCTGTGAGGAAATGGATATTGATTGGGTTCTTCAGTCACTTCCTAACTCATATAGTGAGTTCGCAAGAGAGTACTATATGATAAACCGCAACGTGACCGTTATAGATCTCACCTATATGCTTATTGCTGCTGAATCAGCAATGGTTTGGCGCAATAGAAAAGCAAAGTTGATTGGTGAATCTACCTTCAAGACCTCTATGGATATAGACAATGGCAACGAAAGACATGCTATGATCGAAAATTTTGATCATAAGAGAAAGGCAATGTCTGAAGTAGTTCCATGTCATGTTCAAAAAGAGTCAATTTGCTTTTATTGCCAAGAGAAAAGGGTATTGGAGACGAAGCTGCCCCATTTACCTAAGAGATCTAAGAGATGGGAGAGTCGAAACATATGGATCTAATATAGGTAAAATCCATTAACTAACTCTTTTAAGCTTCTATTCTAGATTCTTAATAAATAATGTGATAAGATTGCAATTGATGTTTTGTAGGATCGAAGAGAAGAAAGGAAGCTTAAGGGAAGAAGTGAGCAGAATCTAACCATGAAGGAATGGATTTTGATCTCATTTCTCGAAGATTAGATTCTTGAGCTACAACTTAGAGTTAGAATTAGATAGCTAAGAAAGATGTATTAGCATAGTTTTTCAATGAATTGCATTGTAAGGACAAAATTTTTCCGCAATAAAATAAATTTTGATTTTATATTATTTATTTATCCTTGCAATGGCGTATATGAAAAATTGATGTTTGAATGTTTCTATTATTATCAATAATGGATTTGGTTCTTATTATGTTATTTATGGAAAGTCGAGAGTTTACCAAATAGGGAGAGTTTCTCATAGCCCAAGTTTCAATTGGACAGAAACTTGGAATCATGCAACTTGGTTGCACGATGAATGAGAAATTTCATATTTGGAAATTAGACTAATTCAATGACAAAGTCTCAAGTGAAGGACTAGGAGATCGAGCACACAAAGTTGCGTGTTAATCAAGTCCACCATAAGAGTAACAATGATATTCGTCATGATTTACTAAAGGTTTAGTAAATATGATTATACTTACAAGATTAAGTGTAATTATGAATTGATTGAAAAAGTTTAAATCAATAGCAGAAAGAATAAGAAGAATCAAGTAGGCAGAAAGATAAAAGTTTCTCCATTCTAAGAAGAAGGGAGAGTAGCTTTTATGCTTTATGATAGGTCTTAATGATTAAGAACCATATCTCAATTGATCCTCTAAGTGAGTCTTAGTACAATTGTATGTTTAAGAAGAGGAATCAAGGATTGAAGAAATGGTTAAATCAAGAAGTCAATCGTACATCGTTCCAATAACAAGTCTTAAAGTTAAGATTGTGATAATGAGTGACAAGTATTAAAAAGGTTTACAACATTCATCAAATGTGGAAAGTTGTGATGTCTTGGATAAGACAAAGACCAACTAGGATCCATTTATGAAGTGTTTTGATAAAAGCTACACTAACTCTTGAATATTTGTTTGTCAAGAAATGGTTGTTGACAAGAGATTCTTATATGTCAAGGAGTCAGTGGGAGTCTTAATGGTCTTGAAAGGTTTCAAGAACAAATCAAATAAACCTTATCGATAATCATTAGCACACGAGTTGAAGTTTACAACCTATCGTGTTGACGTTATTTTGTTTCTGTGCTAATCCAATCGAGTTAATTATGCATGTGAGTCCTATGAGTTCTCATTTGAATACATATAAGGCAAGGACCTTGATCAATGAAAAGTACATTGATAGGAAAAGGTGAGCTGCTTAACTACTTGGAAGACATGGTGGGCAGCTGTGCTACCATAAGGAAAGAAATCGAGACTAAGAAAGTTCGATCCATATGAGTTTGAATTTGTTGTAAACTTTGGTTTTGACAAATTCACATGGATAGGAACAAATACACCATTTAAATCTAAGTGTCATAAGATTTCCTCCTTCATGAAAATGATTGTGAGGAAATGCTTTCACTAAGAAAGATTTTAAGAAGATAGTGATTGTAAAATTGCATTCTCAAATTCGATTATGGTTACGGTATCCCTTTCCATAATTTGAATTGTGAGGTTTGGCAATTGTTTACACACACATATGAACTATCTAAGGCAAAGGTGTATAAGCTCAAGAAGCCTTGATAAAAGATTTTCAAAGCACTAAGTATTAGAAACATGAACTTAAGAAATTCAATAAGCGTTGTTTTTCTGAAAGTTAAGTTGTTTCTGAATACATGTCAAAGCTAGTGGGAGCATAAGTGTTACGTTTTATAATAATCATCATGATAGTGGGAGCATAAATGTTATGATTGTATGATTATTAAGGCACGTATTGCAAGTTAACAATATTAATTATAGAAAACAAGAGTTATACCTTGCAAAGTCGTAAGGGTTGTAAAGTTGTTTTGCTATAATTAAGGGAGAGAATAGTATGCTTCATTTCAAATCTAAAGGCTTAGGTTGAGAAATGTTAATAAATTTAGTCAAAGGTATATAGTGTGTTCTTAAAATTTCGATTATGATTACGGCATTCCTCTTCACAAATTGAATTTTGAGAACATAGCAAATAAAACATTATGCGTCGTGTCCCATAATTTCGGGTATAGGATTGATTGCAAAAGCTTGACCATTCTAAAAGTTTCCAAATGTCTAGCGCATTTAGAGGGAAAAGGGACTAGAATAGGTTTTAACTAAAATAATTAAACAACTATCAAAGGACAATCCAAAGTTTGACGAGGATTGGTTGCTTGTGAGTAGTTGGAAGCATGGTATTGGATGGACCATATCGACATTATTATGAATAGAAAAGATTCTATTAAGAATGAGTTGTCATATGGAAATTATGGAAATGTTTCATATTGGATGGACCATATCGACATCATTACGAATAGATAAGATCCTATTAAGAATGAGTTGTCATATGGAAAATATGGAAGCATGTCCATATTGGGAATTAAATACTGAAAATCTATGTCTAGATTAGAAACTTTTATGCAAAAGGATGTTCAAAGGAATGTACTTTGAGTGAGATACGTCATATCTAAGGAATTGTCTTGTAACAATGTCCGATAGAGGACTTTGTAATATCATTGGCAATAGTCTTTGTGACTTGGTGCAGTGACATTACGAAAGGATCGTTTCATAGAATGTTAGAATCTAGCATATTCTATAAGTAGCAAGAATTTGATACTCTTTCACTTATGAAAAAGGATTTGGGGTTGTGAAGTGAGAATGATTGGAAATGTGCTCAATTTGGTCTATTTCACAAAGTAAGAACCATAGGTAAACATTGTGTGCATGCTAAGAGCATGGGACAAGTGTAATAATTCAAGTAAGAAGTTGATCACCCGAAACGACAAATAATGAGCAATCGATATTGTGATAAATAAAAGGAGTTTTATTTATACTCAAAGGTTTCAGGCCATATGGGATTAGTATTATTCTTGTGTTTCACATTTGCATGTTTTGACTTCCAGAATAATTGAATTTATTAAGAATAATCGAATTATTCGAACGGGCTACAGTCGTTCGTATGTTGGAAGTAGATATGAATGAAGACTATCGTGAATTGGTGTGTGGATTGTCTAAAAGAGTATTAGACATTAGAAAATGTTTGTTGCAACGTTCATGAGTGCTTATGAATATGATTTGAGCATTGGATGAAACCCACGCTCACTTGGATCACTCCATGAATTGTATCACGAGTGATTGGTGAGACGATAACATCTTATATTCTTGAAACCGAGATGTGTGAGTTGTATCTTGCAAATCGGTTGCACATTGATAATATGTAAACGCACTAGTAACTTGGTGTTATAAAACATATTGTTGTGTGTGATTCGGTGAGTAAGTGCAAGCAAGCATTGTATCAAAGTTTATCCGTTCCTTTTATCCAACGTAGGATAAAAGCGATATCTTTGGGCCCCTCGATGATTTAGTGATGACAAACGTAAATGCTCGGCCGGGCTAGGGCTAATTTGATTTGTTCAATTAGTCAGTTGTCATAAATCGGAAATCGACAAATAGTACAAAGAGAATGATTAGAATCATGTCTTACGATATCTAGAATGGAGGAATATATGATCCCTTATCTAAAGGACACGCATATCTGATAGGATCAGAGTTGACAGTGGCTTTGGAAAGCTACGATTGCATATCAGGATCTGAAGTCATACGCATAATAGTTATTAGACTTATCCAAGTGGGAGACTGTTGGATTAGTGTCTAAGTCCATAACTATTTTGGTATGTACTTGACTCGATGGTGCATGGTCCTTTTGGGTTGCCTTCACCAAAGCAACTTGATAGGATGAATTATGGAGATAAAGGATTAAATATGATTTATTAATATATTATGAGAATAATATATTAAAGGAGAAATCATATTGTTTAATTAATATTAGTCAATAATTAATTGGTAATTAGTTTTGTGACTAAAAGAGATTAATTAAACTTAAGGGACTAGAATTGTAATTATAAGATAATTGTAATTTGGGCCATGGATTGCCTTATATTAAGGAGTGGACGAATTCTATGGGGAAACCCATAAGGAAATCGTCCAAGGCCTTAATTAAAGGAGTCTATGGGTTGCTTAGGGCTTAAGTATCCAAATTAGGGTTTCCTTGCTAGATAACCCTAATAGCCTCACTATATATAAGACCCTTATGACCCAAAAACGTGTAGAAGCTTTCTTCTAGGGTTAAAACACGTTTTGGGCAGCCTCCATCCTCTCTCCTCTTCATCCTCATGCTTATGGTGTTTGTGAACCATTAGAGGAGTGACATTTGTGACTCTAAGCTTTCTAAAGTCAATACAAGGAGATTTGGGATTGTTATTGCTACATAACAATCAAGGTAATATCTTAAACCTATTCTCATGTTAATATGATTACTTGAATGCTAGAATTAGGGTTTATAGTCTAGGATAACTTGCATGTACAATAGAGAAACCTAGATCCAAGCATTAGGGTTTGTATGAGCACATAGGATGTCTTATGACCAAAACCCATCACATGGTCCATTTGGGTTGCATGGCATCAGAACAATTTGGATAGACCTTTTGTGAGAAGTGGATATTTGTGACATATTAATATATTATAAGTTCTAATATATTAATATGAAATCATATTATTTAATTAGTATTGATCAAGAATTAATTTGTAATTAATTTAGTGATCAAAAGAGACTAATTAAATATATGGGGATTGATTGTGTAAATCATTCATTCTTATATACGTGGGCTTATAATCCATGATTCCTTATGTTGAGTTTAACCCATGTGGTGATCCATGGATATTCCATGGAGGTTAAAACCCATGGAGCATAAGGAATGGGTAAAGTCATGAGTTACATAGTGTAACCCTAATAGCCATACTATAAAAAGACCCCATTGGTTGGTGAAATTGGTACTAGTGGATACACAATAGGGCAAGCCGATTTCTAGAGTGAAGTATCTCTTCTCATGGTTATTCCAAGTTGTTTTGATGTTGTGTGAACCATTTGAGGTGTCACACTTGGGGCACTAGGCTCTTGAGCTCCATGGAAGCAAGCTACATAAAAAAGGTATGTATTCTATCTACTTTTGTTATACAAGTACATAAGATTGTATGCTAGTTAGGGTAATACCTTGGAAGATTGATATTTGCATGTATAATAGAGAAAACATAGATCCAAGGTATTTAGGGTTGCATGTACACCATAGGAGTGTTACAATGCTCAAAACCTAACAAAACCAACAAAGATACATGTGTTCTTGATGAAGAAGAAAAACATAATAGTTCGAAAAATAAAAGAGCAATCGATGCAAGCCCTTTATCAAGTTTTCCAGATTTGATGTATGATCCAAAGGCTCCTTTATCTATGTTCTTCATTGCTGAACTTGATCTGAAAAAACCAAATTATCCATCAGAATGAAGAAGATATTGCAGTGTTGAAGAAGGAACTAATTGAAAGGAAGAAAGAAATATCATATATGAAGGAGAAGATTAAACAAAAATGGTGTAAAGAAGAAAGTACCTGAAGAATGTTCATCTTCAAAAAACCCTAGTTTTCACATTGATGAACATCACATAAGCTCTTGCACCAACAAGCCTTAAGCTAATAAGCTTCACGCTGAGAAATCACAAGCTGCTCACGTTGACAAGCTTCAAGCTAATAAAGTTTGCATTGTCACTTTAACTCGTAATTCTAAGACATTAGACGCTGACAAATCAGTTCACCCTGATAAGGTTGTTCATGTTAGCAAGTCAGTTCACACTGGCAAGTCAGTTTATGCTGACACGTCGAGTTACACTGACACTCTAGTTCTAGATGTGAAGACTTCATCTTACCTTGTCAAGACTCATGCTCTAGATCCATCTTCAAACATCAAAAGATATCTTGCTAGTAAGTTTTCTTATGTATGTTCTTGTTTTAGCAATTCTTTTTACAGAGCAAATTCCTCAAAGAAAAAGAATTCTATGCACTCAAAACCAAATAGTGTATGGGTTCCAAAGAATTCAGCTTCAGAACCCATAAAGACGAAGCAAGTCTGGATTCCTAAGAACACATCTCCAACTTTTGAAACATAACCATTAAATGGATTTTGGACGAAACACTTTAATCAAATCTCTCTTGAGAAAAAAAGAGTTCAGAAATCTAAAGCTAATGTTTATTTTTCAGATCAGAAATATTCAGAAAAAGTAATGTATGTTTCAGCACCCATTCTCATATGGATTCCTAAGCGTATTTGTTAATTGTGAAGCATTGTAAGAGACTCCAAAATTATTCAAGTTCATATTTAGTTGTTTCTCTCAGTAAGAAAAAGTGTGAAGTTGTGTCTATATTATTCTTTATTTTTATTTATTTATTTATTTTTTGTTACTGTGTATACGTATGTATGTGAAGTTTTTGGCAAGGAACATGTTTTTAGATGTCTAAGTAAAATTAAATTGATATGGTGATTCTTATCTTTCTCTAAGGAAAACTATGCATTTAAAGATAGAGTGTGCAAGAAAAATTGCCTTCAATTCTTGTTCTATGAGTTGGTCTTGGACAAATGGCTTCATCAAAAGTTCTGCAAAGAATCATTAGATTATGGAGCAGATTTTCATGTATTTTATCCATACCATTGCATGGTTGTTGTATTAAGCAAATGAAAGGGTCTCTTTTTCATTACCTATTATGTAAGAAGTTGATAAGACAAAATGGACATCATGTGTGGATGATTGCATGGTTGCGGATACGATTCAACGGGTCAGAGCTTGAATTGGTCATATAATATCGGTCCTCTATTTCTTTATGCACAAGTTTTATTAGAGTTTACTTGTTCACAAGTGATGAGCTTGTTTTTCCTAGATTTTAGGAAGTTCACGTAGCGATAATAGGTTAGCTACCTTTTCTTTCGGATTAAGTTTTTTGTTTCTTATTTAATGTAACTTGTGAGATCAATGAAAAATGTTTAAGTAGTAAAAATCAAAATCTACATTACGTGTGTGTTATTGTGTGTGTTTTCAAGGACATGTACCAACAATTGGTATCAGAGCTAGGGCTCGTGAAGAAGAACAAGGCCGGTTTGAGAGTCGAATTTCGAAGGGTAGGAGGCTTTAGGTGCGGGGCTGCCATCACAATGGAAGTCGAGTGGTTGGTAGTGACCTTTTTGTTGCGGGGAGCAGAAAACTGAAGGTCTTATCGTACAAGGAGGTTCGGGACAGCAAAGGTTGTGAAGGTGTTGGCGTTTGTCAATGGTTAATGGCAGAGAAGGTGTTTCAGTTGGTGGGTTTTTTATCGGTTGTCTTTAGTTTTTGGTGGTGTCCGATAAGGTGGTGATTTCGGTGGTAGGTTGTGGGTATGTCACCGGAAAATGGAGAGAGATACCAAAGTTGCGTGAGAAAACGAAAAGAAAAGATTCGTCAAAGCAAGTGGCTTTGGGTTTGTTTCGTTTTGCAGGTGAAAGAAGACGGGAAAAGCGGGTTGCTTTGTTTTCTTGATCGGTGGAAGAAGGCTCTCATTTCACAGAAGTGTTAGGTGAAAACGGATTCTATGTGGTGACAAACAACAACCAGGTATGGAGGAATTTGGATGTGACTGAGGTGAAGGTCGGGTGTCCGGGTAAAGTCAAGATTGGGTGAAGAATTTGGTTTTGACCAAGGTGGAGGTCTGGTGTCCGGGAAAGGTCTTGAATCGAGATGAAAAGAGGGTGATTAAACACTACTGTGAGTGAAAAGTGTGAACAAATTATTAAGGGGGTGATTGTTGGGTTAATCGTTTATTTATTGGGTCACAGGTACGCGTCATTGGATTACGGTTCAATAGTTTTGTTTATGGGTCAATGGGTCATGATTGTGTAGCTTACGTGTATTGGTAACTGATGGAAGATATCCACAAATAATAAACATGGAAAATAAGAAAGGTTTACTTATTCAATAGCAAGACCGATTCTTGAGGGGTTTTATCCCATATGTAGCTTTACTTTAGTAGTAAGTTTTGAAACTTGATTATGATCTATTAATTAGATAGATTGCATAGTTAGAGTTGTATATATAGTCGTAGCTTTCCTTTCATTAGTTGTAAATTTGTTTTATATAAAGAACAAGCTTCTCCATATTCTATTGCAAGTTTGTTGCAAGTTTACATTCACATACATATGTGAGTAGTGTGTGTTGTGTGTGTGTGTGTTTCAAGGGAATGTACCAACTATTGGTATCAGAGCTTAGGGCTCGTGAAGAGGAACAAGGCCGGTTTGAGAGTCGACTTTCGAAGGGTAGGAGGCTTCAGGTGTGGGGCTGCCATCACAGCGGAAGTCGGGTGGTTGGCAGTGGCCTTTTTGTTACGGAGAGCAGAAAACTGAAGGTCTTATTGCACAAGGAGGTTCGAGACAACAGAAGTTGTGAAAGTGCTGGAGTTTGTAAATGGTTAATGGCAGAGAAGGTGTTTCAATTGGCGGGTTTCTTGTCGGTTGTCTTTAGTTTTTAGTGGTGTCCGACAAGGTGGTGATTCCGGCGGTAGGTTGTGGGTATGTCATCGGAAAATGGAGAGAGTTACCGAAGTTGCGTGAGAAAACGAAAAGAAAAAAATCCTTCAAAGCAGGTGGCTTTGGGTTTGTTTCGTTTTGCAGGTGAAAGAAGACGGGAAAAACGGGTTGCTTTGTTTTCTTGATCGGTGGAAGAAGGCTATCGTTTCACAGAAGTGTTAGGTGAAAACGGATTCTATGTGGTGACAAACAACAGCCAGCTATGGAGGACTTTGGACGTGACCGAGGTGAAGGTCGGGTGTCCTGGAAAAGTCAAGATTGGGTGAAGACTTTGGACGTGACCGAGGTGGAGGTCGGGTGTCCGGGAAAGGTCTTGAATCGAGATGAAAAGAGGGTTTTTAAAGGATGCAGTGAATAACCGATTAAGGGGGTGATTGTTGGGTTAATCGGTTTGTTGATCAACCGGGTCATGGGTCGAAGTTGCGGATACGGTTCAGCGGGTCAGAGCTTGAATTGGTCATATAATATCGGTCCTATATTTCTTTATGCACTAGTTTTATTAGAGTTTACTTGGTCACAAGTGATGCGCTTGTTTTTCCAAGCTTTTAGGAAGTTCACCTAGCAATAGTACTAGGTTAGCTACCTTTTCTTTAGGATTAAGTTTTTTGTTTCTTATTTAATTTAACTTGTGAGATCAATGAAAAATGTCCAGGTAGTAAAACTCAAAATCTACATTACGTGTGTGTGATTGTGTGTGTTTTCAAGGACCATTACCAACACTACCGAGAATTAAAAAGAAGTGGTTTATATGGTCTTTAGGGAAATTGTGTCATTGCATTTCAGAACCTGTCAACATGCCTCACACATTGGTATTTCATGAAGCTACTTGGGGCATACTTTTATCAAAACAGTGAGACAAAAGGTACAAAAAGAAGTCTGTTTTTGTCTTGTGGCGGAAATGTAGGACCAAGAAGAAGAAAGGGGCGTTGAAGGAGTGATTTCTTGAAAGCTAATTTAAGTCATGATTGGATATCTTCTGTCACAATATGTAACACTAGTTCCTTAAATGACCATATAAAAGGGTCTATCAAAAGAGCAGGTCTGATCAAATTTTGTTGCAAGAAAATTTGGTGTTATAGGTTCTTATGAAGGGTATTTTTGTCTATATGGGTTGTTAAAAAGGGATCGTCACGTAATTGTCTTGTTGAATAAGCATGTTTTTGAGATGGAATTTTGGTGAAGAGCTTGTTGTTAAAAAGGAATGTTTCTATCGAGAGTTAAAGTATAGAGGGGCATTTTGGTCTCCATTATTTTCGTATCATTGTCCTGTTGGTGTTAATAAAAAAAATGTTGCAAACAAAAGCTGCAACCGATGATTATCTCTCTTCATGTGGTCATTGGATAGAACATGAAAAATGAAAGTTCAATATGCCAAGGATAATGTGGTGTCATGAATCTATCAAACTATAGTTGTTTCAGTAAAGTGGCAGGAAAAATATGTGGTGAATGAGTAGTGATGGGTAAGCCTTCATTGACAATTTTTTTCTTTCAAACGGGAAAGTCAAAGCCTACATGTACGGGTTTTTGGAGAATAAGAATGGAATACGTGGCCAATAATTCAAAAGGAAAATAAAGGAAGGAAATAATAAAGAAAAATCAATAATGTTCTTTGTCTTGAATACCAAGAATAGTAAGTTGTGAATTAATGGGTTTGCTTGTCGTATTCTCTTGGGATGACTGCTAAGTACTAACTATGAGAAAAAGATTAAACAATTCAAATATTATATGGTTGTGTCTCTTAATCTCATACTATTAAAATAAAATAAAAAAAAATCGTTTTGTGAGTTTATTTCTTTCTTTTTGTCTGAATTTATTTTTGGTCTTTATATTTTTAGTATTTTATTTTGTTTTTTCTTTTCATGGTTTAAAGTTAAATATAATTATTTAAAAAAAAACTAAAAAATATATATATAAAAAAAATTGTAATTAAATTTTATTTAAATTGTTCATAGTTTCATTTCTAGTTTTTAAATTTATTCCTTCTAGTTAGTTTGAATTTTATCTTTTGTGTTTTATTTGGTTTGTTTACATCTTGTATTTTACAGTTATAATTTTTATCTAAAAATTCAAAAATAGGTGTTTGCAGGTATTCCGAAAAAGGTGTTTCAAATGTATATTTTCTATCTGCTTGATAGAAATATAAAGAGGGAGAATGCATAGATATGAATCATCAATGAAGGGGGAGCAACAAAGACTAACAATATTATCTTGCTTTTGATTTAAATGACATCTGCAACTCTAATTCTCTTGGTGAATCCTAAGACGAGATGACATGTACCAACCGGTGAAATCATCCGTTGATGATGTATTAAGGGATTGATGGTGAACTTAAATGTTCAAAACTGAACCTTGACACTATCTAGCATGAGTGTCAATGTCTCTTGAATTTTACTAATTAGGGATACAGATCCAATCACTCATGTCAATGATGTGTCTCACTGTCACGACCTTGATTCACTAAGATATATCAAGTGTTTAACTGTTATATCTTTTTGTGTGTTCAAAGTTCTTTGGTTTTAGGCACTTACTGGTAGTTGAACAAGTGATAGCATGGATGTTAGATCACATGATGGTTCTTTTTGCTAAGAATTGATAGGTTCTAGTGGGTCTTGTTGACAATCTACCTAATGTGTCAATACACATTTGGTTCAAGATTTGCAATTTCATTGCACCATTTTAGAACTATTTGACAGTGAACTATTTGTTATAATATTTCATGCTTTAAAAGCCAAAACTAAAGTTGTTTATGAACCACAAACATAAAGGGAGCATTCAAGTTTGACAAAGGCAAATGAGTTAAAATTGACAAGCATGTAGAAACGGTTTTCGAAGCTGGGACCTATGCTTCATCTGGTTTAGTCTCTTGTGCTAAAATCATTATACCATTATGTTTTGACAGTGGCATTTCATAAGCCAAGTACGTAACTAATTGCAAATCATTCTCCCTGGAATAAATGCTACCACATATGCCTTAATTCTCGTGTCTTCTGGAAGCTACTGACCTAATGAGACTTCACTTCAGAATTCTTTATATATTCTTATATGTTTAGACTAAAGGAGCCACCCATCTCTTATTTTGAATCTGATAGCGATGTCTATTCTTCAACTAGAGATATTTGCCTGGTCACAAATGAAAATTCTTATAAGGCGAGGATGTTATCCCCTCTCTTGGCCGATCTTTTTCTCATGTCCTTGACCTCCTAGACTGAGGTATTACATGGCACCATTGAGCGAATTGACGAAGAAGCTTTGATTCTAAACTGCAACTAACTCTATGATGTGAGCATTAAACCACTTCTTGCTGATGAGTTATAACTGTCAATGATTCACGCCGATTTCACCTCAGCATAATTGAGACATCCTACTTATTTCCACAAGTATTCTTTATAAGAACTTGATGATTTATTGTGTAAAACCACATACCGATAAGAGTTCGAAAGCCTATTTCTATGGTTAGACTATGTACCATAGTTTATCACACGCACAAACCCATTTTTTACCTTAAATTCTTCTTAAAAGCTTTATGATTTAGTGTCAAATTCCAGACACTGATGAGAACTTGAAAAATCTATGTCGATTGGTATATTCCATACTAGAATGTATTACATGCATCATTCCACTCTTGTCCTTTATTCTTCTAATAAAATAAGTTAATAATTCAATGTATAAAACCATACACTGATGAGACTTCGCAGTTCTATGTAAGTGATCTACCATTGCAAAAAAGACAATAGTGTGATACACCATATTCTCTCATATCCTCTAACTTTATTTGGTGTTTTATTTTCTTTCAGATTACTTGATGTCCTCTTAAAAAAGGTAGTGTTTATTGATGTTGTCAAAAAGGGTGAGAAATGTTTAGTTATGCTATGCTGTCACTTGATCATTCAGTGAATAGTATAAACTCTTGAAAAAAGAAGATTATACAACAAAGGGGAAGAAAAATCTATTGGGGGGGGGGGGGGGCAAACGTCAACATTCTACTTCAAGTAGTTATTCATTGATTATTTCATTCTTTATTAGTTTTGTTTTGACATCATCTAATAGGGGGAGATTTTTGGGTCACACATTTGTATATAGATTTGATGATGCAAAATAAATAATTAGTTAGTTAGTTAATCTGAATATATATGATGATGGAAGTTCGTATATTAGAAGACTAAAGATCATCCCCTGATGACTGAAAGACCCTAAAGACTCTATCAACACCAAAGGCATGAAGACACCATCTACTGATGACTGATCAGTGTGTCCAGGCGCTGATGGTTATACACTGATGATACATTGATCAGGTGATACGTTGATGAAACTCACTGATGGTACTATCTACTAAAGCTGAAGTTGATCTCTAAGACACTGACACTGATGGACTGATCAACGAGACTCCCTGAAGCTAATGCTCTAATCAGCACCTGATGTGTTGATGCTGATATCCGAATCTGGAGAAGATCTGATATGATTCATTCCTTTTATACAAGATTAGTTTATATGTAGATTAGATACAATCCCTTTGTTAATGGGATTTACTAGAATAGATTATTATATATACTCGTGTATTAGGGTAAAACCCTAATTGTGTCTTTATGATGGCTTGGTGTCATTTTTCTTTGTTTCCTTGTTCTCTTAGTGAGAACAACTCCTTTGTTGGTGATAGATATCTTTGTGATACTTTTGTGTTCTTCATTGTTCTTTCTTGTTTATAATTGACCTACGAATCTACAAATAAGGTTTGGGACTTTCACAATAACTTGGGAGCAGTTTACGGAGATGTTCCATAGTAAGTATGTCGCATTGGTGGAGAGGGATAGCTTAGCCTAAGAGTACCTATCACAGAAGCAGACGACAGAGTCGGTGATAGATATCAACAAGATGTTTACTAAGAGAGCCTTTTTCTATCTCGAGTATGCTGCTTAGGAGCAGGTTCATATGTAACGCTCATGTTTCTTGCTAGGCTTAGTTATCAAATCAGTAACCTTTTCGGTTAACTATTGTAAATTTTCGAGAATAAATAAAAGTAAGTTATTCAAATACATGTATAATTATATGTACTATATGCATATTAAATAGAATAATAATTAGGCCAAAAAAACTTGATGAAGTCGAAGTGGTCGTAATGAGGATTATGGGATATAATGAACACTTAAATCAGGCTTAGAACGAAGAAGTTGTGACTCATTGAGGTTTCACGTTCGACCCGATACGACAACGTGTGTTGTAAAAAGTGAATTTTGGATAGTTTGCTTATTATCCTAAGCAATATAAATGAAATTCATGGTAATCATAAAACCGAGAGTGTGGATATAAAGAACGCCCAAATGTGACTTTGTATGAGGAAATTATGATTTTTCGATGTTTCAACACAATAGTGCGGGTACAGGAACCAAATTTTAGATCGGTTGATTGTTAGTCGAAACAATCTAAAAGATAATTTAATATCTCGGTAATTGCAGCCCAACGATATAAGACAGTAAAAAACGGAGTTCATATGTAAAAGTTATAAATTTTACATGGCCGTTAACAATGTAATATATGAAGACAAATAATTTTTTATTGCATACGAATTAACTGACGGCGTCTAAATGAAAGTTGTAGAACTTAAAAATACCTACACGTGGATATAAAAACGTCAAAACGGAGTTATTATGGCCGAGATATTAGTTTTTAAAGTTTTGCCCCTTACCTACCCCTTTTTGCCATTCCACCCGAGTAGAAAACACCACGTGGCACACTGTGAGAGAAAGATTGGTGATCAAGACAGGGCGTGGCATTCCCCCTCTCTAGGCGCAATGCGCTTTTACATATTGAGCCCTATAAATTGCCATTGACCTCTCATTCATTCCTCACAACCTTACAACTCTTTCTCTCGAGTTTTGGCCGACCTTAGCCCTATTCTCCCTTGGTTTTCAGTATTCCGCCGAAGCCCTGACGTCCCGAAGTGCTCGGAAAATAGTAGTTGTCGTGTAGAAGCTTTTTCCAGCGCAATTTCAAGACTTTTGTCTAGGAAATCTATATAAGTTAAATTACACCCAACCTTATTTTAGTGTAATTTATATTTATATTCATAGTCATTGTCATGATTCTATAAATAAGATTTATCAATAATTCCATGTCGTTATACTGATTGATTTACATACGAGAGAGGTGCCTAGGATGGTTACATTGGCTTGGTTGGATTTCAGATAGACTATACGCCGAAATGGTCCTGTCTCCTAAAGTTATGCCTAACTAATCCTTATTTAATAGAACTCTCCATATATGTTGGGATTATTGAGGAATCTAATATATTCACGAAGATTATGAAACTAGACTAATACTTAGCTTTATATACTTCTAGGTCTTTTGAAAAGTATGAAGGTGAAGCGCCGCCCTAACCTCGAGTTACCTTCTTTTGTCAAGTGAGTGCATAGTTACTTTCAAGAGTGTAATATAATAAAAATATTTATTAAATGTAATTATATTAATTACATAATGTGCTACTTGTATAACTATAATATCACTACTTATTTAGAGCTATGCCAGTATTTAGAACTATGCCAAAATCAGAATTGCCTTTAGACATAGTATGGGTTAGTTGTGGACTTATAAAAGGTACTTAGTTCTAAATAAGCTGGATATTGGTTCGGTCTCATTCTGAGGGTGGAGAATGAGATCAAAGTGGAATAGTAGTCCTACTCTTTTTGGATGACCAGAAATTGTGGGTCCAGATCAGACAACCGGAAAGTATGTTTGATTCATCATCCAGAGTAGATGACAAGACTTGACTATTCTAGGCTGTCTAGTGAATTACATTGCTATTATGGACTTATAACCCATAGACATAATTAGAATGGGATACCATATCTATCAATAACTTGGAACATTGGTTGCCTTTATATAACTTACACTTTCCAAGGAATCTCCTAGATGTGTAGTCAAGCAGTTGCTCAAACGATTTATCAAGTTGGGTGATTCCTCCAAATAATCATTGCTTTAGGATTTGTGAGAATCGATTGGTCAGGGTAGGTGGTCTTATATCAGATATACCTATATTATTCATTTGCAGAAATGTTATTATATATTATCATTAATATACTATGGACTTAAAAACCATATGCATCTTACCAAGTTTCCCAAACCCGACCCACTCATTTTATGTGCATCACGGGTAGCAGATGTAAGGTTTCCAATGTCTAGTTAGGATACCGAGTGAAATAAGAGATGTGCATCTAATAGTATTTCAGGACCTTTTGTTTTTTACATTGTAATGTATGTTTGAGTCTGAATGATGACATCCTCAGAGTTTTTAATATAAAGAAATAAATTATGTTATCTTAAAATATTTTTATTACATTAGGAATTTCCACAACTCAATAACTTAAAAGCGTAAAGAAAAAGTTTTAATCGTTTATAAAAATTAGGGGATGTCAGATCAGATGTCCTACTATTTAGCATGTTTAACATGAAGATCCATGTGTTTGGGTCGACCCATAGGTATAGTTCTCTCTTCGAGCTCCAATCCTTCACTCGGATGAGGAAGATGGATATTGAGACCCAAACGAGAAAGATGAGGCAGACCCCAGTTTTGACATAACCAGGAGCGAAGCAGTTTAAACCCGTTGATTCACGATCTAGAGGACATAGGGGCCATGTGAAGGCCAATTGTCCATTGCTCTCCGCTAGACCAGTGCGAGAGTCAGATCCAACCATTCTTAGGATCATAGATGGACGCCAGGTGAGGGACATGGCAATGAAGGCCAGGGTTCGTGCTTTTCATCTTGTGGTAGAGAAGGCCAGGGCAACGCCTGACGTCATTATTGATATGTATTTATTTTCTATTCTGTCAAGATAATTTATGTACACTTGTATTTATATTTCTGATAGTTACCTTCTTAGTGAGTTCCTTTCCTGCTCTTGTTCTTTTTGACTCGTGTGCGATTCGGTCATTTGTATCTTAGTCCTTCTGTAGGGATTTCGATATGACACTTGGGAATTTAGTGTGTCCATGTCACTTTCCATCTCCAGTGAACATAAGGTTTTTTCTTCACGTGTTTTTCACGATTATAATTTGGAGTTTTTTGGGTTTTCCTACCTAGTGGACTTGATCCCCATTCCTATGGGGGATGTGTGCGTGCTCATAGGTATTGAATGGTTGAGCATATTTGGAGCCTTAATAGATTGCGAGAGGTAGCTGGTGGTAGTTCGAACCCAAAGTGGGGGATAACTAACCATTTATGGCTAGCATACTAGGTTTAGTTCAAGCTTTTGTATAGATACCCATACTAGACAGTATCTCTAGCATGGTTATTCAGACTATCTCGCATGTGTGGTTGACACCCGAGTTGAGGTGAGAGTTTCGACTTTGGAGTTGCTAATGGTCATAGAGTTTCCAGATGTTTTCCCAGAGGGTTTACCGAATGTACCTTATGTGAGGCATGTGGGGTTTAGGATCAATTTGGTCCCCGGTGCGACTCCAATTCATAAGATGTCATATCTCCTCGCACCACTATAGATGTAGGAGTTGTCCTCTCAGCTTTAGGAGTTGTTGGGCAAATAGTTCATTAGACAAACCAGTTCATGCTGGGGCACACTAATTCTATTGTTGAAGAAGAAGGATGGGTCTCACCATATGTGCATAGATTACCAATAGTTAAACAAGTTGACGGTGAATAATCGTTACCCACTTCCTAGGATTGATGTTCTTTTGGATCAGTTGTAGGGTGCATCTTCATTCTGAAAGGTTGATCCGAGGTCAAGTTAGTATCATATGAGGGTCGGTGAGGAGGATGTGGAGAAGACCGCGTTCCAAACTCATTATGGTCATTATGAGTTCGTGGTGATGCCGTTTGGGCTCACCAATGCATCGACTGTTGGGTTTTGATATGAAATAAAAGTTTGTTTTTCACAAAACCGGCAATAGAAGACTTTAAAAATAACAAATTTATTTTTAGTTCATAACAAAACCAAACCATCATGGATCCATTTATAGAAGTTAGAATGAAATAAAAAACAACCATAGGATATTTTAGAGATAACCTTCGAAGCCTTTGAACCCATTTGGTTTTGGGGTGTTGATGTAGATAGCAAAAATCAAAGTGTATCATTTCTCTACAAGTATCCACCATCAAGAGTAACACATTTGGAATGCTAGTTCCTTCTTGTATTCGTGAGTGTCTTAAGCCTTTAAGTGCTTAACTCAAATAAGCAATAAAGGGAATAACTCAAGAGGTCTTCTAAACCACTAAACTAACTTCAAAAGAGATAGAGGAGGAAAAGTCATAAAACTCACGGTTTTAGAGAAGAAAGAAGGGAAGAACAGAGTGTTTCGCTTTAAGCAAAATGCAAGCCTCATGCATCTCTTATATAGTCCATGAAAGGTAAGGCCTAACCATTAAAATACTCTGAAGTAATGGCTAGCCTTTAGAAGCATGGGAGAGCATAGAGGTTGAAAAGAAACCCCATATTTTAATATTTTAGGTCATACCTCTTGAAAAGAGGATAATTCTTTATTTTTTATAAACTCCAAGTTTATAAAATATAAACTTTGTCTTTAGGTAAAAGACAAAAGAATCCAACTAGTCCAACATATTGTGCATGACTTATTAATTCATACCATATGAAATAATAACTATTTATACTCTCTTATAATTATTATTTTCATAAAACAATAATTATTCCCGAATTAAAATACAAGATGTGATATTATTTATTATTAATCATATTAATAATAAATATACAAAATGTGCCAACTTGATAAAGGTGTGACACTATAGGATCATATATTATTAGCAATATTACTTATATTGATTCTTGGGCATATAGATCCAACACTGACAACATTTATGGATTTGACAAACCAGGTATGCAGGCCAAGCTCGACCAGTCAGTTACTATTGTCATTGATGATATTTTGGTCTACTACCAGACCAGGGAACAACATGAGGAGCATCTACGGGAGTTACTTGGGCTACTGAGGTAGGAGAGGCTTTGTGTCAAGCTCTCCAAGTGTGAATTCTGGTTACAAGAGGTCTATTTTCTAGAACACCTCGTAAATCAGAACGAGATTTTGGTCGATCTGGCCAAGATTGAGGCAGTATGCAGTGAGAGGTCTTGAACTCCCCATCTAAGATTAGGAGTTTTCAGGGATTAGCAGTTTATTATCGGAGGTTCATTCAATATTTTTCCAAGATTTTCGTTCCTCTGACTTGCTTGACAAAGAAAGTGTGGATTTTCGTTGGGGGCCTGAGTAGCAAGTTTTATTTGAGACTCTGAGACGAAAGTTATCTAAGGCCCCAGTACTGAACCTTCCTAAGGGTGTTGAGGATTTTTTCATATTTTGTGATGTGTCAATCACTGGTTTGGGGGCGATACTCATGCAGTGCGATATGGTTATTGTGTATGCCTCCAGACAGTTGAAGCCTCATGAGGTTAGGTATTTAACGCACGACTTGGATTTGAGGCCTGTGGTATTTGCCCTCAAGATTTGGCAACATTATCTTTATGGGGTCCATTGTACTGTTTACATGGATCACAAGAGCTTGAGATATCTTATGGATCAGCCGAATCTGAACATGAGGCATCGCAGGTGGATCGACGTAGTCAAGGATTACGATTGCTAGATTCTTTATCATCCAGGGAAGGCTAATGTAGTCGACAATTCTTTGAATTGCCACTCCTGGATTTGATCGGGGAGGCTCAAGCAAAAGGAATCAGGAGAGAGAGTTAGAAGAATGAGAAGATCAAGGTTAAGATTAGTGGATATGCCATTGATATTCGTGGGCTTATGACCCAATATGGTTGGGTATGGGTCCCAGTTTCTGGTTGGGTCTGAAAGACATTGATGGAGGAGGCACGAAGATGTATCGAGACTTGAGACTTAGCTATTGGTAGCCATGCATGAAGCAAGAGATAGGATGGTATGCTTGACTTATCGGATGGTCATGACAGAGCACCAGAGGCTGAATGGCAAGCTATAGCCATTGGACGTACCTATGTGGAAATGGGATCAAATCACCATGGATTTCTTTACCAAGTTGTCGAGGACGGGTAAGGGATTTGATGCAATTTGGGTTATTGTTGATCACCTGACCAAGTGCACCATTTTCTCACCATTCGAGAGAGTTCTATGGCCGATAAATTGGCTGACGTTTACGTACATGAGATCGTTTCTAGCCACGGTGTACCAGTTCCTATTGTAACTGACCGTGATGTACAATTTTCTTCTTGGTTTTGGCAGCGATTTCATGAGGAATTGGGTACGAGACCGCACTTCAACACTACTTATCACCCTCATACTAATGGTCAAAGTGAGCAAACTCTTCAGATGCTCGAGGATATGTTGAGGGCACGTTTCATTGAATTCGGTGGGAGTTGGGACTCCTACCTTCCCCTCTATGAGTTTTGTACAACAACATTTATCCTTCTAACATTGGTGCACCTTCATATGAGCTTCTTTATGGTAGGATTTGTCATACTCCAGTTTATTGGGGAAAGGTCGTCCATAGGTTCATATGAAGGACTGGGGTGGTTCTCCAAACGACGAAGCTTATTCATCAAATCAGATAGAGGTTATAGACAACAAAGAATTGGCAGAAGAGTTATGTAGATAGGTGATGGTCCGAGCTGGAGTTTCAGGTTGGAGACATGGTTTTGTTAAAGGTATCACCCTAGAAGGGTGTTATACACTTCAGAAAGAAAGGCAAGTTGGACCCCCGGTTCATCGGACCTTTTTGTATAGTGGCTAGAGTAGGCAAGGTGGGCTACCTGTTGGATTTGTTAGAGGAGCTTAGTCATATTCATAGCACCTTCCATGTTTCTCAGCTGCAGAAGTGCTTGGTTGATGATGCGGCGGTGGTCTCGCTAGATAACATCCAGGTTGACCAACGCTTGAATTATGTGGAGAGTCCGGTAGCTACTCTACATAGGAAGATGAAGGCCTTGCACAACAAGGTGGTACCTCTAGTTAAGGTTCAGTGGAAATATCAGAAGGGTTCCGAATGGACATGGAATCACGAGTCGGAGATATGCGAACACTACACAAATTTGTCTTTAACTGAGGGTTTTAAGGACGTCATCTAGCTTAAGTTGGGAGAGTTGTAAGTCCAATTTTCTAGTATGTTCTTCTTATTGAATTAATGTTTAAATCTTTGGATTTTAGTGGCCACATTGTGGTGAATGAGTTCCCATGATGTGGCCATGGTTTGAGAATATGTGTATCTTAGTAGGTGTCATAACGTGGCAGTATAATGGCAACATTGTAGCAGCCGTTTAATGACAACCCCTAATTTTCGGGATTTGTGCCCCTATTTAAGGAATGTGATAGCTAGGGTTGCCCACCCTCAGCCTTTATCACTTTCCCTCAGCCTCCAAAGCAAACCTAGCGTCCATTGTGAACTTGTGAGCCTTTGTAGTGTTTGTTGGTGTCTTGAAGAAGAAGAAGGCAACTCCTAAAGCTTTGTTTCAGCAAACCACTCTCCTCATCCTCTTTATGCTTTATGGACTTTTGTAAGTCCTCAAGTTCGAAACTTTATGACTCCATGAGCTTAAATCTAGGTTGTCTTGTGTTGTTCTTCATGTCTAGGCTAGTTGGAATGTTGGGTTCCATAAAGTATCCAACTTTATGGATCCCCAGAGTCCCTTTATAATTAGAAGTGATGGATCTGAAGTTTGATGGAGTTTTGAACTCTTACATGTGATCTTGACCTCATTTTACACAAATGTTTGACCTACCTTGAGCTTAAGACATGCATTGGACATACATGTCTATAAAGCTATGATTTTTATGATGTATTGGGAGTATGGAAACATTTTGGAAAATTTGAATGTGTGGGAAAAAGATTAAGATCTTAATGGATTAACTTGGTTTGAACAGTTCCCACGACGTGGAGGTTTAGTCGCCACGACATGTTGTTTCGAAAAATCACGTCTATTATGTCCTATTATCGCCACGATGTGGGATAAGCTTGTCCACATCGTGGTGATCGGCTGTTGACTTTTGAACGTTAACTATTGACTTTGATTAAGTTTGACTTTAGGTCAAATTGATAATTTTGGGCTCTAGTTTGAGACTCGGTCCTTGTTTGTTGTTTAGGTGACCCGTACCGGCAGTATTTGGATTTGTGATCAGTTTGGCTATCTTCTAGACTTTGAGGTGAGTGTCTCACTATACTCGTGGGTAGAAGACACCAATTCTAACTCACTAGATTGTGTTATGTATCATTATGTATGAGATATTGCTATGTTGTAGTGATCTATATGATTTCCTGTATTGCTGGTTATTGTTATCTGTTGCATATGTGGACATAGTGCAGACGGTTATTGTTATATGTTGCATATGTTGACATAGTGCAACTGGGTTGAGGCAATACCACTTTCTGTTGTAAGCCAACAAACCGGGGAGCAATTCAGTCATAAGCTGAGGGTCGGTAGGGCGATCCAGTCTTATGTAGTGGGCTCAGAAGCAATCCAATCATAAGTTGAGGGCCAAAAGGTTAATCAAGTGTTATGTTGTGGGCTTGGGAGGCAATCCAATCTTATTCTCTGGGCCCGGTGTGCATGCATTATATGTGTAATGTTGTGTGTGATATTTTGGGGGAACTCAATAAGCTATGTCTTACAATTGTTGATTTTAATATTTTCAGGTACTTCTAATGATCGAGGCAAGGCAAATTCGTGATGATACACATCCTCTTATATTTTTATGATATGAGAGATTTACTTGATACTCTGATTATCTTGGACAAGATTTGAAAACAATGGGTATTGATCTACGGATTTTATGGAAATGTTTTTATAAAATGAAAAATTTTATCATTGTTTTTGGGATGTTACAGTCACTTTGGAAATTCATTCAATATTCTAACACAATATTCTATAAGAATATTACTCATATATGTATGTATATGTGTATTATTCTACAAGAATATCATAATTTATAATCTTTTTGGAAAATTTTGAGTATTCTAACAGAATAATACATGTATTATTCTAATATCGTCTTTTTAGAACTTTTTTCATGCTAATGTGGAGTTATTATTATTATTTTTATAAATAGAAAATGACGAAAATAATAAAAAATATTTTTTTTTTCACTTTTTTGCATTTTAGTTTTTTGTTTTAATTGTTTTGAGTTTTGTTTTAATTGTGTGTGTGTCTATATATATATATATATATATATATATATATATATATATATATATATATATATATATATATAGAGAGAGAGAGAGAGAGAGAGAAAATGAATATATACCCTTAAAGTTATATAAACTTAGGTATTCAAATCCACCATAATACTTCGTTTTGTATTAGATGTGCATTATAATGTTCTTTAATTTTAACCCTAACTCGATTTATTTTCAAAATTTTCAAATTTTAAATATTATCTTTCTTTTACATAGCATATTTCTGTCGAACACCTACCGGACTATATATATATATATATATATATATATATATATATATATATATATATATATATATATATATATATATTATAGTTGATAATAAAATTATGTAAGAGTAAGATAATGATGAAATTTTTAATAACCATGTAAATAAATCAAATTAGGAGTTGAATTTTAAAAACTTTGGGCGATTACAATGTATCTATACGATACAAAACGACGTAGTATGATGAGTTTGCATACATAAACTTATATACATTTAAGAGTATATATTCACCTTGCAATATATATATATATATATATATATATATATATATATATATATATATATATATATATATATATATATATATATACAGTAAGAAAAAAAGTAGGTTTCGGTTACGAAGTCACTTAGTCGAACTATAAAGAAAGGGAGGCCTTATGACGAAAGGGGAGTCGGCGTGGCGTATCTAGCAGCAGGGTGGAGAGCGAGACTGACCATTAATTCGACTATTCTAGAGCCTATTCTAACTCCACTATACAAGAAGGTCCTACTACTTGTGTGAAATCAGTCGCTTGAGAGCTTCGGGCTATATATATATATATATATATATATATATATATATATATATATATATATATATATATATATATATATATATATATATATATATATATATATATATATATATATATATATTCCATTGCCTCCCCTCTTCATTGTGTTGACTTGTATCGTAGCCTTCAAGGTGGCTACCACATGGAGGAGTAGGGGTGAGCATTTGGACCGGTGGACCGGACCGGACCGAACCGTTTTTTTGGACCCCCGCACCGGTTTTCGGTTCTAAGATTTCTCTTCGGTCCGGTCCGGTTTTTTTCCCGGTTCGGTTCGGTTTTACCGGGTTTAGAACCGGTTGGACATGATTAAGATTTTTGTGACGTTTTTTAAACACCTATAACTCATTCGTTTTAAGTTGGATTGACCTGCGGTTTTTTGCAATATTTAGTTTACAGTTTGTAGATGAATTTAGAGTATAATTTTGTTTATTTTGGTATTATATTTACCGTGTTACAATCCTTCAAAGTAGAGCTATCAAAGCTGAAAAAATTCAGCTTTTCAGCAACATTTTGTAATCTGTGACGTTTTTTAAACACCTATAACTCATTCGTTTTAAGTCGGATTGACCGGCGATTTTTTCCAACATTTAGTTTACAGTTTGTAGATGAGTTTAGACTATAATTTTGTTTATTTTGGTATTATATTCACTGAGTTACAATCATTCAAAGTAGAGCTATCAAAACTGAAAAAATTCAGTTTTTCAGCAAGATTTTATAATCTGTGACGTTTTTTAAACACCCGTAACTCATTCGTTTTAAGTCAGATTGACCTCTGGTTTTTTCCAACATTTAGTTTATAGTTTGTAGATGAATTTAGACTATAATTTTGTTTATTTTGGTATTATATTCACCGAGTTACAATCCTTCAAAGTAGAGTTATCAAAGCTGAAATATTTCAGCTTTTTAGTATTATTTTATACTATAATTTCGAGTCCGCGTTTAGCACATGTGGTAGAGTTGTAAGTGAGTATCAGACTAGTTTATCGATATTGATAGTTGAAGCTTTGTTATGCACCCAAGATTGGGTGATAAAGTCTACAAATCCGATAGTTGACAACGTTGATTACATCTTGAACGATGATCATATAGCTTTGGGTAGAAAAATTACAATCTTTATTCTTTTTTTATACAATTATTATTTTTTATTAAATACTAACAACATTTTCATTTGTGTTTATGTAGAGATTGCACAAGATTTAAATATGTTACATATGGATGACAATGATATGGGCAAGAGACCAATAGAAGATTAGATTATGAGTTTATGAAGTTTATTAGTTTGATTGATTTTAAAGTTTAAACTATGATTTTTGTTGTTACGGTAATACTTTTGTATGTTTGTCTTAAAATTGTTTAATTTTTGTTGGTGAACTTGATTTATATGTTAGTTGCTTTTATTTGGAAAATTAATTTTTGCAAATTGCAAGTTGTAATATTATACATCAATGTAGATTAGTTAGGCATGAAACGGAAATGTATTAATTTTGCAAGTTATAATATTATACATCAATGTAGATTACTTATTATACTCCATGCAATTAAACTTGTACCGGTCCAAACGGGTCCAAAAACCGGAAAACCCGAACCTGGACCTGGACACGGACACGGACACGGACACGACTCATCCGGTCCGGCCCATGGTCCACAACATTCTCCATAACCGGTCCGGTCCAAGATCCGGTCCGGTCCGGACCGGTCCAAATGCTCACCCCTATGGAGGAGTGCTACATCAGCTTCCTCCACCATATTAAATGTCAAGAACAACCTAAGTTTTAATTTTAAAATAACATGATTTACATAAACAAAGTATTTTTTAATTTGTTTTTTATTTTTTATTTTTTATTTTTGATCTGATTTTATTTAATTTTTAGTAAACTAATATCATTTAGTTGTATGGCTTTATGTTCATTATGTCAATTATTCTGTTTGTGTCTTCATTTTGTTAATTAGTTATGACTTGATTATATACTTATTTTTTCGAGATACTGATGATGTAGTAATCGATATATAAATCAAAATACGAAAGCATAATTTATAAAACTTTCTTCCAATAATACTTAAATCATACGCAATCTACGTTGACATAATCTTCAGATAATATAAATTAATAATATCACATGGATGTGATACGTTTGAAAATAGCAACAAAATCTTCGAAACATATGTCAGCTTACCTTTTTTTTTTTTTTTTTTAAATACTATTTTTATTGGTTGTCTTTAAAGATGTATTATTGGGCTGATTGAGATTGCTTATTATATTTTCTTAAACTTTGATCTTTTCAAAATTTAAAAAATATATCGTTTTGTTTATTAGATAGTAAATTATAACATTTGAAAACTATGGTGGTTATTTTTATAATAATATTATTGACAAAAAATAAAATAAAATATCAACAAAAAAATATAACGTATTTCTAAAATACATTGCTATAAGTTGTAAAAAAAATTTAGTTACAAAAAAAGGACACCAATATATATGACATTGTTGGTATTAGCCAAAATTAGTATAATTTTATTTAGAAAGTAAAATGGGTTAAATGGTCATTTATTTTCTCTGTGTATACAAAAAATGTAGTTTCATTAGAAAAACATAAATGGCATTGTACTTTCATAGGCAAAACAAAAAATAGCCTTATATTTTCATTGACAAACCACAAATAACATTGTACTTTCTAAGGTTAAGAAATTATTTATAAACTGAAACTACAATTATGAAATTGTACTTAAAAAGTACAATGCTTAAATAGGAATAATGTGAAACTAAGACATTGACACTTGTTACGTTGAAAAATACATAAGTTCATAAGTTGAACACAATATGCAAATAATCAAGCAAATGGTAAAAGATGTAATTATAAAGTATTGGTAATCAACCTAAAAGTAGCATTGTAACACCAAGCTCCAAGTATAAACTTATTTTATTGTTATGTCTTTCAAGTTCAAAAGGATAGATTTTTAGATGGCCACAACGTGTTGATGTTACTACCACGACGTGGCAATGCATGATGGAATCGCGTAGTTTAAGTGTGCGCCACGGTGTGACATTATATTGGCTACAAAGTGGCAACCATTTTAGGATAAACCCTAATTACGGGGTTTGTGCCCCTATTCAAGAGAAGTGAGGGATAGTGTTTGCACCCGCTCAACTTCGATCACCTTCGTTTCACCCTTAAAGAAACCCTATCCTCCATTGTTGTCATTTTGAAGCTTTTTGGTGTTTTGTGACCTTGATGAAGAATATGAAGGTGTTCTTGAGCATTGGTCTAGTAAACAAAACATCCTCATCATCTTGTTGCATATCTTTTTGACCTTTGTTAGTCCTCAAGTTGCAATCTTTTGTGGTCAAACCATTTAGATCTAGGATCAGAGGCTTGTTCTTAATGTTCTTGTTGCTTTGGATGATTGGATTCCATAAATTTAGCTACTTTATGGATCCTTGAGGTCTCATGGGGGTTATATGCTCCAGATCTAGAGTTCTATGGTGCTTTTGGTCTCATGCACAGGTTTAAGTTCATTTATTCCATGTTTTTTTTACCTAGATTAGAAGAGACACACATTGGACATGCATGTCCATAAAGCACCAATTTTTGTAATGTATTAGGTGTCGAAAATCCTTCTGGAAATTATGGATGGTGGCATTAGTGATTAAGAGCTTAATACATAAAGATGGCCAAAACAGTCCCCATGACGTGGCAAAAGACAATCTTCGCGACTGTTTTGTCTTGAGGCCACCACGATGTGACATAAGCGTGGCCATGGCGTGGCGACCGACTGTAAGACTTTTGATTGTTAACTTTGACTTTGACCCTTTACTTTTTGATAAAGTTTGACTTTAGGTTAATTTGAGGGTTTTGGGCTGTAGTTTAAGAATTGTTCCCTGATCGTTGTATAGGTGACCTGTAGTACTAGTTCTTGGATTGTGTGAGTTGTGCTGTTATCCGCTAGGCTACGAGGTGAGTTTTATCACTATACTTTTTACTGCAGTATGTATTATTATGTGTAGAATGTTGGTATGTTGTAGTGATCTGTTTTATTGGTAGATATGTTATGATTACATGTGTTATTGGCTATTGTTTGTTTGTTTGTTTATGTTCATATGTAGACATGTTGTGGTTGGGTGGAGGCGGTCCTGCTTAGTGTTGTAGGCCAAGATACCCAGGCGGTCCAATGTATTGTAGGCGTTGCGAGGCGGTCCAGTCAAATCGTAGATCCAAGGGAGTAGTCCATCTATTGTACGCCTTAAGAGATGGTCTAATAGACTCTAGGCACATTAGAGCAGTCTAGGCATCCTTTAGGCCATATGAGGTGGTCCATGTAGAGTGTAGGCTCGTGTGTGTATGCATTGTTTGCGTATTGTTATGTGGGGTTCTTTGGGGAAACTCACTACCTTTGTCTTACAGTTGTAGATTACAATGTTTTTAGGTAATTCAGATGATCGAATCTAGTTTTATACAGGATTAGCATACGCAAGGAGACTGCAGCGTTAGTGAAGATTTCATGAGTTGTGTGTGGATTGTTAGAAGGCCAGCTAGATTGAGGATTTAATAGTTACTCTTGAGAGATTGAGTATAGGGAATATACATACCCTAGTTGCTTTGGGCTTAGTGGCCCAGGTAATTTGTGGTGATCTTTCGAGACAAATACGGATAGGTATGAAAGGTAGTATGAGCTCATACTACTGGAAGCACAGGACCATATGTGTGTCAAGGAATTCACGAGTTTTGAGGGCTGAGTTGTTGAGTAGTGATGTGTTAAGGTGTAATGTGATTTTCTGACGTGATCAGTTTAATTTCAGTAGGGTGTCTATGAGAGGTTCAGGATCAGGTATTGATGGCCCAGAGAGACCATATTTGAGACGAGATCCGTGCGTTGATCACTACTCAGATGACTTTGCTAGTCAGGGAAGCGATCCTGGAGGTGTTTGGGTCTGTCAAGACCACTTTGATCAAGATGTTTGATGAGCGTTATGTTGTTGTCACCGAGACTGTTGCCACCGTAGCCACTACAATAATTGAAGCTGCACGACTTTAAAGAGGGGAGTCTATGAAGTACCAGGAGTTCAACAGCACGAAGTCCTCGAAGTTGAATAAGGTCAAGGACCCGATTGTTATTATGAGATTGATATCCGATGTTGAGGGGTGGTTTTACACATGTTCATGTCCAGAGAAATAGAAGGTGAAGTTTGCGTTGAACCTTCTTCTCCTAGGGGCAAAGGACTAGTAGGAGTTTGCCACTCATGGTCTTTCTATTACGGAACGGGACGTAGTGACATGAGAGTAGTTCACCGAGATGTTTCATGATGAGTATGTTCTAATGGTTAATAAAGAGATGTTAGCCTAGGAGTATCTATCATTAAAGCAAACGATAGAGTCTGTGACAGAGATCACCAAGCTGTTTACTGAGAGAGCCCTCTTCAGCCCCGAGTATGCTACTTTGGAGCAGGTTCATATGCCATGATACTTAAGCATGCTCAAGAATGAGATTTAGGAGTTTTTGTCGACTCAGCAGTGTCGTTCCCTTTCAGAGCTACAATCATTTTCATGGAGGAGAGAGATTGAGATTGAGTTGTAGGAAAAGGAGAAGAGGTAGGCCACAGTTCATACTCAGCTAACAACCAAGTGATTCAAGCCCACTGATTTCATATTCGAAGGACAAAGAGGCCATACTTGTGGCAATGTGGCAAGGAGGGACATTTTGCTAGAGACTGTCAGCATCAGCAGCAGCCCCTGTAACAGGTCACCCGAGTTTGTTATCATTATGATCAGGTTAGCCATGTGAATGCCAATTTTCAATTTCTTGCTTTTTGGTTGGTGCATGCACCGACTCCCACTATTATATGGATCAATGATGGCTATCTGGGGAGGGCTGAGATCCCGAAGACCACATGTTGCACATTCCAGTTGACTGTAGAGGAGGCCAGGGCGACACCTGACGTTCTTACTAATATGTATTCGTTTATAATTATATATAGTTAAATTTATGTATGCTTATATTTATGTTCATGATAGGTACCTTCTTAATGAAGTCATTTCCTACTCTTGAGCTTTTCGACTTGGGAACGAGTCGGTCTTTTGTGTCTCGGTCTTTTAGTAGATATTTTGATATAACCCTTGGGAGTTAGAGTGTCCGTTGCGAGTTTCCATCGCCAATGAAAACAAGGTTTCTGCTATGAGCGTTTTTCATGGATGTACTTTAGAGATATTCAGGGTTCCATACATGATTGACCTGATTCCCATCCCTATAGGAGATGTATGTGTGATTGTGGGAATGGATTAGCTGAGCAAATTTGGAGCCATGATTGATTCTGAGAGGTAGCTTGTGGTGGTTCAAACCCAAAGTGGGGGAGAACTAACCATTTGTGGAAAGGGTACTAGGGTTGGTTCATATAACACCCGCAGATTCGGGCTAGTCAATTTGAATATTATAAGATTAAAAACTAAGTTTTTAATAGAAGATTATTTAGGATAAATAATATTAACCAAAGTTATAGTATATGTGAAAAGGATTCTGTATATATGGAGAACACTCAAATTTGACTTCATGGAAGAATTTATGATTTTATAACATTTCAGCGTAGAAGTATACGACTCAGAAACCGGAATTCAAATCGTTCGATTGTTAGGAAAAACAATCTTAACAAGAGTTGCAGAACTCGTCAATAGCTATCCATTGATATAAAGATAGTCGAGAACAAATACCATATGAGAGAGTTATGAATTTCTAAATGAAACTTATAGATCTCGTAGATAGCTATGTGTGGATATTAAACACGTAAAAAATAGAGCTCATATGAAGAAATATGAATTTTTGAAGAAACAAAAATTCCTCGCATGCACCTGCGCACAACGACAACATGCGCGGCGTGCACTGACACTCTACCAGATGCTCAACATGTGTCAAGTAAAAAATTGGCCATGTCACCCTTGTCTGATCAGATTCACAGCACGCACCTGATTTGTGTGTGGCACGCATGCAAAATCCCTCTATAAATAGTCTTTGAAGTTCAGTCCCTTTCCACACCCATTCAACTAGTCTTTCTCTCTCTCTCTCTCTCTCTCTCTCAAACTTATTATTGATTTAGCTATAGATTTCCCTTAGTTTTTGTATTCGGCGAAGCCCTGAGATCCCTAGTAGCCCTGTGGTGTTAGATAGTCGGTGAATAGAAGCTCCCAGATAAGATTTCTACCCGCATAATTCACGGTTTTCATCAGAATACTTTGTAACTTAAGCTACACTTATTTTACTCAAGTATAACTTTTAGTTATAGTCAAAGTTGTTATTATGAACCTATAATTAAGATTTATCAGTTGTTCCAAGTCATTATAATAATTGATATACTTACAGGGATGATGTTTGGGTTGGATTTAGTGAGGTACTTAAAGTGGAATTTCCAAACAGTATACTGTGTATACCAAATGGACCCTACCTCCACTATAATCCTACCGGGTTGTTCCTTACTTGATAGATCTTGATGTAGATAGTGGGATTAGTAAGGAATCTAGAATATTATTAGTCATTGGCAACGTAAGACGAAGACTTAGTGACATTCGTATCTAGGCCACGTTGGAAGAAAAGTCAAGGAGTTTGGCAGAGCGCTGCCAAATTCTCCAATCACCCACCTAAGTTAGGTGAGTGCATATTACTTTCATCTCACACATAGATATGAAGTAGTTTGACAATTGAATGCTATATGTTCTTATGTGCAAAGATGTTATGTCTTAGATAAAATGTTATAAAGATAGGTTTATATGATTTATACCGTATATACATTTTATACATATAATACATTAGCTAATGAAAGTTAATGAAAAGATGCTATAGTATGATGAAAGATATGCCATACTACGACGAAAGATATAGGCAATGATAGAATGCCACGACTTTATAAATGGTATTAAATTACCAGCGATGTATAAATGGTACTAGTGTGCCAACGACTTTAGGAATAGTACTAGTATACCAATGGTGTATTCATATAACAGAGTATAGGTGAAAACCACCAGAATATTTGAGGAGAGTCCTGTGGAACACATGCAGGTTTATAACCTATAGTTGATGGACTTCGTGCACATTTGATATACTCTACTTCTTATTGACATGTATTGCGGAGAAATCCCTTTAACAGCACTGTCAGTAACGATGATTGAAATAAACCATAGCACAAATCCTTAGGAATGAAAATAAAAAGGAACCTACTGACATGTATTGCGGAGAAATCCATGTAACAATACTATTAACAACGATGACTATGATAACCTTTAGGATAGTTCCTTAGGGAACAATAAGTAAGAAAAAAGGGATGGGTAATTGGGTAAATTGTTTGATAATTAAATATACTAATTATGTTATTATGGGTTGAAAACCCTATTGTGACAACCCGAAATTTCCATTATGAACAAACCATTTGAAGCCAATAGAAGTAGAACAGTTACAGTGAAAACTCAGATTTCGAGTATAAGTTTTGCAGTTTTAGGATTTTACACTTAAGGAGATATTAGGAGAGTGGATGCACTAAGGTTTTGTGCAACACTGTTATTCCAATACTCTAGGACATTAGAATTCGTTTCAGGAATACAAATATTTTCTGCCAAAATATCTCAGGACTATAAATAGAATTCTGAACCAAATTGGTTCATTAGTTGAATTCCAATTAGAAAAAAGCCAAAATTCACTCTCACGGATCTTCGGGTTATTATCCCAAATTATGAGTAACTCTTTCTAGTAGTGTTAGAAAGCTTGAAATGTGTTCATAACATAGATTACATAGCTAAATCATCTGATTTAGGAGTTTACTCCCCAAGGTGTTCTTGGGCGTTAAACTCCCGAAACCAAGACTAGATTGTCCCCCGTGATTTGTAACTACCTTGGACTTGTATAGGAGTGTGTTAGGGACATGAAATCAACCAAGAATCACCCAAGTTTGGGAGTTCACGGCCCAAGAATATCTTAGGCCGTAAACTCCAAAAAGAATAGAAAAATGGTGCTTTTAAAGCACCTAAGGCTTAAACTTGGTTTTAGACATGTACCCTAAAGTGTTTAAAGCCTAGAAAACATAGAGAATCATAAGTATTAAGGATTTTACGGCCAAGACAAGTTCTTGGGCCGTAAACCCCTATAAAGGGGTCAAATGACACCCTAACTCCTTTCTTATGCCTAGAACCCAACATAGATCATAACCTTGAAATGTTAGAGACTTGAAAACACCATAAACACCCTCCCAAGGGAGTTTACGGTCGTAAACTCCAAGGGAATATGGTCCCAGGGTCGTAAACTCCTGAAAGGAGTTAATAGGAAGCCCAAACACTTGATTTAGCCTTGAAACAATTCACCACTTGAGTTGTATTAATTCTAAGCTTCAATTAGAGACTTAGTTGAGAGTTTACGGCCAGGAGTTTACTCCCCTGGGCTGTAAACTCCAAAACATATGGTCATTAGACCTTAAACTCCCATTAGAGGCCTTGCACTCCTTTGTTGCAACCCATTAGCCTCCTAGCACTTGACCAAAAGTGTTTTCCTCGCGCTAAAATGTTTATACTTGTATAATTAGTATTTAAATCACTAATTGTTTATATACATATGTCTTCATATTTAATTAGGATCATCGTGTGTGTTTAAAGTCTTCACTTGACACCAAGCACTTGTCCTATCCTTCCTTACGATAACAGTCCGTTCAATTCCAGTCACTTACTGCAGGTGAGTTCATACCCCTTAATCAATGTTTTAAATTGTTTTTAAATGTTTTATGGGGGGGATACAAGTAGAATTATGCAAATTATTATATCGATCACATGTGATTAATAAGCAGCATTCAAATGATTGGCTACTCATTAGCCGTTTTACCAAACAGTTTCCTTCAAATGTTTTTCATAAACACTTTATGTGTTTAAAAACTCCTTATTACACTATACATTTTATTAAGTATATTACATTTCAAATTTATTTACAATCGTGTTTCAAACAAATGTTCTTTATACTAAACCGTTTGATCAAACGCATGCCTTCGAAACCATTTTATAGATCGACATCAAGTCGATCTTTTCTTAGAAAATATTTATGATCAAAGGTTTTACAAATCTTATTTTATGCTTTTATATTATAAATTTCCTGCCTCTATATGCATAGTTATATAAGAAATGTTTAAAAGACTTAGGAAGGCTATCCACCCTATTTCCTTTTTCTCGATTTGGATGTGGTCTGGTGGGATGTCGGGTACTCGTCTGAAGGTCGTTTAAATATTAGTTATATATCATGTGTACATATATAGTCATAAATGGTCCTTCCAGTTCATCCCATGCCCTTGGGTAGCAAGGGTATACATCCATGTCTATACGTACCAGTTAGATTACTAGTAAACTACCATATGGGTAGTTTAGGAAGATACTAGAACAATTACTAGAACGCGATATCATACAATGAGTCGGTTCATTCATGAGTCAATACTTTCTATAACATTTCATTACTATGAGTACATATACAACTATACTAGGAAGAGAACATATACAACGATACTAGAACGAGTACATTACTATACTTGCTAGATAGAGAGAGAACACACATTACAGCTAGCACACGTCGAACATTTCCATACATTACACTTACATTAATACGTTCATAAAATTGTGATCCACTGTATCGGAGCATGACTGAAATGTCATGGCCCGAGTTGTAGCCAGAGTCTCTTGAAGGGAGAGCGTGAGTTTGCGTATAGATCTATACTGGATTGACTATCCTACACCTTGCTGCTAGCTACAGCGGGACCTGCAGGTCTGCGGGTGCCAAACGTCATTTCGTTATTACGACCATTCTTATGTCGTTGTTACCAGTCAATAGTATGGTACAATTAATCACATGATGCCTTAAATATAAATCCGGTTTAAGTTAGTTAATACAGTAGTAGTTCTTATAGCGCTACGTTTTAGTACTACATTAATTTTCCCTGTACATATATTTAGTGATCTTTTCACTTAAACTATAAATGTAAAAACTATATTTTGATAATGATAGTTACACTTGGGAAAATTACACACTTTTACAAGAAACGAACATATAGAACAGTTAAGTCTTGGTAGAAGACTACATTGAGAACAATTAAGTCTTGGTAGAAGACACCTTTATATAAAGTAGGAATCATAGGGATTTCTAGGTTTTTCAAACATTGACAGTTCATTTACAAACAATTTCATACTTATAGTTCATTTACAAACATTTTCATACTTATAGTTCATTTACAAACATTTTCAATACTTACAATTCATTTACTCACAAATTCTTACATACAAATTAAGACACTAAATACTTATGATCTCACCAGCTTCAAAGTTGATACTCGCTTTCAAAATTACTTGTATCCTCAGGTCATCATAGACAGGTACCAATGCAAGGAGAAGGGAAGATGGAGCTTGTTTAAGACTCATCTTTCATTTTGATTTATGCTTTAGTGTTTATCAAAATTTGACAGAACACACTTGTATAATCATTCTATTATTAATGCAATGGATGATGTTGTTGCTTGTTTACTACTTTTCATTGTTGTGATACTGTACATGACGTCCTCCGCCCCAGAACGTTTCCGCCGTTCTTGGTTTTGGGGTGTGACAGATTGGTATCAGTGCATTGTTTATAGTGAATTAAGTATATCAACCCATAAAAGATATACTAAATATAAATACATAAGGGATTAAAAATACTCTGACCAGGAGTTTATACTTTAAATAATAAAATATTTAAGTAAGTATACGTGTCTGCAGTCATACTAAAATCAGTGTCACTAGGATAGTACAAAAGAATTACGATTGTTGGGCAACACAAGTGGGCTTAGAGACATATGGTCAAAACTGGGAAGATATAGCCTGATCACCTATATTATCCGAGGGTTGACTATCATGTGCCTAAGTTTAATTGTGTGGTTGCAACAATGCTAAAATCTTACAAACCCTACCACAATGAGAACAATAGAACATAACATTAAAATTTAAATACTATAGGAGTATTTGGTGTTACTATAAGTACTTTATACTTGAGAACTAAAATGGGATCTTCATTACTAAGTTGATAGTTGCTAAGTGGATACACTAAGGCTATATGTAATTAGGATGTTATAGACTTAGAATCTGTGGAAATTTTACTTCACCCCTATTCTGTGTGAATACGAAGTTAAGGTCACTTATTCGAAGGTCTATCCTGTTTAGATTACACATAGCTGGTATGCACTTCACAAATAGCGATGTAACTAATGAAGGTTTTCTAAATAATTATCTAGATAGTTCGTCTAATAATTATTCTCTTACCCTAAATTCTCGCATAGAAAACATAGCTGGACTCCATCCCCACGGCAACTAGTATCTTCCGAATGAAGTCATAGCTGGTTGGTTTGGAGAAGAACCAGAGAATGATCATCCTATCCCCTTGAATGATCACCATGATGAAAACCTTTCGGACGATGCTAGCTCCGAACCAGAGGTTGAGAACCTACCCCAAGCAGCTCCCTTTCCAATTCCTAACCCTCGTCCGGCTTTTCATGGCCCGACCCTGAGTGAGTGGAATGCTTGGAAACATGGAGCCAAGGACAAGATCAGCCCATGCCATTTAATGGCGACCGAAGCTTTTACAACTTGAGCAATGGGGGCTCAGCAGATAGAGTCTTGCCAATCTTGGTCCGTAGAGTGGCCTGAAATGAGATTCAAGGCAGGACAGCCTTACATCAGATTACCGAAGTTGTCGCCAATGCGAGAATGCATGCCCTCTGCACCATTCGTCTAGAAGATGCTCACGAGAGATCAGAGAGAAACCATGAAACCCTACTGCAAACACTAGCTGAAACTCGAGCCGAAGTCATAGAGCTCCGAGTATGCCAAAGGGTTTACGAAAGACACCTACTTGATGTAGAACGTCAACTGACTGAACTGAGAGTTCACCAGAGGGATGACCGTCGCCGGTAGTAGACGCATTACTTTATCTTCCCTTGTTAGAAAGTAATCGTTTTCTGTCCTTGCCTGATGTGGCATTTTCTATGAAATTATCTTGTACTGTAAGTACTTTTAGTTAGGTCCTTATGCTGTCAGGAACTATCTTTTGTGGATATGATGTAAGACCTTTACAAGGTCATTTTCCCGAATCTTTACGTCGTGAATATCAAAGATATTGACAGCCGGCTAACTTCTGTGTCATTCTTCATTCAATTACTTTTATCATACTTTCATTGGAGGCTATCTGAATCATGCTTTAGGCAAGTCATTGGACTATAGTAATTTAGCTCCGGAGACATTTCCAAGTCTTTTTTAGTGGTTGGATCTTGTTATTCACCAATCCACGGTACCTCGGCTTGAACAACAAACGTCTTGAGACCATTCTACGAACTTACTTCTACTCATTACTAGGACTGCATCATAGGGATGTAGGTCAAACCTTCGCAATCATACCTCCAATCCGTACTAGGACTGCATCATAGGGATGTAGGTCAACCTTTCGAGAACATACTCTTACTCTTTTGTTGAACAATCTAAGTACATCTAGGGTCAACCAGAATCGCTCACAAAATCCTTATCTTTCGTGTTACATAATCATGTCTTCATCAGAAAACAATCAGCCGAGCAACGAAACCCCTATCCTCCATATCGACGCCGCTACATTACAAGCTGCAGTAGCAGCTGCTGTGACAACTTTCCTTACACACATCAACTTAGACAACACAAACAAGACTGAAAAAGGAGTCGAGAGTTTAGATGGTAGTACCAAACCGGGAAACCAACAAACAGTAACAGTTACAGGCTCGCAAAGCCGAAAGACAGAGAATAAGAAACGAAAGCGTCAAGCCCATAAAGAACGCAAGAAATACCAAAGGCTGGTTATGCAACAGCAACAAGTGGAAACCCCTGCCATCCCAGTACCGAGCAGGCCATACGAGGGAAAACTCCCGAAGTGTGATAAGTGTAGTTTCCATCATCTTGGGGCTTTTCATGAGATGCAATGTTGCAATTGCCTAAAAATAGGGCACCATGCTAGTAGTTGTGGAGCACCGGCACGACCCATCACTCAAGTCCCTTTCAGCGGGACTAACCCTACACACGAGGGTAGTTATAACGCCGAATGCTTTAAGAAGCAATTTTCAAAATGGAGTAACGAGGAAGGCACTCGTGTCCACATAACATTGGCTAAACACCGCAATCCCGTCACCAAAGCTAGTACTAGCCAATCATGCCACCAATGCGGGGAGATAGGGCACTTCAAGAAGGATTACCCTATAGCAAAGAACTCTGGCACAGACAGGAAGATTCTCAGGGTCACAGCTGCAGGAGAGCCTATGCCGAAACCCTCGTTAATGTAACTTAGGCGTGTTGTTGTAACAGATTTATAAACTATCTAGAACTAGTGCAACTAGAGTCTTCCCTCTTGCGAGATCCTGCCTGTATAGGGATTCTCGTGCTGCGTATACTTGTCTTTTGTAGTATATCTTATTCGCAGCAATAGTCTTGTGGTAAATCTAAAGTACTGTAAATCTGTTCATGGTTGCACGGTTGTGTTTTGTCTGTAAACGTCTTATGTTCAAATCTAATGTCTTTAAGTTTCAGTATGATTCCGACATTATCATACGACTCGATTCAATTTGATCCTCATAAAAACAGCTTTTTACGTACATCTCTTTCTTCTAGATCACTTTTCCAGCGAAGCCGTCATATCAGAACACCGAAGTACTCATGCCAGGAGTACCTCTTAGTTATTTTTCCAAAGAAACCCCCGAAGTACCACTCGTGCAGTACGTCAAGTTCAATCCAAGGATTGATACGATTGATCTATCACTGAGGAATGTATGCATAAGAGTGATATATAATCAAGGTTCTACAGGTTTAGAATTGATGATTCCACTTTAACTTCTTTTTCCCCCCAGGGGATGTGAGCTTAAAGAAGAATCAGTTATTCGACTACCTTTTCAATCTTAATTATATACGACTCATGTACACGAAAAAGTGATTATGAAACCAGGTATGAATTCTAATATGAACTTCAGGACGGAGAACTACCTAAGCCTACGAGAAATCGCATCGTCATGTGAACAAACTTAGAACCCAGTACGACTCGTGTAAACAGATCGCCCTATAGTCTAAACACCTACGGAGATACCAGAACAGTCCGGACAACTTAGCGGACTACACAGAAATAGAATTAGAAGACTAGGATTATCACCCTAGAGAACCCCGGTCATATTCTTCCAGAGATCGACGGATCGCATCGTATGTACCTCGGTTATCGAGGACTCCGTCAAGATTTTTCATTAGGAATCATTATCTCTGCCTCTCGTAAATGAAATGATTGAGCAAACGCAAGGAAAGAATTTCTTTCAGAAATGGATCTGAGATCCGAATATAACCAGTTCAAGTGTTAGGGAAGGATGTCCGGAAGACTATCTTCCGAATTCGATGCGGACACTTCGAGTCCGTAGTGATACCCTTCGGATAGGACCAATACGCCCATAGCTTTCATGAGCTAAATGAGTAGGGTACGTCTTTCTTACTTGGATCAGTTCGTCATTTCTCCATGTAATGACTTACTTATCTACCCTCGTAGTAAGAAGAAAACCCATGGAAACATTACCTTCAGAGGAACTTTTAGCGAAGTTCTCTAGGCACGAGTTTTGAAATTGAAAAGTCAAATTTCTATGACACACTGTTAGTAATGTGAGAAATTATGAGTACTCTTTCAATTTGTCAAAACCGTTGAGCATTTATCGACACCAGAGATGCTGACAGCCTTTCGCCAAATTCTAGGTCTTACTGACCTACTATCATAGTTCAATCAGAACTCCTCGCAAACTACAGAAACCCGTATGAATTTGACCCAGCAAGGGGTGGCCTTTGTCTGGGAAGTTAAGCAAGAAAAGGAACCTTTGGAATTCTAAGGGAGTGACCAAGTTCTTTAGGAGAAATCACTCTGGGAACGGCTTAATATGCTTCGTAAAGCATGGAAAGCTAAATCCAAGATAGACAGGACCTCCGAGATTCTTACCAAATGCAGTCCTATATCTCGCAAACTAGACCTACTCCGCGAACTCAGTAACGTACATTCTACTCTTCGCGCCTCGATCGTGAAACCATACCTTTCCGTTAGGACTCTTGTAAGTCCACTCGTCGAGATCCTCACCTTCGTATTAGAACTGTAGTGACCCTCGACCGAGAGGTCAAGCGGACGAAGCAGCGCCATCGCCCGATAGTGAAGGTTCGTTGGGATTCCAACCGAGAACCCGATTTCACTTAAGTGTGCTAGAACCAATCGATTAGGAAGTTTCCTCCTCACGAATCGATCATTCGTACATACTTCCTTGCCTAAATTCTAATTTCGGGACGAAATTCCCTTCAACAGGGGGATGATGTGACAACTCGAAATTTCCATTTTGAACAAACCATTTGAAGCCAATAGAAGTAGAACAGTTACAGTGAAAACTCATATTTCGAGTATAAGTTTGGTAGTTTTCAGGATTTTACACTTAAGGAGATATTAGGAGAGTGGATGCACTAGGGTTTTGTGCAACACTGTTATTCCAATACTCTAGGACATTAGAATTCGTTTTAGGAATAAAAATATTTTCTGCCAAAATATCTCAGGACTATAAATAGAATTCTGAACCAAATTGGTTCATTAGTTGAATTCCAATTAGAGAAAAGCCAAAATTCTCTCTCACGGATCTTCGGGTTTTTATCCAAAATTGTGAGTAACTCTTTCTAGTAGTGTTAGAAAGCTTTAAATGTGTACATAACATAGATTACATAGCTAAATCATTCCATTTAGGAGTTTACTCCCCAAGTTGTTCTTGGGCGGTAAACTCCCGAAACCAAGCCTAGATTGTCCCTCGTGATTTGTAACTACCTTGGACTTGTATAGGAGTGTGTTAGGGACATGAAATCAACCAAGAATCACCCAATTTTGGGAGTTCACGGCCCAAGAATATCTTAGGCCGTAAACTCCACAAAGAATACTCAAAATGGTGCTTTTAAGGCTCCTAAGGCTTAGACTTGATTTTAGACATGTACCCTAAAGTGTTTAAAGCCTAGAAAACATAAGGAATCATAAGTATTAAGGATTTTACGGCCAAGACAAGTTCTTGGGCCGTAAACCCCTATAAAGGGGTCAAATGACACCCTAACTCCTTCCTTATGCCTAGAACCCAACATAGATCATAACCTTGAAATGTTAGAGACTTGAAAACACCATAAACACCCTCCCAAGGGAGTTTATGGCTGTAAACTCCAAGGGAATATGGTCCCAGGGCCGTAAACTCCTTAAAGGAGTTAATAGGAAGCCCAAACACTTGATTTAGCCTTGAAACAATTCACCACTTGAGTTGTATTAATTCTAAGCTTCAATTAGAGACTTAGTTGAGAGTTTACGGCCAGGAGTTTACTCCCCCGGGCCGTAAACTCCAAAACATATGGTCATTAGACCTTAAACTCCCATTAGAGGCCTTGCACTCCTTTGTTGCAACCCATTAGCCTCCTAGCACTTGACCAAAAGTGTTTTCCTCGCGCTAAAATGTTTATACTTGTATAATTAGTGTTTAAATCACTAATTATTTATATACATATGTCTTCATATTTAATTAGGATCATCGTGTGTGTCTAAAGTCTTCACTTGACACCAAGCACTTGTCCTATCCTTCCTTACGATAACAGTCCGTTCAATTCCAGTCACTTACTGCAGGTGAGTTCATACCCCTTAATCAATGTTTTAAATTGTTTTTAAATGTTTTTTTTGGGCGGGGGGATACAAGTAGAATTATGCGAATTATTATATCGATCACATGTGATTAATAAGCAGCATTCAAATGATTGGCTACTCATTAGCCGTTTTACCAAACAGTTTCCTTCAAATGTTTTTCATAAACATTTTACGTGTTTAAAAACTCCTTATTACACTGTACATTTTATTCCGTATATTACATTTCAAATTTATTTACAATCGTGTTTCAAACAAATGTTCTTTATACTAAACTGTTTGATCAAACCCATGCCTTCGAAACCATTTTATAGATCGACATCAAGTCGATCTTTTCTTAGAAAATATTTATGTTCAAAGGTTTTACAAATCTTATTTTATGCTTTTATATTATAAATTGCATGCCTCTATATGTATAGTTATATAAGAAATGTTTAAAAGACTTAGGAAGGCTATCCACCCTATTTCCTTTTTCTCGATTTGGATGTGGTCTGGTGGGATGTCGGGTACTCGTCCGAAGGTCGTTTAAATATTAGTTATATATCATGTGTACATATATAGTCATAAAAGGTCCTTCTAGTTCATCCCATGCCCTTGGGTAGCAAGGGTATACATCCATGTCTATACGTACCAGTTAGATTACTAGTAAACTACCATATGGGTAGTTTAGGAAGATACTAGAACAATTACTAGAACGCGATATCATACAATGAGTCAGTTCATTCATGAGTCAATACTTTCTATAATATTTCATTACTATGAGTACATATACAACTATACTAGGAAGAGAACATATACAACAATACTAGAACGAGTACATTACTATACTTGCTAGATAGAGAGAGAACACACATTACAGCTAGCACACGTCGAACATTTCCGTACATTACATTTACATTAATACGTTCATAAAATTGTAATCCACTGTATCGGAGCATGACTTAAATGTCATGGCCCGAGTTGTAGCCAGAGTCTCTTGAAGGGAGAGCGTGAGTTTGCTTATAGATCTATACTGGATTGACTATCCTACACCTTGTTGCTAGCTACAGTGGGACTTGCAGGTCTGCGGGTGCCAAACTTCATTCCGTTATTATGACCATTCTTATGTCGTTGTTACCAGTCGATAGTATGGTACAATTAATCACATGATGCCTTAATATAAATCTGGTTTAAGGTAGTTAGTACAGTAGTAGTTCTTATAGCGCTACGTTTTAGTACTACATTAATTTTCCCTGTACATATATTTAGTGATCTTTTCACTTAAACTATAAATGTAAAAAATATATTTTGATAATGATAGTTACACTTGGGAAAATTACACACTTTCACAAGAAACGAACATATAGAACAGTTAAGTCTTGGTAGAAGACTACATTGAGAACAGTTAAGTCTTGGTAGAAGATACCTTTATATAAAGTAGGAATCATAGGGATTTCTAGGTTTTTCAAACATTTACAGTTCATTTACAAACAATTTCATACTTACAGTTCATTTACAAACATTTTCATACTTACAGTTCATTTACAAACATTTTCAATACTTACAATTCATTTACTTACAAATTCTTACATACAAATTAAGACACTAAATACTTATGATCTCACCAGCTTCAAAGCTGATACTCGCTTTCAAAATTACTTGTATCCTCAGGTCATCATAGACAGGTACCGATGCAAGGAGAAGGGAAGATGGAGCTTGTTCAAGACTCATCTTTCATTTTGATTTATGCTTTAGTGTTTATCAAAATTTGACAGAACACACTTGTATAATCATTCTATTATTAATGCAATGGATGATGTTGTTGCTTGTTTACTACTTTTCATTGTTGTGATACTGTACATGACGTCCTCCGCCCCAGAACGTTTCCGCCGTTCTTGGTTTTGGGGTGTGACACCTATGTACTTACTAGGTTTCCTAACTTGACCCACTCAGTTACTTTGTATCACTAGTAACAGTATGAAGGTATTTGAGGTTTTGACCTGATGAGAGATTAAAAGAAATGTAGTCCATTAGATGTTGTAAGGCCAGTAATAACTATGTTTATGCTTATGCTTTGTATCAGTTATGGCATCCCCAACCATAATGAATCAAGGGAAACATTTCTTCGGAAATACTTTTACTGGACCAAATTCTTCATTAATGAATAAAGTCTGTATTAAATAAGCATAATAAAAATTTTAAATTAATCGTAAAAATGGGGGTGTCACAGTTCAGATTTTTGTTTGCATGCCATGGCTGAGTAGTATCTCGTGGATGTAATTGACACTCAAGTTGAAGGGAAGAAGTCCATTTCAGATGTGCCAGTTTAAGGGAGTTTCTAGATGTTTTCTCGGAGGATCTACCTGGTGTGACTCTCGTGAGGCAGGTGGAGTTTAGGATCGATCTGATTCCAAGTGTGGCCCTGATTGCCAAGGTGTCATATCATCTCGCACCACCAGATATGCAAGAGTTGTCCTTTAAGCTCCAGGTCATGTTCGACAAGCAATTTATCTAATTGATTAGTTCACCTTTAGGAGTGCCAATTTTGTTTGTGAAGAAGAAGGACGGTTCTCATCGAATGTGCATAGATTATCGGGAGATGAATAAGTTGACGTTGAAGAATCGTTACCCACTTTCGACGATTGATGACCCTTTTTCGATCAGCTTCAGGGTGCATCTTAGTTTTCCAAGATGGATTTGAGGTCAGATTACCACCAGATGAGAGTCATAGAGGAGGATGTGGAGAAGTAAGATTTCTGGACTCGATATGCGCACTATAAGTTCATGGTGATGCCATTTGGTCTCATCAATGCACATGCAACATTCATGGATTTAATGAATCGGGTATATAGGACGATGCTCGATCGGTCAGTCATTATTTTCATTGATTATATGATGGTATACTCTAAGATCAAGGAACAACATGAGGAGCACCTGCAAGAGTGACTTGGAGTGTTGAGGAAAAAGATGTTGTATGCCAATTTCACCAAGTAAGTGTTTTGGTTGCGAGAGATCTAGTTCTTGCAGCACCTCATCAATCATAACGGGATTCTGGTCGATCTGGCCAAGATTGAGATAATTATGCAGTGGGAGGTCCCCAAGTCTCCATCTAATAGCCGAAGTTTTCTTGGGTTGTCTGGTTAATATTAGAGGTTTGTCTAGGATTTCTCCAAGATTGCCGTTCCTCTTACTCGTTTGAAGAAGAAGAGTGTGTATTTTCATTGAGGGACTGAGCAACAGACTACATTTGAGACCTTGAGGCAAAGTTTATATGACGCTCCTTTGTTAACACTTCCAAAGGGTGTTGATGATTTTGTAGTATATTGTGACGCTTTGATCATCGGTTTGCGGGCGGTTCTTATGCAGCCAGATAGCGTCATTGTGTAAGATTCCAAGTAGCTAAAGCCTCATGAGGTTAGGTACCCGACGCATGAACTGAAGTTGAGGGCGTTGGTTTTTTCCCTCAAGATTTGTCGACATTATCTTTATAGGGTTCATTATACCATCTATACGGATCAAAAAAGCCTCAGATATCTTATGGATCAGCTGAATCTGAGTATGTGGCAGTACAGATGGCATAACATGGTCAAGGATTATGATTGTGAGATCTTGACCATCCAGGGAAGGCCAACGTAGTCGTTGATGCCTTGCCCCGCAAGACGACTAGTGCTCCTATTAGATGATTATGTTTGAGGATGAACATCATTTCACCACTTCTGGATTTGATCAGGGAGGATCCAACTAAAGGAATCAAGAAGGAGAACTGAAAGAAAGAGAAGATCAGGGCCTATGTTAGTGAATTCGTCAACGATAGTTGGGGATTATTGACCTAGTGTGAATGAGTTTGGGTTCCAATTTCCGGTGCGGTCCGACAGACATTGCCAGAGGAGGCACATAAGTCCTAGTTCTTGATTCACCCGGGGGCCACAGAGATGTAACGATACTTGAGATTTAGTTATTTTGGACTTGCATGAAGAGAGATAACATGGTATGTGGAGAGATGTTTGACATGTCGGATGGTCAACGCCGAAGACCAGAGACCACATGACAAGTGACACCCTTTGAAGATTCCCATGTAGAAATGGGAACAAATCACCATGGATTTAATAACGAAGTTGTTAAGGAAGACCAAGGTATTTGATGACATTTGGGTGATTGTTGAATGCCTGACCAAAAGTTCCTATTTCCTTGCAATTTGGGAGAGTTCTTCGGCTGAGAAATTAGCAGATATTTATGTGCACGAGATCATTTCTCACCATGGTGCGCTGGTTTCTACTGTATCTGACTCGACATGTCCAATTCACTTCCCGGTTTTGGAAGTGGTTTCATGATGAGTTTGGGTACTATATTGCATTTCAGCACTACTTATCACCCACAAACAAATGGGCAGAGTGAGTGGACTATCCACATGCTCAAGGTTATGTTGAGGGCTCGCGTCATGCATTTCGGTGGGAGCTGGGAGTCCTACCTCCATTTAGCTGAGTTTTCATACACCAATAATTGTCATTTCAGCATCAGTACACCTCCATATGAGCTTATAAATGAGAGGAAGTTTCAAACTCTAGTTTGTTGGGGAGAGTTTGACCATAGGTTCATGAGGAGGACCGAAGTGGTACGGCAGACGACAGAGCTTATTCAGCAAATCATGTAGAGGTTACAGACAACAAATAGTCGATATAAGAGTGATACTTATAGGAGATGGTCCGAGTTGTAATTTCAGTTTGGAGATGTGGTTTTATTGAAGGTATTACCCTGAATAGGTGTTATTAGCTTTAGGAAGCGGGGCAAGTTGGGCACCTGATTCATCATACCCTTTCGAGTTATGGCCCGAGTGGGAAAGGTGGCCTACATATTGAATCTGCTTGAGGAGCTGAGCCATATTTATAGCACCTTCCACATTTCCTAGCTTTATAAGTTCTTGGTGGATGACACAACGGTGGTCCCGTTAGATGACATTCAGGTGGATGAGAGTCTAAATTATGTGCAGAGGCCGGTAGTGATTTTGGATAGAAAAATGATGACCTTGTGCAACAAGAGGCACCCCTTAGTCAATGTGAAGTGGTAGAACCGAAAGAGCTAAAAATGAACTTGGGAGCCCAAGGCTGAGATGCAAGAGCACTACCCAGATCTATTTACAACTAAGGATTTCAAGGATGAAATCTAGTTCAAGTGAGGGAGAATTGGAACACCAAGTTCCAGGTATATACTTCTTTTGTTTTCATGGCTTCCAAGTTCAAAAATTAAGGATTTTTGTATGACAACGATGTGGTGATGATAACACCACGATGTGACAGTGCCCGGCGGAATCCTACGACTTAGGTGTACGCCACGACATGACATTATATTGGCCACGACGTGGCAGCCATTTTATGTTAAAACCTAATTTCAAGGTTTTTGCCCCTATTAAAGGAAAGTAAGGGCTAGGGTTTGCACACCCTCAGCCTCCATCACCTCCTTTTCACCCTCAAAGAAACCCTAGCCTCCATTGTTGTCATTTTGAAGCTTTTTGGTGTTTTGTGATCTTGAAGAAGACAAAGAAGGTGCTCTTGAGCATTGATCCAACAAACAAACCTCCTCATCATCTTGTTGCATATCTTTTGGACCTTTGTAAATCCTCAAGTTGCTATCTTTTGTGGTCAAAGCTTTTAGACCTAGGATTAGAGGCATGTTCGTCATGTTCATGTTGGTTTGGATGAGTGGATTCCATAAAGTTAGCAACTTTATGGATCCTTGAGGTCCCTTAGGGGTTATATTTTCCATATCTAGAGTTCTATTGTGTTTTTGGTCCAATGCACAAGTTTGAGTTCATTTCTTCCATGTTTTGACCTAGAGATGAAGACGCATGCATTTGACATGCATGTCCATAATGCACCAATTTTTATAATATGTTACACGTACAAAATCCTTCTGGAAAGTATGGATGGGTAGCATCCATGATTAAGAGCTTAATTCATTAAGATGGCCATAATAGTTCCCATGACGTGGCGACAAACAATCTCCACGACTGTTTTGTCTTGAGGAAGGGTCGAATGTCTATAGTGAGGTGTCGAATGTATTTTGTGTCTGTAAATTGTCGAAAATAAGTATCGTTTCGACACTCTATCTATCAATAAGGCATGTTAGTTTCTATCCTGCAATGTTTAGTCGTAGTTAGTTTTTATGCGTCTTTTGTACCCTATAAATTGGGTAGGTACATAGACTAGAGTAATGATCGAACATAGAGAGATCAATTCTCATTCGTACTCTTAAACACTCTTGTACACTTCAGACCAGTGTTGTAAAACTTGTCAAGCTAGCCGATTATGCGTCTGAGTACACTATACTCATCCCTTTACCGAGGCAAGTTACATAATCCAAGTACTCCGCAATCGGCCTCTTACTGAAGAGAGCAATGTTGTAAAACTCAACAAAATTGGTGATTAATATGTGTAATATACTTAATGATTTATTATTTAAAATACACACACATGTGATTATTAATACACATACACACACACATACATACACACACACACACACACACACACACACACATATATATATATATATATATATATATATATATATATGACAAATTTTTAGTAATTATTCACGAAGTGAGACAATTGTGTGTTTTTCAGTTTTTATGTACTCACATGTATCTAATTTTGTTATATATTTAAATCAACTTACGCTTTTAGCTTATGATTTTGACATATATAATTTCCCTAAAAATATTTCTACACGAATTTTCGAATCCGAGTACTTCCGAGTACTCGCTACTCCGTAGTCGGCGGAACAGGTACCAAGTAGCGAGTTGTACAACCATGCTTCAGACAATATTGAGCTAAACATTTCTTATTTAGACCATGTTTGCATTTACATATTTTATTGTCTTAATTGTGTTCTTAATCAATCGCTAACTCACATAAATTGGTATTAGAGCGGGTTCTTGAAGTTTTAAAGAAATTGAGCCATGATGATATTTTTGATTTGGTGAATCATAATTCAAAATTCATGTTGTAAGTCTTCTTTCATTGAGAGAGTTTTTGTATCTAGAAATCAAATTAATTCTTTGATCTTGATTCAGATTTGATTTTCCCTCTCTAGAACTCATGTGATTTCTACTTTCTCCCTCTAGAATTTTGATCAATTTTGCTTTCTCTTTATGGAAATTCATTCGAAATCACTTTCTCTCTCTAGATATTTCATTCAAATTCACTTTCTCTCTCTACAAAAATTCAAGTTCTTGTGATCTTTTTCGTTTTTTATTCGAAATGGAAAAATAATCTTGTGAAAGATGGTTTGTATTTCTTGGATATAATCCATATCCATATAGTTTTAAAGGACTTATCAATAACTTTACAACCGAGTATTTTAAACAAAATTCACTCATTTCTTGTGGAAAAAGAGATGAAAGTGGTAAGATGATTGGTTACTCTTGTCACACCCCCAAACCAGAATGGCGGAAACATTCGGGGGTGGATGACTTCATGTAGTATCACAACAATTGAATATTGTAAATAAAGTAACACAACCATCATACATATAATAAAAACGTATATTGTTGCGTTATACATATTCGCAAAAGAATATTACAATATGATGATATAAATGTTTAATGATAAATGTCCTTAGAGTTCCTTCTTCAAAAGCTGGTGATTACCTGTACTACTGATTCCCTGAGAAATACAAGTGGTTTCGAAAAAGTGTCAACAATTAAGTTGGTGAGTTCATAAGTGTTTTGCATTGAAAAGTATGTCCTTTTGGTAGTAAATCGATGAACGAGGTTTTCAGAAAATCCAATATTTTCTATAAATGGTTTGAAAAGTTCCCAGAGTTGGAGTGCGTTAGTATTTTCCATACTTGAATAATAATGATAAACTTTGTGCTAAAAATAATGTGGAAAACTGAATGCATATATGAATCTCGTAAATCAAACTTGTTTTTATACTTTTATGTGAGTTTTATAACCATACTATTGACACTGACTGCCTGTAACAACATTCTTCAAGTGTTGTAGTGTTATGACATTTGTCACCCCAGACCTGCCGGTCTAACTATAACTAATAGTTTAGGTGCGGGGTTGTCAATCCCGTATAGATCTATACACAAGTATCACGCTCTCCCTCCAAGAGATTATGGTATATAATACAGGACTTGAAATTCATACATATGAGTACGTTGAAGTTTGAATATCTCACATTACTTGGTATAAACAGATTTACAATAAGAAAGACTTTACTTCATTTGAAAGTATTTCGTTTGTCAAGATGTATATGTAAAATGTATGAATAACTTGTTAACTATACTCATTATAGTTTCTCAGAAATATGTTTCCATTTAGTAAAAATAACTTGGTGATATAATAGCCCTTTAAACATAAAGATGTTTGTATCGATACTCTATAAGATAGATATTACGTTTACATTTATAAAATGATACTTTGACTTGTAATGTACTTGTATTCCCCCCCCCCCCTAAAACATGAAAAGAACTGAAAGGTAGGGGTATGAACTCACTCGTTTGGTTTGAAGAGAGAGAGGCTAGAGTTGAGCAGAACTTCGACTGCGGAAAGTTGCGCCTTCGGACTCTTCGGGGGTCTCGGTAGCGTAGATCTTTCGTCGGGGGCTCGGGTGCAGAAACCGAGGGCGTCTGTGATGGGTTATGGTCATAAGACATCCTATGTGCTCATACAAACCCTAATGCTTGGATCTAGGTTTCTCTATTGTACATGCTTTGAATCTAAGACTATAAACCCTAATTCTAGCATACAAGTAATCATATTAGATATTAGAATAAGTTTATAATGTTACCTTGATTGTTATGTAGCAATAACAATCCCAATTCCTCCTTGAATTGACTTTGGAAGGCTTAGAGTCACAAGTGTCACTCCTCTAATGGTTCACAAACACCATAAGCAAGAGGATGAAGAGGAGAGAGGATGGAGGCTGCCCAAAACGTGTTCTAACCCTAGAAAAGAGGTTCCCCACGTTTTTGAGCCTTAAGGGTTCTATATATAGTGAGGCAATTAGGGTTATCTAATAAGGAAACCCTAATTTGGATGCTTAAGCCCTAAGCAACCCATGGAGCCCTTTCTTAAAGCCTTGGACGACTTCATATGGGCTTCCCCATTAGAATTCGTCCACCTTATAATAAAAGGCAATCCATGGCCCAAATTGCAATTATCTTATAATTACAATTCCAGTCCCTTAAGTTTAATTAATCTCTTTTAGTCACAAAACTAATTACCAATTAATTATTGACTAATATTAATTAAATAATATGATTTCTCCTTTAATATATTATTCTCATAATATATTAATAAATCATATTTAATTCTTTCTCTCCATAATTCATCCTATCAAGTTGCTTTGGTGAAGGCAACCCAAAAGGACCATGCACCATCGGGTCAAGTACATACCAAAATAGTTATGGACTTAGACACTAATCCAACAGTCTCCCACTTGGATAAGTCTAACAACTATTCTGCGTATGACTTCGGATCCTGATCTGCAATCGTAGCTTTCCAAAGCCGCTGTCAACTCTGATCATATCAAATTCGCGTGTCCTTAGATAAGGGATCATACATTCCTCCATTCTAGATATCATATGAGATATGATTTCAAATCATTCTCTTTGTACTACTTCTCGATTTCTGATTTATGACGACAGACTAATTGAACAAATCAAATTAGCCCTAGCCCGGCCGAGCATTTACGTTTGTCATCACTAAACCATCGAGGGGCCCAAAGATATCGCTTTTATCCTACCTTGGATAAAAGGAACGGATAAACTTTGATACAATGCTTGCTTGCACTCACTCACCGAATCACACACAACAATATGTTTTATAACACCAAGTTACTAGTGCGTTTACATATTATCAATGTGCAACCGATTCGCAAGATACAACTCACACATCTCGGTTTCAAGAATATAAGATGTTATCGTCTCACCAATCACTCGTAATACAATCCATGGAGTGATCCAAGTGAGCGTGGGTCTAATCCAATGCTCAAATCACATTCATAAGCACTCATGAACGTTGCAGCAAACATTTGCTTATGTCTAATACTCTTTCAGACAATCCACACACCAATTCACGACAGTCTTCATTCATATCTACTTCCAACATATGAACGACTGCGGCCCGTTCGAATAATTCGATTATTCTTAATAAACTCAATTATTCTGGAAGTCAAAACATGCAAAGTGAAACACAAGAATAATACTAATCCCATATGGCCTCAAACCTTTGAGTATAAATAAAACACCTTTTATTTATCACCATATCGATTACTCATTATTTGTCGTTTCGGTTAATCAACTTCTTACTTGAATTTCAACACTTGTCCCATGCTCCTAGCATGCACACAATGTTTACCTATGGTTCTTACTTTGTGAAATAGATCACATTGAACACATTTCCAATCCTTCTCATTTCACAACTCCAAATCCGTTTTTCATAAGTCAAAGAATATCAAATTCTTGCTACTTATAGAATATGCTAGATTCTAACATTCTATGCAACTATCCTTTCGTAATGTCACTGCACCAAAGTCACAAAGACTATTGCCAATGATATTACAAAGTCCTCTATCGTAGATTGTTACAAGACAATTCCATAGACGTGATGTCTCTCACTCAAAGTACATTCTTTGAACATCCTTTTGCATAGAAGTTTCTAATCTAGTCATAGATTTCTCAATATTCAATTCCCAATATGGACACACTTCCATATGTTCCATATGACAACTCATTCTTAATAGAATCTTATCTATTCGTAATGATGTCGATATGGTCCATCCAATATGGAAACATTTCCATATTTTCCAATACTATACTTCCAACTATTCACAAGTGACCAATCCTCGTCGAACTTTGGGTTGTCCTTTGATAGTTGTTTAATTGTTTTAGTCAAAACCAATTCTAGTCGCTTTTCCCTCTAAATGCGCTCGACATTTGGAAAATTTTAGAATGGTCAAACATTAAAGTATTTGCAATCGATCCTATACCCGAAGCGTATGGGACACGACGCATAATGTTTTATTTGCTATGTTCTCAAAATTCGAGTTGTGAAGAGGGATGCCGTAATCATAATCGAAATTTTAAGAACACACTATGTACCTTTGACTAAATTTATTAACATTTCTCAACCTAATCCTTTAGATTTGAAATGAAGCATAATATTCTCTCCCTTAATTATAGTAAAACAACCTTTCAACTCTTACAACTTTGCAAAGTATGACTCTTGTTTTCTATAATTAATATTGCTAACCTTGCAATACTTTCCTTAATAATCATACAATCATAACATTTATGCTCCCACTATCATGATGATTATTATAAAACATAACACTTACGCTCCCACTAGCTTCGACATGTATTCATAAACATCTTAACTTTCAGAAAACAATACTTATTGAATTTCTTAAGTTCATGTTTCTAATACTTAGTGCTTTGATAATCCTTTATCAATGCTTCTTGAACTTATACACCTTTGCCTTCGATAGTTCATATGTGTGTCTAAACAATTAAGACTAATTGCCAAACCTCACAATTCAAATTATGGAAAGGGATGCCGTAACCATGATTGAATTTGAGAATGAAATTTTACAATCACTATCTTCTTAAAATCTCTCTTAGTGAAAGCATTTCTTCACAATCATTTTCATGAAGGAGAAAATCTTATGACACTTAGATTTGAGCGGTGTATGTGTTCTTATCCATGTGAATTTGTTAAAACTAAAGTTTATGACAAATTCAAACTCATATGGACCGAGCTTTCTTAATCTTGATTTCTAGCCTTATGGTAGCACAGCTGCCCACCATGTCTTCCAAGTAGTTAAGCAGCTCACCTTTTCTTATCAATGTACCTTTCATTGATTAAGGTGCTTTGCCTTTTATGCGTTCAAAATGAGAACTCATAGAACTCTCATGCATAATTAACTCGATTGGATTGGTACAGAATCAAAATAATGTCATCACGATAGGTTGTAAACCTTAACTCGTGTGCTAGTGATGATCGATAAGGTTTATTTGATTTGTTCTTGAGACCTTTCAAGACCATTAAGACTCCCACTGACTCCTTGACATATAAGGTTCTCTTGTCAATAACCATTTCTTGACAAACAAATATTTAAGAGTTAGTGTAGTTTTTATCAAAACACTTCATAAATTGGTCATATTTGATCTTTGTCTTATCTAAGACATCACAACTTACCACATTTAATGAATGTTTTAAACCTTCTTAATACTTTTCACTCATTATCACAATCTTAACTCTAAGACTTGTTTTGGAACGAAGTATGATTGACTTCTTGATTTGACCATTTCTTCAATCTTTGATTCCTCTTCTTGGACATACAATTGTACCAAGACTCACTTAGAGGATCAATTGAGATATGGTTCTTAATCATTAAGACCTATCATAAAGCATAAAAGGTACTCTCCCTTCTTCTTAGAATGGAGAAACTTTTATCTCTCTGCCTACTTGATTCTTGTTATTTGTTCTACTATTGATTTAAACCTTTTCAATCAATTTATAATTACACTTAATCTTATAAGTATAATCATATTTACTAAACCTTTAGTAAATCATGACGAATATCTCGTTACTCATATGGTGGACTTTGATCACACAACTTTGTGTATTCGATCTCCTAGTCCTTCACTTGACACTTTGTCAATGAATTAGTCTAATTTCCAAATACGAAATTTCTCATTCATCGTGCATCCACGTTGCATGATTCCAAGTTTCTGTCCAATTGAAACTTGGGCGATGAGAAACTCTCCCTATTTGGTAAATTCTCGACTTTCCATAAATAACATAATAAGAACCAAATCCATTATTGCTAATAATAGAAACATTTTAACATCAATTTTTACATACACGCCATTGTAAGGATAAATAAATAAAATTTAAAATCAAAATTTATTTTATTGCGGAAAAATTTTGTCCTTACAATGCAACTCATTGAAAAGCTTATGCTAATACATCTTTCTTAGCGATCTAATTCTAACTCTAAGTAGTAGCTCAAGAATCTAATCATCGAGAAATGCGATCGAAATCCATTCCTTTACGGTTAGATTTTGCTCACTTCTTCCCTTAAGCTCCCTTTCTTTTCTTCGATTCTACAAAACATCAATTGTAATCTTATTACATTATGTATTAAGAATCTAGAATATAAGCTTAAAAGAGTTGGTAAATGGATTTTACCTATATTAGAGCCATACGTTTCGACTCTCCCATCTCTTAGATCTCTTAGGTAAATGGGGCAGCTTTGTCTCCAATGCCCCTTCTCTTGGCAATAAAAGCAAATCGACTCTTTTGGAACAGGACATGGAACTACTTCAGACATCGCCTTTCTCTTATGATCAAACTTTTCGATCATAGCATGTCTTTCGTTGCCATTGTCTATATCCATAGAGGTCTCGAAGGAAGATTCACCAATCAACTTTGCTTTTCTATTGCGCCAAATCATTGCAGATTCAGCAGCAATAAGCATATAGGTGAGATCTATAAGGGTCACGTCGTAGTTCATCATATAGTACTCTCTTATGAACTCACTATATGAGTTGGGAAGTGACTGAAGAACCCAATCAACAGCCATTTCCTCACAGACAACGGATCCCAACATTCTTAACTTATCAATGTGTGACTTCATCCCTAGGACGTGTGCACACACGGACTTTCCTTCTTTATGTTTACTTGCCAAAAGGGCTTGAGTGATCTTGAACTTTTCAAGCCTTTGAACTTGTGGGTTAGGGAGAATAATTGGAGGAGGAGGAGGAAGTGAAGCATGATCTCTTGTTCCTCGATCGAATCGTGGAATATCATCTTCATGTGGAATGCTTGTTCCACGGGATTTGAGAAGACCATAGTTGTCGAACTTTGACATCTACAAAACGGGAGAAAAATGAATTCAAGTTAGTAGATAGATTGAGTCCTTGGTAGATCATCCAAATGAAATTCCAAGGCTACGACCCAACACAATACGCTACAACCTAGAAAAGGGATGCCGTAATCTAGTTGCAGAATATTTGAAGGTAAGTGAATGACGATTCACTAATTTCCACCATGAAAAACGAAAAAGAAATTTAAGTTTTAAATCTATGAAAACTCCTAGATCCTTTGAGATACATTGAACTTTCAATGGCATGTTTATATCTCGATATGCCCCTGTAACACCCAGGATTTTGAAAGCCAAGAAAGTAAAGGAAACCCTAAATTTAAGAGGGACTCGACGAGTCCAAGGAAGGACTCGGCGAGTCAGAGCGGGATCCGGGTCGATAAGAAAGTGACCAACTCGACGAGTCGGCCAAGTGGACTCGGCGAGTCTGGTCTGTGCGAGGAAAACCCTAAATTCGGGGCTTGGAGCCTATTTAAGCATCTCAATCTTCTTCCTAGGGCTCCTTTACAGCCTCTCACACCCAGAACGCCGCACCTTAAGCCCCCATTGTGCTCATTCAAGCTTTTAGCCATTTTTGGGTGGGTTTAAGGAAGAAGAAGGAGTGGGAATCTTTGAAGCATCAGAGAGTGGCTTTGGATCTGAAGTTTGGGAAGCATTCCAGAGCATTGGAAGGTATCAATTCGTTTCTCTCCTCCAGATTTTCCTTGGTTATGAGTTTGGGGCTTTTAAGCCATGTTTAAGACCAATCTTGAGCTTGAGGTCCAGATCTGAGGTTGCTATCTCAGATCCATGCTTGTTTTGGTATGGAATCCCAGAAAGTATCAGCCATTGGGTGGAAATTGGAGCCTCTTGGTCCTAAACTCTAGCTATGGGTGTATTTTGCCTAGATCTCCCTCTCTACACGTAAAGTTTGCAACTTTATGTGGGAAATAGGCTTGGGAGGATAGATCTACAGTTTGGAGCTCATGCATGACTCGGAAGTCCTCTGAATGTAAGTGGATCTTAGTGGACTCGGCGAGTAGCTTGAAGATGAGGAGGAACTCGACGAGTGGGATGAACAGCTCGTCGAGTCGGATGAAGATAGGCACGAACTCGGCGAGTTGGATGAACAACTCGGCGAGTTGGATGAAGATTGCTGTGTGCTCGGCGAGTCTGTTCTTAGACTCGGCGAGTCAGATCGAGTGGTCCCAAACCCTTCGAGTTAAGACTCGAGTCAGCGAGTCGAGGCAGGACTCAGTGAGTTGGACCTGATAGGAATCGGGAATCAGTAGACTCGGCGAGTCAGGGTCTGACTCGGCGAGTAGGGTCGCGAGTGGAAGGACTCTGGATTTATGAACTCGGCGAGTCAGTGGGGTGAGTCGGTGAGTAGGGTTGACCTGGGAGGTTGACTTTGACCAGGACATGGACTTTGACCAGAGTTGACTTGGTTGACCTTTGGAGGTCAGTTAGACTAAGTATGAGGTTGTTATTGATAGCTCGGGGAGCTAGCGGAGCAGCAGTTCGGAGTTAGCGGTCAGGTAGCGGTCAAAAGGGTTAGCAGTAGCAGTTCAGCAGTATCAGGTGAGTTTCCCTTTGTATGAATGGGTCTACGGCCACAATGCCGGCCCATGTAGTTATGAGTAGAAGACCTGGGGGTTAGCCCTAGGCACAGTATGCTAGTATGATATTTGGACGAGGTCCAATGACAGAGGGCGGGTGCCCAAGGAACGGTTTATGTGATAGTTTATACTTGTTGTCTGTGTGATACTTGTATGTGCTTGGTAGGGAGGTGAGTGAGGGCGAGGACCCGTATCTCACCAAAAGCAGGGTGTGGATGGTGTTCCACATCTCAGTAGCAGCAGAGCAGGGGTGAGGCCCAAGTTAGGAAAGGAGTGAGAGTGGGCTGGGCCCGTACCTCACTATCAGCAGGAGTATGGACGAGATTCCATGACTCATCAGTAGCAGGACTCGGGCGGATTTCCTTTCCAGTAGGAACGGGTCTAAGGCACCAAGGCCGACCCGTGTAGACGAGATGCTAATACTAGAGTGTGGGCCGAGCCCGTATCTCTGGGTTTAGTCAAGTATGATATATGTGTTAATATGATAGAGTTGCTTATACGTGTTGTCCGCTTGATACTTGTATGTTATGGATTAGCGGTTGAGTGTGGGCAGGGCCCGTATCTCTCCGAGGTTGGAGTGTGGGCAAGGCCCGTATCTCCCAGATAGCGAAGTGTGGGCAGGGCCCGTATCTTCACGAGTGTGGGCAAGGCCCGTATCTCCCAGTTAGCGAAGTGTGGGCAGGGCCTGTATCTTCCCGAGTGTGGGCAAGGCCCGTAACTCCTAGCTGAACATTGGTTGTTATATGTTGCATGGTATGTGGTAAGGTGGGGAACTCACTAAGCTTCATGCTTACGGTTTTCAGTTTTGTTTTCAGGTACTTCCGGTAGCGGATAATGGAGCTCGGGATGATCGCATGGCACACACCATAGATTAGTTAGCCTGGGAATGTTTTACTCTGATAATGAACATGTGTTTTGAAAACTAATACTCTGTTTATGTTTTGAAATGATGATTTTACTTTAAGTGGTACTTTATTAAAAGAAATTTTTAGTCTTGAAATTTGGGATGTTACAAGTTGGTATCAGAGCCTTGGTTTGAGGGATTCAGGCATACTCTCGGGCGTGCCTGAACTCAAACTGAGGGGTCGGATGAAAAGTTTTCAAAATGTGAAAAGACAGTTTTATAAAAAGAATTCTGAGAATGAAAAACAGTTTTAGAAAAGCAAAAGAATCCAGAAAGAAAAGAACTTTGAAAAGAGAAAAAAAAAAAAGAGGTGTGGTGCATGCAATCAACCGAGCTCAAGTAAGTACCCCAAAATACCCATACAAGTTTATGTTATGATTATCCGTTGGTAGAACAGCATGCTAGAATAGGACTAAGGATCTAGGGATGATGCCTTATGTGCCTGTTATTTGTGCTTTTGAGCTGCATGATAGTGCTGATTAGACAGTAGTAGGATAGCCTGTTTAGGTTATGCCGGAGTTTATGAGTTTGTGTTGCATGCTAGTTCAGGTTCTTGCTATGTGGATATGATTGCTCGAGTATGTTATGGTTAGATTTTCCTTTGACCGAATGCTGCTTGCTTTGTGCATTGTGGGATTCTGAGTGATGGGAGTTAGCCATTAGGTAGATACGACACGCCACATGTGATCAGGATTGAATAATCTCAGAGTGTTGGATTTGGTCCTATTGCGCAGCTCTTGTTTGAGTCCAACCGTTGTAGGAACGAGTTTTATACTTGAAGGATTATCTGAGCCTCGTCACATGTGATGGTATCCAGGTGGTGGCTAATTGGCATCGCGAGGAAGCCTTCAGCAGCTGAGGACTGGTTTGAGTAGTGTCAGAGGTTTCCCTTGGGTAAGCCTAGGATGAGATAGTGCTGGGAGCAGTATTAGTGGATGAGGGACCTGGTGGAGTCAAAGCAATTCCTGAGGAAAGTACGGATATATGTGGAAGGTAGTATGGGCCCGTACTACTGAAAGCAGAGGATCCGTACTCGATTCGGGAAGGGCAGAGACAAGACCGGGAACCTGGTAGGGGTGTGTTTGGTCTGGTATCAGTGATGAGTGATCTGATAGTGGTTGTGGTGTATTTTCAGCATGGTGACATTGCGAGAGAGACCAGCGGGCGGATCAGGCGCCGGAGAGGGATCAGGCTCGGGTTCAGGGGCCGAGCAGCTCGAGGAGCGGATGAGAGAGTTGATATCAGATGAGGTTATGCGCAGCATTCTAGCTCAGACTCCTGTGATCTTTGGCACAGTCAAGGAGGGCATACTGGAGATCTTGGAGGAGAGGCTGGGAGCCTTCCGTACTGAGATGATGGCATTGGTGGGAGCGCGTACCCTGACATTTCGAGAGTTCAGAGCCTGCGGGGCACCAGATTATCATGGGGCTAGGGACCCCATTGCTAGCAGCAGATGGTTGGCTGATGTTGCCAACGCTTTTCGTACGAGCAAGTGTCCCGAGGGGGACAAGGTTAGACTCGCCTCCTGTCTTCTGAAGGACAGAGCGAGGGATTGGTGGGAGGAGATTGGTCATGCTTTGGGGGATGATGCCGCGTTGGACGCGATGACTTGGAGCGATTTCTTGGCCAGGTTTAGGGCGGAGTTTTCGCCGATTATTGAGGTGCAGCAGTTGGCCCGAGAGTTTCAAGATTTGACGCAGACTACTGAGACTGTGGCGGAGATCACCGCCAAGTTCAGGGAGAGGGCTCTTCTTGTACCGCAGTATGTAGCGGATGAGGAGATGAAGAAGGCTCGGTACCATGAGATGTTGAGGGACGACATCAGGGAGTTCGTGAGCAGGTCCAGTTGTAAGACGCTGGAAGATATGATTTCTCGGGCTAGAGAGAGGGAAATTGATTTGGAGCAGATTCGGAAGAGGAAGCCGGATGAGGTTCAGGTGGCTACGGGTTTGGGCAAAAGGCCCAAGGGATCGGATTCGAGATCGAGGGATCATCAGGACCGCAGTCGGTGCGGAAAGTGTGGCAGAGCGCACGGGGGCGCGTGCAGGAGTGGTAGCAGTGGTGAGTCTGGCTGCTTCAAGTGCGGTCGGACTGGTCATTTTAGCAGGGATTGTACTGTTACCGCCGCGCAGGGATTTGACATGATATGTTTTCATTGCAACCAGCGAGGTCACAAGAAGGCTCAGTGCCCTAGTTTGTCTTCGGCAGGACGGGTGATGGCACCCGCTCCTGCAACCTTGAGGATCACGGATGGCCGTCAGGGCCGGGTAGAGGCACCTGCAGCAGGGAACAGGGCTTTTCAGATGACGACCTTGGAGACGCGAGCATCGCCGGACGTTGCAGGTATGCAATTTCCATTCTCAGTTCTTTTATTTTGTGCATGATTTCATTGTTATGGTTCTGCATCATTATCGGTATGAGTATTTTATTTTGATTGGTTGATTGCGATCGAGTTATATGCCATCTGCATACCTTGGATATTTGTATGGTAGTTAGGGGATGTACTCTATTAAAGAAGGTTTCGAAGGATGCAGTAACTGTAGCATGCTTGGGGAGGGATTTGGTACGTCTCGCTAGTTCGGAGTGGTGCAGTGATTGTGATGGATTGGCTAAATCCCTAGCTATGGCGGGCTTGGGTTCCTCAGTAGATGGGTTATGGAAGGGTAGCAAAGATCGGGATTTCTTGAGTATTGTGCAACAAGGGATAAGCAGGATCGAAGTGGGGGAGAATCCCCCGGGTGTGCCCAGAGAGGAGCACACAGACCCAAAATAAGTACGTGACCTCCAAGAGGGAAGAGAAGTAGTTCAGCGTTTGATGGATTGAGGATTTCAGGGTTGGTAGTTTAAGAAACTCCACATCAGCTAGCGCGTGTGATGGTATTGGTTAGTTATGGTTGAGATTTCGGGTTGTGGATCGCCTGAAGGACTCGCGGGAGTCGGATTAAGGATCTTGATAAGCTGATGGCATGTGGTGCCTTCAAATTAGCAGTCAGTGGTAGGGGTGTTGTAAGGCTACGGGTAAGCCTTAGCATTCTTTAGTAGCTTCATTAGCGGAGTCGGGGCGAGGCCCTTATCTCCTAGTGATCAGGTAGGGGATCCAGATTGTGTAGTGGGTGAGAATGATAGGGAGTTGCCCGTATAGCCCTAGAGAGGTGAGACCTTGGGAGAGGCTGCTCCAGGATATAGTTGGGTGAGACCCGTGGGCGAGGCCCGTATGAGATTGGCAGTGTAGATGAGACTTGGGAGCCGGGTTGCTCAGTAGTAAGGTTGGGTGAGACCCGTGGGCGAGGCCCGTGAGTTTTAGCAGCACAGGTGGGACCTGGTCGGGATCTTAGTGTCAAGTTAGGGGATCGGGGATCCCAGGTTTGTAGTGCCTGGATGGCAGGATTGATTGAGCAGTTATAGATGGTCGAGGTTTCTTTGGAAGTCGCTGAGAGCGACCAGGGTTGGTGTTGCGACTAGCTACCGGAGGGAACCGGTAATCCAGTCATTGATAGGTTGGTAGGGACCAGGGCGGTCCCGGTTTATCAGAAAGTCAGTCGGGGAATAGTTGAATTGTCAGTCGGTGGCAGTGCGAGTATGCAGCGTATGTTGGGGTTCAGTTAGTTGAGTCGAGGGGTGCTCGACACCAAGTGTTGGCAGGAAGGAGTGTCAGTGAGTGCTGACGGTGATGACCCGTTCTGGGAATAGCAGGGAGGTGTTGGAGTTAGGGAAGGACAGGACCTTCTCGGTGTCAAAGGAAAAGTCAGTTATGAGGCTTTGGGAAGGCAAGGGATTTGCGCAGGGAAGAAGTGGAGAACCTCTGCGGGTTCAGTGCAGTATTGGTGGAAGACCAGCGCAGGTAGGTGGCTGGTGTGGGGTATTGGAGGCAGATCGTAGGCGGTGGGCCATGGTAAACTTCAAGGACGAAGTTCAGTTTAAGTGGGGGAGAGTTGTAACACCCAGGATTTTGAAAGCCAAGAAAGTAAAGGAAACCCTAAATTTAAGAGGGACTCGACGAGTCCAAGGAAGGACTCGGCGAGTCGGAGCGGAATCCGGGTCGATAAGAAAGTGACCAACTCGACGAGTCGGCCAAGTGGACTCGGCGAGTCTGGTCTGTGCGAGGAAAACCCTAAATCCGGGGCTTGGAGCCTATTTAAGCATCTCAATCTTCTTCCTAGGGCTCCTTTACAGCCTCTCACACCCAGAACGCCGCACCTTAAGCCCCCATTGTGCTCATTCAAGCTTTTAGCCATTTTTGGGTGGGTTTAAGGAAGAAGAAGGAGTGGGAATCTTTGAAGCATCAGAGAGTGGCTTTGGATCTGAAGTTTGGGAAGCATTCCAGAGCATTGGAAGGTATCAATTCGTTTCTCTCCTCCAGATTTTCCTTGGTTATGAGTTTGGGGCTTTTAAGCCATGTTTAAGACCAATCTTGAGCTTGAGGTCCAGATCTGAGGTTGCTACCTCAGATCCATGCTTGTTTTGGTATGGAATCCCAGAAAGTATCAGCCATTGGGTGGAAATTGGAGCCTCTTGGTCCTAAACTCTAGCTATGGGTGTATTTTGCCTAGATCTCCCTCTCTACACGTAAAGTTTGCAACTTTACGTGGGAAATAGGCTTGGGGAGGGTAGATCTACAGTTTGGAGCTCATGCATGACTCGGAAGTCCTCTGCATGTAAGTGGATCTTAGTGGACTCGACGAGTCCTTCGAGTGGACTCGGCGAGTAGCTTGAAGATGAGGAGGAACTCGACGAGTGGGATGAACAGCTCGTCGAGTCGGATGAAGATAGGCACGAACTCGGCGAGTTGGATGAACAACTCGGCGAGTTGGATGAAGATTGTCGTGTGCTCGGCGAGTCTGTTCTTAGACTCGGCGAGTCAGATCGAGTGGTCCCAAACCCTTCGAGTTAAGACTCGAGTCAGCGAGTCGAGCCAGGACTCAGTGAGTTGGACCTGATAGGAATCGGGAATCAGTAGACTCGGCGAGTCAGGGGCTGACTCGGCGAGTAGTGTCGCGAGTGGAAGGACTCTGGATTTATGAACTCGGCGAGTCAGTGGGGTGAGTCGGCGAGTAGGGTTGACCTGGGAGGTTGACTTTGACCAGGACATGGACTTTGACCAGAGTTGACTTGGTTGACCTTTGGAGGTCAGTTAGACTAAGTATGAGGTTGTTATTGATAGCTCGGGGAGCTAGCGGAGCAGCAGTTCGGAGTTAGCGGTCAGGTAGCGGTCAAAAGGGTTAGCAGCAGCAGTTCAGCAGTATCAGGTGAGTTTCCCTTTGTATGAATGGGTCTACGGCCACAATGTCGGCCCATGTAGTTATGAGTAGAAGACCTGGGGGTTAGCCCTAGGCACAGTATGCTAGTATGATATTTGGACGAGGTCCAATGACAGAGGGCGGGTGCCCAAGGAACGGTTTATGTGATAGTTTATACTTGTTGTCTGTGTGATACTTGTATGTGCTTGGTAGGGAGGTGAGTGAGGGCGAGGACCCGTATCTCACCAAAAGCAGGGTGTGGATGGTGTTCCACATCTCAGTAGCAGCAGAGCAGGGGTGAGGCCCAAGTTAGGAAAGGAGTGAGAGTGGGTTGGGCCCGTACCTCACTATCAGCAGGAGTATGGACGAGATTCCATGACTCATCAGTAGCAGGACTCGGGCGGATTTCCTTTCCAGTAGGAACGGGTCTAAGGCACCAAGGCTGACCCGTGTAGACGAGATGCTAATACTAGAGTGTGGGCCGAGCCCGTATCTCTGGGTTTAGTCAAGTATGATATATGTGTTAATATGATAGAGTTGCTTATACGTGTTGTCTGCTTGATACTTGTATGTTATGGATTAGCGGTTGAGTGTGGGCAGGGCCCGTATCTCTCCGAGGTTGGAGTGTGGGCAAGGCTCGTATCTCCCAGATAGCGAAGTGTGGGCAGGGCCCGTATCTTCACGAGTGTGGGCAAGGCCCGTATCTCCCAGTTAGCGAAGTGTGGGCAGGGCCCGTATCTTCCCGAGTGTGGGCAAGGCCCGTAACTCCTAGCTGAACATTGGTTGTTATATGTTGCATGGTATGTGGTAAGGTGGGGAACTCACTAAGCTTCGTGCTTACGGTTTTCAGTTTTGTTTTCAGGTACTTCCGGTAGCGGATAATGGAGCTCGGGATGATCGCATGGCACACACCATAGATTAGTTAGCCTGGGAATGTTTTACGCTGATAATGAACATGTGTTTTGAAAACTAATACTCTGTTTATGTTTTGAAATGATGATTTTACTTTAAGTGGTACTTTATTAAAAGAAATTTTTAGTCTTGAAATTTGGGATGTTACAGCCCCTCTTGTTTGTGACTGGGATGCCGAGGATCACAAAGCGGGTGTGAATAACCATGCAAACTATATGGTGCCCTCACATGTTACAGTCACCTATTCGATGTGCCGGTAAACCACACACGCTCCACCGAACTATGACAAACATTGAGTCACCCTTTGCTACCTTTGCTTAGACCCATTTAGTGTGCCGGTTAACCACACACGCTCCACAAACGTCTTCGCAAGGGCACAAAGTGTAATTTCATGGAATTGCATCAATTCACTTTTGCCTAAGTAACTAAGATTGGGAATTTTGAAAAACATTTAGTTACTTTAGTAATTCATTATACTTATAATGGAAGGTTTCGTCCTATCCTACCCGTTCGGCTAACGACCCTCCACTAGTCAAGAGTGCGGTGGGTAAGAGTGGATACCCATTCAATCGCCATTTTATAGGCAATTTCCTTAAACACCCCTTATAGACTAGCTTCGTGAATGAGGCCTACTAACGGTAAGACTGACTTTTACTCATACATATATATAATGTTAGACTTTTAATGTTATATATATAGTATAGGGTGTATTTTATAATTTTAAAATATTAGGTGGTCTAATTTAACAATTATACTTTTAATTCAATTAAATTGTATACCTAAACTTTTATGGATTTATTAAATCTCTTTTAATTATACATCTTAATTAATTAATAAAACCATAAGGGTGTGATTTGAACTTTTTCAAAACTATACTAGTTTTAGAATTTAACATTCCTAATTAAACTTTTAATCAACTTTTAAATTCCAAAACTTGAGGGCAAGTTTTGAAACATTTCAACACATTAGGGATTAGAATTTAAATATACATCAAAATTAAACAATTAATCAAAATTTAAATTCCAAAACTTGAGGGCAAATTTTGAAACCTTTTTCAAAACATTAGGGTTTTAACTATTTAAATTTCAAAACAACAAAACTTTTGGGTTCAAATTTAAAATATAAAACCTAAAGGGATTAATTTGAAACTATTCCAAACTTTGTCAAGAATATTCTAGATCACATAATTCAAATAAGACAATTAACTATAATTGGTGGTTATCTAATTAGATCTAGTTCAAATTCTTGCAAGATAATGATCAAATAATTTCCATAACTTAACATATATCAAATAAGGTAACAGTTATCTAATTAGATGACCAAAATCTTTTATTTTGACAAGGATAATCATAAGGGATTAACAAAATTTGAATTTTATTAAGTTTAAACAATTATGGCAATTATCCTAAGTCATAATAGGTAAAAATCCCGAAAATCCGCCTATCTGACGAGTTGACTCGTCGAGTCAGCCTTGGACTCGTCGAGTCTGCATGGACTCGGCGAGTTCAGCCATGGACTCGGCGAGTCCAGCCTCCAGAATCCAAAAAATCGAATTTTCCAGTTATATCAAGCATCAATACAATAGAAACCAATCTAGGCTCTGATACCACTGATGGGTTATGGTCATAAGACATCCTATGTGCTCATACAAACCCTAATGCTTGGATCTAGGTTTCTCTATTGTACATGCTTTGAATCCAAGACTATAAACCCTAATTCTAGCATACAAGTAATCATATTAGATATTAGAATAAGTTTATAATGTTACCTTGATTGTTATGTAGCAATAACAATCCCAATTCCTCCTTGAATTGACTTTGGAAGGCTTAGAGTCACAAGTGTCACTCCTTGTCACACCCCCAAACCAAGGATGGCGGAAACGTCCGGGGGTGGAGGACTTCATGTGTAGTATCGTAACAACAATGGCAATAGTGATGAAAGTAAACACAACCAACATATATATAATTGAATGAGTTACATCATTGTATGAATTACATGTTTCAAAATCAATTACAATATGTTGTCAAAATATGATAAGTTTGACGCCTCAACACCCCCATCCTCAAAAGTACTTTGTTACCTGTTTAGCGATTTCCTGAGAATACAAGTAGTTTGAAAAAAATGTCAACACAATGGTTGGTGAGTTCATAAGTTGTTTGTATATAATTATGAAAAAGCTTGTCATGTAATTGTATAGTTGTTCCAGAAAAATCCGATATTTTCCATAAAATGAATACTGTAGTCTTGTATCCAAAGACTGAAACGTATGAGTAATCTTCCTTATTTACAGAAAATAACGTGAGTTTATTTCAATACAAACGCGTATGATATTAGTGAAATTCTCATAAATTCTTAAGTTTGTTAATACTTTCTGTGAGTTATTATAACCATACTTGACATAGACGGCCTCGTAATGCGACGTTCTTCAGGCGTCGCCGTTAAATGACACTTGTCACCACAGGCCTGCCGGTCTAGCTGTTGCAAACAGCTCTGGTGTGGGTTTGTCAAACCCAATATAGATCTATACACAACTATCACGTTCTCCCTACAAGAGACTCTGGTTACAATTTACAGAACTTTTTGACTTTGTTACTTTGGAAGTAACCCGAAGGGAATGACTCACAAATTTATTCATTAACAGTTTTACGTGAACTAAACGGAAAACCTTTGGTAAATAAGTTTGAGAAGTAAATGATACATAAACTATACCTATTATAGTTTATCCAAAACGTTTTGCAATGTATAAGAATTCTTTTATGAATGCTTTAATGCTATGAATCCATAAACTATGCTCATTATAGCTTAATATACGTGTTCTAAATGAATGAATAATCTTATCATGAATGACTATATTTCAGTTTATGATGATAAACTAACATGGAAATACATTCAACATTTGGAACTTATCGTTATACACTTTGCTCAACATAATACAAAGTGTTATGAAAGTTATAAGTTGTTAACAAATTTTCAACCTTTCTACACTGTTTTTGAAAATTCATAGAAAAATCGTACGAAGCCGAAAACTAAATCCGTAAATTCTGAGAGTTCCCAAAATGTGTCTAGTTTACTCATAATTTTTATCATGATTTTTAATGACCTCCAACTTGTGTGAAAAAGTCAATAATCACAGACTGGTCCGGATTGGTGTTTGAAATGATAGGCAGTTTTGTAAAAATCACCATAAATTGTAGAAAAATCGTATGGAGATGTGCAAGTAGTCATTTTGAAGCTAATAACTGGAACTACTTACACCTAAAACAGTTTTTCAAACAAAAATGTTTAAGTTGCCCAAAACAGTCCGTGAATGGAGTCCAACTTTTCTGATAAAAGCTGTTAGAAAAATTTAGTTATGTTCTTGGTGATTCAGCTTGTATTCCCCCCCTAAAAACTTAAGAAAACATAAAAATGTAGGGGTATGAACTCACCTTAAGTGTTTTCAGTAGATGATTGTTGAAGAATGGAGGTGTTTAACTCAAGAACACTTGGAGATGCCTTGAAGATTTTTGAGAATCTAGCATCATAGTTATGGAGTTTGTATATGCTATCAATGATTTGAGTAGAATGAAGTGTAAAAATCACAAGGAGGATGAATTACACTTACCAAGAGTGGAAGAACACTTGATGATCAGCCTTGGGATCTTGAATTAGAGAGAAAAGTTGGAGAGAAAAATTGGAGTTGGATCTTTGGTGGAATGAGAGTGATTGAAAGAAAATGAGGAGAGAGGTTGAATGACCAGCCCTAGAACGTGGGGATGGCTTGTGAGAGGGGTAAAAAGTATAAGGAAGTGACAAGGTATGGTGGGGAGGAGTGTGGGTTAATCATGGAGTGGGTATGGGGTTGCTTGTGTCATAAAATAAGGTAAAGTCAACACTCTACCTTTGTACTTTACCTACTTTCTTTTGGATAAGGTTTTATCCTTAAAATATGATTAAATCATTAATTTAGGGGTCTTATATTTTAAAATAAAGTTTTGGGTGAAAATCCTATGTTAAAACAATTAAAAACGGGCTTAAAACGCGAATTTAATCGAAAACCGGGAGAAAAAGGCTTCCCGGCGAGGCCTCTCGGTCCTAGGCCGAGGATCGGTCAGGATGGTGCTGAGTCGGAAACGAGAGGCGCGAGCCAGAAGCGAGAAGCGAAGGGCGAGGGTTTGGTCCGGCGAGAAGTCAGAACCGAATGAACTGTAGTGAACAGTAGTGAACAGTACTTTCGGTTCGGTTCCTCTTCATCAGGAGGTTCGGTTACTAGTGAACAGTACTTTCGGTTCGGTTCCTCTTCATCAGGAGGTTCGGTTAGTAGTGAACAGTACTTTCGGTTCGGTTCCTCTTCATCAGGAGGTTCGGTTCGGTTCCTAAGAGGGGTTTCGGTTCCTAAGATCCGTTTTTCGCGTAGACTTCCATTTTTGGGCTGTTTTCGCCAAATTCGAGGGTCGGGATGCCCCAAGTGATTATAGAAAGTTGGGAGAGATTTCGAGAGAGATTTAAGAGAGATTCCACATACTCAGAGAGATTTGGGAGAGATTTGACATTCTTGGAGAGATTTCACATACAAAGAGATATTTGGGAGAGATTTCATATTCTTAGAGAGATTTGGGAGAGATTTGACATACTTGGAGAGATTTCACATACAGAGAGATATTTGGGAGAGATTTCACATACTTAGAGAGATTTGGGAGAGATTTGACATACTTGGAGAGATTTCACATACAAAGAGATATTTGGGAGAGATTTGACATACTTGGAGAGATTTCACATACAGAGAGATATTTGGGAGAAATTTCACATACTTAGAGAGATTTGGGAGAGATTTGACATACTTGGAGAGATTTCACATACAAAGAGATATTTGGGAGAGATTTCACATACTTAGAGAGATTTGGGAGAGATTTGACATACTTGGAGAGATTTCACATACAAAGAGATATTTGGGAGAGATTTCACATACTTAGAGAGATTTGGGAGAGATTTGACATACTTGGAGAGATTTCACATACAAAGAGATATTCGGGAGAGATTTCATATTCTTAGAGAGATTTGGGAGAGATTTGACATACTTGGAGAGATTTTACATACAGAGAGATATTTGGGAGAGATTTCACATACTTAGAGAGATTTGGGAGAGATTTGACATACTTGGAGAGATTTCACATACAAAGAGATATTTGGGAGAGATTTGACATACTTGGAGAGATTTCACATACAGAGAGATATTTGGGAGAAATTTCACATACTTAGAGAGATTTGGGAGAGATTTGACATACTTGGAGAGATTTCACATACAAAGAGATATTTTGGAGAGATTTCACATACTTAGAGAGATTTGGGAGAGATTTGACATACTTGGAGAGATTTCACATACAAAGAGATATTTGGGAGAGATTTCACATACTTAGAGAGATTTGGGAGAGATTTGACATACTTGGAGAGATTTCACATACAAAGAGATATTTGGGAGAGATTTCACATACTTAGAGAGATTTGGGAGAGATTTCACATACTTAGAGAGATTTTCGATAAGAAGAGATAGAGTGAAAACGATTGAGAGCGGTTTCGTGTGTGACGAATGTGAGTGTCCGGCTTCGCAATGCAAGGTCCGTAGACCCCGTTATGCCATGTTTTAGGATCTTACACACTACCTATGAGTATGCAACATTGTTTTATTGTTCTTGTTTATTGTTTAGCACTAAGGTTAAAGAAATTTAAACACACGAACTTTCCAAGTGATGTTTTCTCATTAAGATAGTGAGTTATGCAGAAATTACATAATACAAACCCTATTATACAAGGTTTAATTGAGTTGACCAGTTTTACTCGTTGACCTTGTCCGGCTTAGACTTGACCCGAATTTGACTATTGTCACACTCCTCTAATGGTTCACAAACACCATAAGCAAGAGGATGAAGAGGAGAGAGGATGGAGGCTGCCCAAAACGTGTTCTAACCCTAGAAAAGAGGTTCCCCACGTTTTTGAGCCTTAAGGGTTCTATATATAGTGAGGCAATTAGGGTTATCTAATAAGGAAACCCTAATTTGGATGCTTAAGCCCTAAGCAACCCATGGAGCCCTTTCTTAAAGCCTTGGACGACTTCATATGGGCTTCCCCATTAGAATTCGTCCACCTTATAATAAAAGGCAATCCATGGCCCAAATTGCAATTATCTTATAATTACAATTCCAGTCCCTTAAGTTTAATTAATCTCTTTTAGTCACAAAACTAATTACCAATTAATTATTGACTAATATTAATTAAACAATATGATTTCTCCTTTAATATATTATTCTCATAATATATTAATAAATCATATTTAATTCTTTCTCTCCATAATTCATCCTATCAAGTTGCTTTGGTGAAGGCAACCCAAAAGGACCATGCACCATCGGGTCAAGTACATACCAAAATAGTTATGGACTTAGACACTAATCCAACAGTCTGGATGGTCTCTGGAGCTTGGAAGTATGAGAGAGTGACTGGAAGTTTGAGAAAGTGTGCAAAAACCCGAGGCTCAAACCTTCTATATATAGGGTTGGAGGATGGCGTACGGGCTCCGATTTTCGCGTTCTTTATATCCACACGTAGGTGAGATTATGCTCTACAACTTTCATTTAGACTCCGTCGGCTAGTTTTGATTTATTTTTAATGATATATTTTTAATAGGCCGGGACTCCTAAAGTCCGTTAAAATTTCATAGTTTCTTTATTCGACGTCGGTTTTCGTTTGTCTTTTTATCATTTTACTCCTATTGTGGAGATCTTCAACTCTCATTTAGGTTGTGTTAGCTAAATAACACTCGATCTTCAATTCGAGTTTTTAGCCCTCTACTACTGTTACGAAACTTTGGAAATTCGTAACTTCTTCATACGAGGTCCAAATTAGGCGATCTTTTTATGTATGTTTACAGTTTAACGAACTCTACATCTTTTGTTTAGATACTTAAGGCAAAAATGCATTTTATTGAAATTTCACTTTTTACGTTAAATAGTGTTTTAACGGTGTGTCTTAAATATACGTGTGGTTATAATTTCTTCAATATAACCCGGTTTTGAACGTTCTTTACGTTTTTGGAAACCTTGGCACGATATCTAATATTTGATGCATCCCAACTTAGATATTTGAACACTTTATTTTTGAGGTTAATTTAGTTGATTCCAAATAGTTTTCGTTGTATTTGACATTTGAGCGTTACACAGCTTTTGGAAAAATATAGGGTTGTCACATCATCCCCCTGTTAAGGGAATTTCGTCCCGAAATTTAATCTAAAATAGAGTTTATAGGTTTGGAAAAAGTTGCGAGTAGTTTTTGTTTCATCTGATCCTCGCGTTCCCAGGTGTTTCATCTGATCCACACCATTATCAAAGCTACCCTTGGTCGAATTCTCGTACAATTTCGGCCTTCATGTTCGGCCACCAGTACAATTTCTTGAGGTTGAGATACATCTTATCGGAGTCGGGGTGTATGGAGTATCGTGTTTTATGGGCTTCGTTCATGACGACTTCTCTGAATCTGCCAACCTTCGGCATCCAGATCCGATCCATGAAGTAATGAACTCCATCATTCTTGACCTCAAACTTCTTATCCATTCCCCTTAAGGCTTCCCCTGCCACCTTTCCAGATGTTAAGGCTTCTATCTGGGCTTCCTTGATTTGTGTGGACAGGTGTGAATGGATTGTCATACTTAAAGACTTCACTCTGCGGCCCAAGTATTCCTTCCGGCTGAGTGCATCGGCCACCACGTTAGCTTTTCCGGGATGATATCGAATCTCGAATTCATAATCATTTAGTAGTTCTACCCACCGTCTTTGTCTCATGTTGAGTTTTTTCTTGTTAAGGATATGTTGGAGGCTTTTATGGTCGGTGAAGATCGTACATTTCGTGCCGTAGAGATAGTGCCTCCATATCTTTAGAGCGAAGATGATTGCTCCTAGCTCAAGATCGTGCGTTGTGTAGTTCACTTCGTGCGTCTTTAGTTGCCTTGAGGCGCAGGCGATGACCTTCCCTCGTTGCATCAGGACACACCCAAGTCCTTGGTTTGATGCATCGTAATAGACCACGAAGTCCTCCGTTCCTTCCGGCAAGGTTAGGATAGGCGCACTACATAAGGCTCGCTTTAGCGTTTGAAATGCGGCGTCTTGTTTTTCTCCCCAGTCGAAGGTCACACTCTTCTGAGTTAGGGCGGTAAGTGGTTTGGCAATCTTCGAAAAGTTCTATATGAACCTTCGGTAATACCCGGCGAGTCCTAAAAATTGTCGGATTTCGGTAGGGGTCCTTGGTTTCGTCCAATTTTCTATTCCCTTGATCTTAGAAGGATCCACGTGTATCCCCTCCTTGCTTACTACATTTCCTAGGAAATCCAATTTCCGAATCCAAAATTCGCACTTGGAAAATTTTGCGTAAAGCTTTTCTGCCCTCAACGTTTCCAAAACTTGGCGGAGGTGTTGGCTGTGTTCTTCCTGGCTTCTAGAATAGATGAGTATATCATCTATGAATACGATCACGAATTTATCCAGGAAGGGACGACATACTCGGTTCATCAAGTCCATGAACACCGCTGGAGCATTTGTCAATCCGAAGGGCATTACTACAAACTCGTAGTGACCATAACATGTTCGGAAAGCCATTTTGGGGATGTCTCCTTCCAGCACTCGCAGTTGGTGATAACCAGATCTTAGATCGATCTTTGAGAAGAAGCTTGCTCCCTGTAGTTGGTCGAACAGATCGTCTATGTGCGGTAGGGGATATCGGTTCTTGATCGTGAGTTTGTTCAGCTCCCGATAATCGATGCACATGTGAAAGGATCCGTCCTTCTTTTTCACGAATAGGACCGGTGCTCCCCATGGTGAGAAGCTCGGTCTAATGAACCCCTTGCTCAGCAGCTCGTTTAATTGACTGGACAGTTCCTGCATCTCGGCTGGGGCTAAACGGTAAGGCGACTTTGCTACTGGGGTAGCTCCGGGGATTAAGTCGATTCTAAACTCAACTTGGCGCTCTGGTGGAATTCCTGGAAGATCTTCTGGGAAAATATCTGGGAAATTGCAGACTTCCGGGATATCTTTAATGTTCTTTGGTTCTTGTTTCTGGTCTACTACATGGGCTAGAAAGGCATGGTATTCCTTGCGAAGATATTTTTGTGCCTTAACACAGGAGATGATTTGTAAATTTGGACTTGGTTTGTCACCATAAATGATAAGGGTTTCGCCGTTTGGCAGATTGAGGCGAACGGCCCTTTCGTGACAGAGTATATCGGCATGGTGAAAGCTCAACCAGTCCATACCGATGATGACATCGAAACTTCTTATCGAAATGGGCATTAGGTCGATTTGAAATAAGTGCTCGTTTAAATTTAATGTGCACCCTACGTACATATCGCTTGTGTTTTCCGTTTTACCGTTAGCCATTTCTACCGTGAATATTTTATTGAGTGGTTGAGGTCTTTGATTAAGTAAGTGTTTGAATTTATGGCTCACAAAACTTCTCTCCGCACCGCAGTCAAAGAGTATGCATGCATAAATGTTGTTGAGGAGAAACGTACCCGTAACCACCATTGGGTCGGCTATTGCTTCATTTTGACCTATTGCCAGCACTCTCCCAACACCGCCAACATTCCTCGTCTTGGGGCAGTCCCTCTTGAAGTGCCCAGTTTCTCCACACCCATAACATGCCTGACTTATCCCAGTACCAGGAACTTGAGTGACTGGTCGCGCTGGTGCCTTACAGAAACGGGTTGTGTGCCCTTTCATGTCGCAGTTCTTACAGTGCATCTCGCGGCAAATACCGTGGTGATGGTAGTTGCATTTGCTGCACTTGGGCAGGTTCCCTGCATATGGTTTTGTTGGCGCAGGGGTAGCAGGAGTTGTGGTGGGAGCAGTAGCAGCATGAACCGCAACCATTTGTTTCTTTGAAGGTTCTTGCGAAGTTTGCCCCTTTCTCTTGTTCTAGAATTTCTTCTTGCTGTTGTTGTTGGCATTGATCTCGTTGTTGCTGTTCCCTTTGGTTGGTTCAGCCATAACAGTCGTGACTCCTTGACAGACACCATGATCAACGAGAGATTGTGCCAGTTCCTTGGCGCTGTCGAAGGTCATGGGTTTGGAAGCTAACACACTTCCTCGAAGTTGGGGTGATAGTCCCCAGATGTATCTCTCAACCTTTTGGCTTTCCAGGATCAACATTCCTGGGCAAAGTGTTATTAAATCACTGAACCTGTTGGTGTAACCTGTGATGTCCGAGCCTACCATCGAAAGGCCCCACAGTTCCTGTTTAAGCTTCTAAATCTCGCCTATTGGGCAGTACTCTCGAAGGAGCATTCGTTTCAAGTTTTCCCAACCCATGGAGTTCGCCACCACTAGGGTTAGTGTCTTGACGTGGCCGTTCCACCATGTCAGGGCGCATTCAGAGAAAGTAAAAGCAGCAAACTTTACTTTGCTTTCTTCAGGGCATGTGCAGATTTCGAATACAACTTCCGTTTTCTCTATCCATTGAGATAGAGCCAATACTCCCCCATTCCCATAAAAGGGAATAGGTTTTCCGTTGGTGAAGTCTTTGTAAGTGCATACCCCTGAACGGCCTTGACCTTGGCCATTTGTAAAGCTGTTTGTTCCTCCTCCCGACCCGTTGTTGCTCATTTGAGCCATCGCTGCAGTTACAGCGGCGGTTACAGCAGTTTGGAACATAACGACATCCATAATTGGAGGAGGTGGTGGAGGTGGTGTTGAAGTTAAGTTTCTGCGTGTTGATCTACGAGGAGGCATGTTTTGGTAGAGAAAATAAGAATGAATACTATAAGTTTCTAATGTTTTGACAATCGTGTGTTAGTTGTATGTTGTAATTTGTTTTGACTTTAGTTTATGGTTTGAAGGTAGGTATAGAAATTTTTAGTTAATCCCATAAGTTCCGAGAGGTATACAAAGAAGTACTTCATATTTATATATATAGGTCACACCTGAGGTGTGTTACATTACGCTTCTTGTTTGGAAAATTTGACCTACCTAGAGGTCTCTGATTACAGATACAAAAGGAAATAAGGGAAAAACTTTTATCTGAAGTCCTGTTTTATAACAAAATTGTTGGGGTTTGAGCAAGCTCTACTTGCGGCGTGTTGCACATTTGGAGCTAGATTCAGCATCCGACTGTTTGACTCCCATCAGGCGCCTCTCTAGATCTGCTTGTTGTTCCTTCATCTCTCTTATTTCTGCTAGTGCCGTTATCATTTGATTTTGAAGCGTCCCTGTGTAGATTTGGGTATTCTCATGTAGTCCTTCCAGACGGCGGATGTCTGCGGCGTTACCTTAAGTAGCAGCATTGACCTCGCGAACTCTGGCTGCTAGCTTGTCCGTTTGGTAGTTATGGGTAGCTATAGCGCCCACAATAACAGGAAGTGCTCGATCAGCTGAGCCTCCCCCACTGACATTGTAAAAATCTCGACACATACCGAAGGGAGGGCGTACACCTTGCTGGCGGCTCCAGTAGTAGAGGTGGCTTCCCCACATGGGAATGGGTCCCGATTGATATGGTCTGATTTCGGGAGGATGAGGGATGGGAGGGTCGATTACTTCCGGCTCAGAGTCTGTTCCACTAGTAATTTCCTCGACCTCCTCGTCGACTTCAAATTCCTCTCCGACTTCGACTTCGAATTCTTCTTCGACTCCCTCTTTGGGTTCTTCCTCGACCTCCTCTTCGATTTCCTCTGGGTCTTCTTCCGGGTCTTCTTCTATCCAGCCGCCGTTGCCTTGGTTTGGGTAGTAGGGATCTCCTGGTAAATGGAATCCGGCCATTTGTCTGTACTAGGATAGAGGTATGAGAATTTTATAAGAAAAGAAATTTCTATATAACGACTTCCTACGTTTAACTATATCCTTACGGAGCGCAAGTGTTTCATTGTATAATTATTTTTAACAATACTCCTATAGTATTTCAAATTGGCGAATCTAAAATAATTTGTATGTGGTAAGTTTTTGGCTTGTTGTCCACTACGACCATTCCTCGACGTACATTGGTCAAATCCAGGATAAATATAGTTGATCAGGCTATATTTATTCTCGACCTGATTACATACCCCGAGGTCCAATCGTAGTGTCGCAACTTGCCTTAATACTTTTTAGAAAACTTGTCATGATACGAGACTAATACATGCGAGTAAAGATGTATATTTTTAAAAGAAAATATATTGTTCATGAAAACATTTTGTCAGAGGGTTTTTGGTCCCCTTTGCATTTATAGTTTGTATATCTTATGTGGTTCGATATACTTAGTTCACTATAAACAATGCTCTGATACCAATCTGTCACACCCCCAAACCAGAATGGCGGAAACATTCGGGGTGGATGACTTCACGTAGTATCACAACAATTGAATATTGTAAAGAAAGTAACACAACCATCATATATATATATAATAAAAACGTATATTGTTGCGTTATACATATTTGCAAAAGAATATTACAATATGATGATATAAATGTTTAATGATAAACGTCCTTAGCGTTCCTTCTTCAAAAGCTGGTGATTACCTGTATTACTGATTCCTTGAGAAATACAAGTGGTTTCGAAAAAGTGTCAACAATTAAGTTGGTGAGTTCATAAGTGTTTTGCATTGAAAAGTATGTCCTTTTGGTAGTAAATCGATGAACGAGGTTTTCAGAAAATCCAATATTTTCTATAAATGGTTTGAAAAGTTCCCAGAGTTGGAGTGCGTTAGTATTTTCCATACTTGAATAATAATGATAAACTTTGTGCTAAAAATAATGTGGAAAACTGAATGCATATATGAATCTCGTAAATCAAACTTGTTTTTATACTTTTATGTGAGTTTTATAACCATACTATTGACACTGACTGCCTGTAACAACATTCTTCAAGTGTTGTAGTGTTATGACATTTGTCACCCCAGACCTGCCAGTCTAACTATAGCTAATAGTTTAGGTGCGGGGTTGTCAATCCCGTATAGATCTATACACAAGTATCACGCTCTCCCTCCAAGAGATTATGGTATATAATACAGGACTTGAAATGTATACATATGAGTACGTTGAAGTTTGAATATCTCACATTACTTGGTATAAACAGATTTACGATAAGAAAGACTTTACTTCATTTGAAAGTATTTCGTTTGTGAAGATGTATATGTAAAATGTATGAATAACTTGTTAACTATACTCATTATAGTTTCTCAGAAAGTATGTTTCCATTTAGTAAAAATAACTTGGTGATATAATAGCCCTTTAAACATAAAGATGTTTGTATCGATACTCTATAAGATAGATATTACGTTTACGTTTATAAAATGATACTTTGACTTGTAATGTACTTGTATTCCCCCCCCCCCCCCCCTAAAACATGAAAAGAATTGAAAGGTAGGGGTATGAACTCACTCGTTTGGTTTGAAGAGAGAGAGGCTAGAGTTGAGCAGAACTTCGACTGCGGAAAGCTGCGCCTTCAAACTCTTCGAGGGTCTCGGTAGCGTAGATCTTTCATCGGGGGCTCGGGTGCGGAAACCGAGGGCGTCGGGATGGTCTCTGGAGATTGGAAGTATGAGAGAGTGACTGGAAGTTTGAGAAAGTGTGCAAAAACTCGAGGTTCAAACCTTCTATTTATACGGATGGAGGATGGCGTACGCCGGGCGTACCTCCGGAGTACGCTGGGCGTACGCGGTACGCGGGGCGTACTTCGGTTACGCGGGGCATAAAAATGTGTCACGGCTTACGATTCCGGTCTAGCTAAGCGTAGAGTTGCAGCCGATGGGACTCGACTCTGGGTCTAGTACGCTGGGCGTACTCCTATATTACGCTGGGCGTAATCCCGGCTTCTGTCTTCTAAATTCCGTAACTTTCGCGTACGGGCTCCGATTTTCGCGTTCTTTATATCCACGCGTAGGTGAGATTATGCTCCACAACTTTCATTTAGACTCCGTTGGCTAGTTTTGACTTTATTTTTAATGATATATTTTTAATAGGCCGGGACTCCTAAAGTCCGTTAAAATTTCATAGTTTCTTTATTCGATGTTGGTTTTCGTTTGTCTTTTTATCATTTTACTCCTATTGTGGAGATCTTCAACTCTCATTTAGGTTGCGTTAGCTAAATAACACTCGATTTTCAATTTGAGTTTTTAGCCCTCTACTACTGTTACGAAACTTTGGAAATTCGTAACTTCTTCATACGAGATCCAAATTGGGCGATCTTTTTATGTATGTTTACAGTTTAACGAACTCTACATCTTTTGTTTAGATACTTAAGGCAAAAATGCATTTTATTGAAATTTCACTTTTTACGTTAAATAGCGTTTTAACGATGTGTCGTAAATTTACGAGTGGTTATAATTTCTTCAATATAACCCGGTTTTGAACGTTCTTTACGTTTTTGGAAACCTTGGCACGATATCTAATATTTGATGCATCCCAACTTAGATATTTGAACACTTTATTTTTGAGGTTAATTTAGTTGATTCCAAATAGTTTTCGTTGTATTTGACATTTGAGCGTTAAACAGCTTTTGGAAAAATATAGGGTTGTCACAACTCTCTTGATCATGATAATCATAAAGTGTTGCTTAAACTTTTGGTTACAGCTTACCATGAGAGAAGAAAGAAAAAGAAAGAAGATGAAATCGTTAAAGGAATTTGTCTTGATGAATGCATATATGGTGTTAATGTGCTTGCACTTTACTCGGATGTTCATGATGTTCAATACAAGGGAATTCAATGCATTTCTCTTGAAGTTGTGAAAGTTTTTTGTTCAGATGGAGTTCAAAACGATGATTGTTTATATTCTTGTGATTGATTTGAAGGAATTGTGCCATATAGAAAGTCTTCAATCCAAGATATTCAAATGTATCAAACTCCGAAAGATTTTATTCGAAGTTGCAAAGTTGAAGTTGTGAAGAATGATGTTTTTTTGGATTCAAATCTTCAAGATCCAAAAAGATGACGATGAAGAAGAAGAAGAAGCAGAAGATCAAAAAGAAGGAAATTTGGGTTTTTAAGAAAAATTCTTCAAATGTCATTTTGATGCCGAAATCAATGAAGAAAATTTGGGTTCCAATGCAAAAAACATCAAATTTTGTTGTTGAATCGAATTTCAAACCCAAAATTGTTGAAGATTCTCAAATTCAACATGATGATGAAGTTAGATCTTGGAGAAATGAGACTGACTTCCATGGATGGTACAATGTGCATCATGGATGGTACAATATGCATCATCGATGGTACAATGTGCAATTTGAAAATTTTCTAATTCCATCCAAGGAACCTAAATCTTCCATGTTTGATTCATGCAATGTAAATGGAAAAAGGATTTTCAAGGAGGTTTCACAAATTTTCAAATAGATTTCGAAAAACTCTTGTTGAATTCAATACCTCATTTTTTTTTTGAAGATCGGAAGATGAACGATCCAAGTTTCCTCATAATTTGAAACCAATCTCATTTTCTTTCATGTTTGCTCAAAATCCATTAGTTTGAGCCCAAAATGCTATTTTCTATTCCTTTGATCAACCTTAAGCCCGTTCAAAAATAATCGATTACTATTCATCATTTGAGCCCAGATTGAAATCAACTCCGTCACGTCCTTTTTTTCTCTCGCATCACTCAAGTAGATCGACTCTAACAATCGAAGTCAAGTTTGGATGTCAAACTTTTAGGGTAGTAATCGAATGGAAAAAGGTTGAATCGATTTCGAATTGATTTTCAATTGTATTTGGACTTTGTAACCTCGCAATCAGAACTTGCATTGGAAATCTATGATTCGAAGTTAAAAGTCGAGTGGGTGGATGATTTTGATTTTCTAATCAGATTTTGAATGCCGACATATCGCTAGTTGTGGACTATTGTGGTTGAATCAAAAGTCAATAGTGTGTATGGAATCGAAAGTCCTGCTTTAGGATTCGAATGATATTTGTTGTCGATAATCGGATATGAAAAGTCAAACGGATTCGGATGTTGATTGCATGGACTCACAATCTGGTGTCGATATCAAAGGCTCAATTGTGAAGATGATATTCAATAGTGTCGCTGATAAATCGAAAGAAGATGAAACTGTGAATTGAAAGTATATTTTGAATTGTTTGTTTTTGAATCAAAAGCTAAAGTTTCGAATCGAGAGTTGGAGTCTCGATTTTTCGGTGTTGGTCATTCAATTGTTATAGAAAATTGGTTGAAATCAAAAGTGATTTTGATTTTGATTTACTTGGAGTCGAAAGTAAGGACTTTCAATTGATGATGTTCATTCGTTCGACTTAGAATGTTTGAAATTAGGTTTCATAATCCTAAGTAATGTGTTTAGTAGTTGAAAGCATATGAAATCGATAGTATTTTGGGTATTGATTTTTGATTGTATAACTTAGACACGAAAGTGACTTACTTGGTTGGACTGATAATCAAATGTTCAAAACAATGGTTCTCAAGGTTTGAAGTGAATGATCTGCTGGGTATAGAATCAAATGGCTTGATATTAGATTGATAATCAAAAGTTTGACATTCTGTTCTTGGGTCGAAAGTGAATTTAAAATAGAAAGGAAAAGTGAAGTCTCGATTTTGTGGTAATTGATTTTCATTTTGATGTCGATTTCAATTAGTTCACTTGGGTCGAACGTCCATAGTCGAAAAGCCACAAAGTTTGAAGCACACTGCTTGTGAGTCGAAAGCATATGGATTCGAACGTATTTTGGGATTAACAGTCGAAAGCAACTTGTTTGGAGTCGAAAGTGATTTAGACGATGTTGGTTTTTGATTCTAGTCGAATGTTATTTCGACTGGTACCTATGTTCGTTCGCACATGGGATTGAATTAGGGAAGAACACACCACTCTTTCACAAATGGTCCTTATGAATTTGGTAAATTGGCAAAATACACCCAAACTTTGAAAACCTCGCATTCTATGGAATGAATTGGCAATATTACAGATTCAGTTCCTGAAGTTTATGCGAATTGACACTTTATACCCACTTTCGCATTTGGGGTAAAGTTTCGCATTTGAAGCTGATTTTTCGCAATTGGTCTCTAATTTACTTGCGAAAATGGATGTTTATACCCATTTTTGGAAAATTTTGCAACTCTCAACCAAAAGCCGAACTTCTCACAACTTTTGAAGATTTTTCTCGGCTTTTCGTGATTGTTTTTGACACAAGTTTTTTCATGCTATAAAAACAATGTGTGTTCATTTTCAATTCCCGGAAGTCAAATATTTGAAGACATCGGCGTATTTTTTGGATTTTTTCGGATTGACGAGTTTCATTTTTGTCACACATTGAGGGGGAGTTTCGTATGGTTTATTCCTCGAGCGTTTCTCATTCCCTTGTGGGTTTTATAATCATTTTTTGATTATAAAAAGGGGGAGAAATTCTAAATGGGTATTCGAAGATTATTGGATATTTTTTTTTCAAAGGGGGTTTGAAGACCGGTGCTACTTCGAGCGGGAGTTGGTCTTGATTGCTTGAAGCTCGTATGGAAATTGAAGTCGAGACTTCCAGTCCTAACTTTAAGGGAGAGAATGTTAGCGTGCAAAGTTCTCCTTCGATGTGAATTACTCTCTTTGATTTTGTAATATGTTGAGATTTTCATATAAATAGAAAGTGAGTAGCCGCCGTTTGAAAAATAACCCATTTGAGAGATTATTCTAGTGTTAGAATTATTACATAACCCACTTTGTAATATATTTCTAGATTAACAAGAGCTTAAACCGTCTTATTTACTTTTTATGTGTTCTTGATATGATTTCATTCCCTTTGTCATTACAATTCTGCATTAATCATCATAACCGGATCATTACAATTGGTATCAGAGCAGGATTCTCTCAATAGATTGAAGTTTCTCGTAGGTTTTTTTTTAATCGTTTGTTCCAATTCAAAATTTTCCGCAAACTGAATCAGGAAACTGGTGTCAATTGATTGTATTGAATTGATTCTACACTATGTGTGTTAGATTGATTTATTTTTTTATCAATCTTTGTTTGCTTTCCTTCTTAAATCTCGTTTTAAATCAAAAATTCTCTTTCTTTTAAATTCATACAACAATGGCGAATTTCAATTTGAACACAATGACAAATTTCCATCACTTGCTCGGATCGTCAACAAAGATTTTGATGCTGATTCTCGAGTACTATGATTAATGGGCTGATAGGATGGAAGACAATCTGAATGGGATCAATGAAGATTTGATGTGATCTATCAAAAAAGGTCCATTTCTTCCTGAGATGCTTGTTACGCTTGGAACTGTTTCTACGAATGAAGATATGATCAGGCAAGGAAACAAGATGAAGGCAAATGATGAGAAACGTCTACATGAATTACGATGTGCTCTTCCACCAGTAGTTTACAACTATGTTTGTGGATGTTCTATAGCCAAGAAGATTTAGGATACCTTGAAGGAGAAGTATCAAGGTAATGAGAAGACGAAGAAGAGCTATGTAAAACAGTGCTTGCTAGAGTTGGGAGCATTCAAGCATAATGACAATGAGTCAACCGATTCATACCATGATTAATTGAATGAACTAATTTTCAAGTGTTCTCGATATCGAGTGACTCGTTCATCCCTGGAGTTCAATCTCACTTTTCTTCTGGACTTATGAAAGGAGTGGAGAAACATCAGTTTGATGATCAAGACTCAAGAAAGCTTTGATGGATACTCTCTTGCAGATTTGTTCAATGTATTGAAAGTTCATGAAAGTGAAATCAATGATATTGCCGAAAAAGTAAATTAAGTTTGGGTGGGACCTTGGCATTGGTGTCGAAATTTGCAGCAAAGGAATCTAATGTCGAATCTGATGAAGAAGCCAAAAATAATGAAGAAGGTTTCTTGTTTAACTTCATTGATGAAGCTGTCACTTACTACTCGAACAACAAAGTAAAGAAATTCTTCAAGATGCCTTTTAATCCAAAATTCAAGAATAGCAATCAGGTTAAGGGAAACAGTTCATCTAGAAAAAGTGTGAAGGATGATTTGAAAGCATAGAAGAAGGATGTTAAGGATTCGTATGAGAAAAAGAAGCAGTTGAAACTTAAAGGAGATTTCGGTTATGATTGTAACTACTGCAATGGGTCGAAACATTTGGCAAAGGACTGCATGTTGAGGAAGAAATAAGAGAAGAAGGAGAGAGTAAAGGATGAAGCTTACTATGTTGAATAGCAGGAGGATATTCGATGTCACACGAAGGGAGTTTCTTTGGTGGCTAGAGGAGGTAACGAAGAAGAAGGAACTTATCAGATCCGATATTCTATATCAGATGATGATGAGATGCGAAATCTAACTCATTGGGGCAATGTATGTGAAATTGATGAAGTAGAGAAAGTTGTTTCGGATGAGATGGGTGAAGAGGAAGAGACTACCAGAAGGTATTTCGTGTCAACAATTTCGACTAAACCGATGACTGCTAAGGTATATGATCTTCTTAACTCATTTAAAATTCCTTCATCATCTTATAATTTTATTTTGTCTGAGTTTGATTATACGTTTTCTTATCTTAATGACATGTTAATCACCATGAGTAGTGAAGCAAAAAAGTCCAAGTCCGAATTATATGAAGTTAGAAATAGACATAAAGAGAAGAAGAGACTAGTGAAATCCCTTGATCTTAGAATAACTAATCTTTTAATAGATAGAGATTGACTTAAAATGGACAATTCGGTGCTTATTAACCAAAGAAACATATATTGTAATTCTGCTAAGCGTTTGTATGGTAAACTGATAGAATTTTATCATTCAGCTGACATAGGAGATGAACATCATTGGAAATTGCTTCCTTTGCTTTCATATAAAAGAGAACAAGTAAATGAAATATCATATGACTGTGAAAGTAATATAGCTGATTATGATAAAATTCCAATTGATTCATATGCATATGGTATTGTAAATATAAATAAATCTCTGAATGTTGACGATCTAGTGAATATTGTGAATGAGACCTTAACCAAAAATGAACAAGTCAAAATTTTGAACATGACCGAGAAGTCGACCCTTTTATCTCAACAAAATTTTGATGATATTGAAGATAATTCCGATAATATTAGTGAAATTGAGGTTGAGGAGTGTGTCGACTGCTCACAATTGTGTTCCATTAATGTGAATTCTATGGCTAAAGTCAAAGAAAAGTGTAATGATTCAATGTCAAAAGTAAACATTGATCAACCTTCAACATCCAAAGTCAGCGACCCTCATGATCATGTTGTGGTTGAAGATTATGTGAGCAATGTTGATGAAGTTTCAAATAAGAAACCAATTCCAAGAGTTGTGGTCGATCAAGTCTTTGAAGATTCTAAGGAGTATTCAAATGTGTTGAAAAATAATAGAAAACATTATCTTGAATCGAATTCAGTGGTTTATGCTAGGTTCGAGATTCATAAGAAGTTGTGTTTCCAAATCAAGTCTTTGTCACCAATGGAAATGATGATAATGTGGCACTAGAATTGAACAAATTGGTAATGGAAGACAATAAAGGTGTGGCAAAATAAGGATTCTATTCGAAACAAAACACAACTGAATTGTCTAATGAGAGGTAGAAAGTTGTTTTTGTCTGTCTAGGTGCGAAGTCTGGTACTTCGCAATGTATGTATTTTGGAAGGCATTTGTTGTGTTGTATTTTCTCTTCTAGTCCTTGCATATTTTTTTAGTGTCTATATCACCCTATAAAAAGGTTATTATTGAAGTAGAGAGATAGCTTTGGGAACTTTTGTTCTTACTCACTCTAGAACTTTTGTACTCTTCCAAACAAATCAACGAGCCAAACAGATATTATTTACGATCTTGTTCTTAATGCTTCCTGTTGTTGATTTCGTTTTCTAAACTCGATTCAAACTAACTCTTTAATTGGTATCAGTGCAGGATACATTCAATCAATACCATTTTCTTTTCTTTTTCAATAATTTTCAATCATTATTTCCGATTCAAAGTTTTCTCATATTATTGATTAAGAAAACTTGTATTAGTTGATTGATTGGTTTTGATTCTACAATCAGTTTGATAGATCGAGTGTTTTCTGATTGATTCATTCATTTGATCTCATTTCTAAAATCATTCCTTACTTTTGTCCGTACGAAAATGGCGAATTTCAACATGAACACTATGACAAGCTTTTCTCATATGGAGGATTTTCTCAATGGAATCGATGAAGATCTCTGGCGACGTGTTACTCGTGGAAATTATCGTCCTGATATGTTTGCACAAGTTGGAAATGCAGGTTCAACCACTGGTATGACAACAAAAAAGGAAAAACATGTGGATACTGATAAGCAGTGTCTTTGTGAACTTCGCGATGCTCTTCCACCGGTTTTTTAGAAATTTGCTCGATGATGCAAGACTGCAAAAGAGATTTGGGATACTCTGAAATAAAAGTATCAAGGAAGTGAGAAGACCAATAAGAGTTTTGTGAAACAATCTCTGTTGGAACTTGGCGAATTCAAGCAGTAAGATAGAAAAACCATAGAGTTGTATTATGATTGCATGAATGAGCTGATATTCAAGTGCAATCGGTATGGGGTTACTTGCTTAACTCTTGAGTACAACCTTAATTTTCTGATGGGGCTGTAAAAGGAATGGAGAAACATAAGTTTGATGATCAAAACTCAACAGAGTTTTGATGGATGTTCTTTAGGAGATCTGTACAATGTACTCAAGGATCGTGAAAATGAAATCAATAAGATAACTGAGGAAGGAAAGTTAGGCATTGGTGGACCACTTGCGTTATTGTCGAAAGTGAATGCAAAGGAATCTGAGATCAAAACTGGCGAACAATATAATTCTGAAGAAGAAGGATTCTTAGTAAATTTTGAAGACGAGGTTGTTGCTTACTATTCTAACAAAAAGGTGATGAAGTTTTTCAACAAGCCTTTTAATCCAAAGTACAAAATCAATAGTGAGTTCAAAGGGAACAACTCATTGGAAAAAGGTTTGAAGGTGGATTTGAAGGAAGAGAAGAAGGATAGAAAGAATGGTGCTGAGAAGAAGCATTTAAATTGAAAGGTGATTCAGGCAATGATTTCAACTATTGCAATGGCTCGAGCCATTTGGCTAAAGACTGCATGTTGTGAAAGAAGGAAGAGAAGAAGGAGAGAGTAAAAGATGAAGCTTACTATGTTCAAAGGTTAGAGGATGTAAGCGTGAAAACCAAAGGTCTTTCATTGGTTGTGAAGGGGGAAGCGAACGTGATTGAACGTACCAGATTTGGTCATCTGGCTCTGATGACAAAGAGATGAAGGATCCAACTCATGGAGCGATATTTGCTCAATATGAAGAGGTTGTGTCTAAGGATGAGAAGGTCACGAGGAGATGTTTTGTATCTACCAGCACAAATAAGTCACCCATGACTTCAAAAGTACATTCCTTTCTTGAATCTTTTAATATTCCTTCAAGTTCTTATCTTACAGTTTTATTTGATTTTGATTATACTCTCTCATATGTTAATGACATGTTTATTTCTATTAGTAGTGAAGTTGAATGTTCAAAAACGTTGTTGTTAGGTGTTCAAAATCGTTTGGACATTAAGAAGAGTAAGATTGAGAATCTAGAGCTACATTTGAGAAACTTAACTTAAGATCAAGATTCAGTGAGAGATCACAATATTATGTTAGTGAAGCAACGAAACATTTATTGTAATAGTGCTAAATACTTGTATGTGAAACTTACTGAACTTCATCACTCTTTTGATATCTACAAAGAGCAACATATGAAATTATTACCCTTTTTAGAATATGGAAGAGAAAAAGTTGATACCACTTCTTATGATTGTGAAAATAAAATCTCTGAATTTGATAAAGTGCCTAATGACTCATATGCTTACGGAATAGTCAAATTTGATGAATGCTTGAATGTTGATGATTTAGTGCATATGGTAAATGAAACTCTCACTAAAAATGAACAAGTTAAAATTTTGAACATGACTGAGAATTCGACATTAGACTCTCAACAAAATTTTACTGATATCGAAGATGATTCTGATAATATTAGTGAAATTTAGAAAGAAGAAACTATTGATTGTTCTTAATTAGCTGCCATTAATGTCAATTCGATGGCTAAGGTCAAAGAAATTTGTCATGGTTCAATGGAAAAGGTCAATAGTGATGAACCTTCTACATTGACAATTTATGATCCTCTCAATCATGTTGTTGTAGAAGAATGTGATAGTGATAGTGATGAGGATGATGTTTCGCATGAAACAACTATTTCATGAGTTGTAGTCGAACATGTTTATGATGAAACAGAGCAATTCACAAAGGTGCTGAAAGATAAAGGTCCTCATTATCTTGAATCAAATTCAGTTGTCTATCCGTCTTTCAAATGCATAGATGTTGTTGTATTTCCAAACTAAGTGTTTGTTACAACTGGAAATAGTGATAAGGTGAATCCTAAAACATACAAACTTGTTGATGAAGACAATCAAAAAGTGACTAAAGAAGGTTTCTTTTCAAAAGCAAAATGATTTTCCAAAAGGTCGATGTAATGTTCAAAAACAAGTTCAACCTCAAAATGTTCGAAAATAAGTTTCACCACAAAATGGTCAAAAACAAGTTTCACCTCAAAATGTTCAAAAGCAAGCAAATGGAAAATTTGTTCAAAACCAAGGTCCAAGGAATTATGGTTCAAATCGTGAAAATGGGAGATTTTTTAAAAACAAAGATCAAATGAATTTTGATCGAAATAATGAACAACAAAATTTCAATCAAGCTTTTGGTCAAAGACAATTTCAACAAGGACAAAATATTTTCAATCAAAATACTGTTGGTTATAAGAAACAATATCACAATCGTTTTCAAAATTCTCTAAAAACATCTTTTCCAAAACGAAATTTTGAAAAATTGTATGTCAAAGGGAAGAAAAATGAACCATTTAAGCCCACAAATCCATACTTTCCAAATCCTTAGTCAAAGCAGAGAGTCAAAGCATCGTTTGTGAAAGGACGAAATGATGTGAAAAATTTCTATCGTTGGCTTGAAGGTAAAGGGAAGCGATATCAGTCGGGAAAGTACTCTCAAGAGCAAATCAAATCTGCTTACGAAAGCTACTTAAACGATTCACAGAAGGGTAATTGTTTATCACTGGAGTCGAATCCCTCAGTGAAAAAGTGGGAAGAAATTCCTTTAGATGAGAAATCATTTTTAAGGATTTTGAATGGGTTGGGAATGATTGAAGCAAGCTTCGTTCCTGGTTCACGTGAGTGAAAAGATTTCAATGTGGTTGGAATGTTGTTGAAGCATTCAGAGGTTACTGTTCACAGTTCAGCGTTCACATATGTTCGCATTTGTATTTCCTCTTAATCATTCCGACAACACTTTGCATTAAGAGGAGATAAGTTGATCGATTTACAATGTCTTTGGTAGTTACTACTTCTTACATTAAATGTCACTGATAACACTCTATTACTTTGTTTTTGTTTTTAGTTTTTTTTTTCTTTTTCAAAAACAAAAATTACAAAAATATTTATTTTTGTCTTTAAATTTCAAATTCAAAAACTCAAAAATATTTTCTTCATTTTTGTCTTTCATTTGCAAAAACAAAAATCCAAAAAGATTTTGTTATTTTTGTCTTTATTTTTAGAAAACAAAATTCCAAAAAGATTTTCTTGTTTTTCTTTCATATTGTGTTTAACAATTTGTGGCTCATTGTAAAAACATGCTTTGTGGGCAATTGCTCAACGATCCCATTGAAAAGAGGGATAGGTATGATTTCACACTAATATACTAGTTAGGCGTCCTTAGAAGCATGTTGTTGTATGTTGACCTCAAGCCTCAAAGACTTTATGTGTTCAAAGCGTTAGTGGATCTCTCACTACGAGTGTTCCTTCCCAATCAGACTATATTCACATTAGTCAAAGAGCTACCTTTCTCTTCTCATTCTGAGTAAAGAGATTTCTGATAAGCCCATTTTTTTTTTGCAGAGGTACAATGAGTTTCCTTAACCAATCTTACATCACCGCATATCCTCGACATCTCTGGTAAAAACCAACCATAATGTAAATATTGCACAAGCCTATGTTTATGATCCTGATTTATTTTTCCGTGATGATGGTAAAACCCAACAATCCCAACTTTTAAGGCATTGACGGTGAACATTTTGTTCAAGATTATAACGAAACATTTGTTTTAGTACCACTTTTCAATATTCAAAATCATATTCCTTTCATTTTGCGAGATCTTGAAAAAATGCTCTATAACCAAGATATTTTTGCCCAACAAGATCCAACTCTTGAATTTCTTTTGGAATATGATTCAGTCTTAATATCTTTTAGAACTCTTGTCACTTCACACATTATCCAACCTTACTTGTTCTTGACTACACTGGTCATCCAAGTAATTTTGTTCAAAAAACTCACACTTATGTTATGTTCTGGTTTTAAAAAAAAGTGTGCCTACCTACGAAACCTATAGAAAAAAAGGCCCTTTGATGTTCATTGATGAGTATTCGATTGTACTTCACGGGAAACCAAGCAAGCAGTTCGTCATCTCTCTTGATGTCCAATGAAGTGATCTTTTCCTGGGATCCAACTGTTTTCGCATCAAATGCTATTTTATGTCACTAATCGCAAATTTTTTTATTTGATTTCCACCTTTTCTTTAGCACACATTTTCACTGGAATCCTTGAGGTTTTGGGTACTACCAATTCGAAACCTAGATTTTGTTGGATAAGGTGTCTAAGTCCATAACTATTTCGGGCTTGTACTTGACCCGACCCGGCATGGTCCATTTGGGTTGCATGGCACCATGCAATTGGATAGACTAAATGAGAGAAATAACACTTGGAGATTATTAATATATTATAAGTTCTAATATATTAATAATATTATTTGATTAGTTGATCAAAGAATTAATTTGGAATTAATTAAGTGATCAAAGGATAACTAATTAAATATATGGGTTGATTGTGTAAATCATCCATATCTTGTATAGTGGGCTAAGAGGCTCCATGGATTATCAAGTTGGGTTCTACCCATAGGATGCTCCATGGATGCTCCATGGGAGTTACAAACCCATGGGTCATGGAAATGAAGAGTCATGACACATTAGGGTTTACATGGTGTAACCCTAGGTGTGTCAACACTATATAAGAAACATATTCTCCACCAAAAATCGGCACTACTAAGGAAACAAGAGGGCTTGGCCGATTTTTGAGAAGTGTGTGTTATCTCAAGAGTCTTTCCAAGAGCATTTGGTGTTGTGTGAAGCATTTGAGGCATCACACTTGGGGTGCTAGGCTCACAAGGTTTCAAGGAACACAAGCAACAACAAGGTAAGTTATTCTATCTATGATTCAAGTTAAAATTGTTCCCCATGTATGCTAGATAGGAATATAACCTTGGAATTCAACTTTGCATGATAATTAGACAAACATAGATCCAAGGTTATTAGGGTTGCATGTACACTTAGGAAGTGTTAGAATGCTCAAAACCCATCAGTGGTATCAGAGCCTAGGCTTGTTTGTTTGTTATTTGTGCTTAAAAGTTGAAGAAAGTCGAAAATCTTGCTGTCTGACTGATGGACTCGGCGAGTCCATGGGGAGGACTCGACGAGTTCACGTGTATCTTCAACCTACTCGGCGAGTAGGTTTATGCACTCGGCGAGTAGGGTCGACAGAGTGCAGAATTTCGACTTGAGTTGCTGGAAATGGATTAGAGTCATTACCCTAAAATGTTTTGGTACTTGAAAACTTATTTTAGAAGGTGTAATGTCTTTTCTAACTCATTTACAACAACTAGTTATCAAAATTACAAAGATTAAATGTGATTTTGATTCTTGAAAGTGTTCATATTCATATTCTTGTTCTTATGATGTTTAGATGATCATAGGAATTATTTGTAACCTATGTGGTAGATTAATTCATGATCATAATGTGTTTTAATGGAGTCCATAACTTGTCCTCAAGTTATGGAAAACCAAAAGTCTCTTGGAATAAAAACCATTAAAAGAACACAAGAGTTAGGAAAAATGAAAAGTCCTCATTTTATTACTCTATTAAACTCATAAGTTACAAGAAATGAAAAGTTTTGAAAGTTTACAAAACTTGCCCTCAAGTTTTGGAACAAGTAAAGTTAAGTTAAAACTTTAGTTCCAACCCCTAGAATTTTAAAAGTTAAAATTCAACCCTTATACTTATATTATTATGATTTAATAATTATATATATATGTATAAGAACAAAGTCGTCTTACCGCTAGTACGCCTCATTCACGAAGCCGGTCTATAAGGTGGGTATAAGGTTGTTGCCTATAAAATGGTGACTTAATGGGTGTCCACTCTCACCCACCGCTTGCTTGATCGGTGGAGGGTCGTTAGCCGAACGGGTAAGACAAGGACTTATTAATTCTCATTCAAAGTATGATGAATATTATAAAGTAACTAAATGTTTTATTAAATTCCCAATCTTAGTTACTTTAGGAAAAATGTGAATAAGGTGCTATTCCATGAAATTACACTTTACACTTTGATTAAGTCGTTGGTGGAGCGTGTGTGGTTAACCGGCACACTAACTTGGACTTAACAAGGTAGGTAAAGGGTGACTTAGGGTTTATTATAGTATCGATGGAGCGTGTGTGGTTAACCGGCACATCGATTGAGTGATAAACTTTAAGGGTACCAAGTGATTTGCATGGTTACTTCACACCTCGTTTTGTGATCCTCGGTATCCCAGTCACAAAACTTGGAGGGCACACTCGAGATTGAAACATGCCTTTGAAAAGTTCATTGAATCTCAAAGAATCTAGGAATTTCTAAGAACCATTCAAAAACCTAATAGTAAAATATTGCGGTTTTCGTGGTGGAAATTGGTGAATCGTCATTCACCTACCTTTCAAATATGATATAGCTTAGATTACGGCATACCTCTTCTAAGTTATATTATATTGTGATTGGATCCTAGCCTTAATATTACATTTGGGTGTTTTATTAAGGACTCTTTTATATCTAAACTAATCTTGTCCTCTTTCCTTCAGATGTCTTTCAACAATGCTTCTGGCTCTAATCCTAATGGCTCCTTTACCCTTATGAACTTGTGTGGGAAAGTCACCTTTGATGGATCCAACTTCAATGAGTGGATCAGAAACATCAGGATGATTACCCGCTACGAGGACAAAGAATATGTCCTTGACAAGGAGCTTAAGGAGATTAATGAGTCCACTGCAACTCCTCAGGAGATCGCTGAATTTCGGGCACATGAAAGGGATGCTACGAAAGTGGCTTGCATCATGACGGCCACGATGACAGCGGAACTCCAAAAGTCTTATGAAGATTTCTACCCTTATGACATGCACCAAGATTTGATAGAAAGATACCATCAAAGTGCAAGACAAGAGAGGTATGAGATCATCTGCTCCATGATAACAACCATGATGAAGGACGGGGAATCCGTCACGAGCCACATGCAGAAAATGCAAAGGTATGTGGATCGTTTGCTGAAGCTTAATGTGAACTTCCCGGAGGATCTTGCAATAGATATTATTTTGCATTCCTTACCATCGTGCTATGATCAATTCCGCATGACATATCACATGAACAAGGAAGAAGTCACCCTCAGCAAACTTCAGGGACTTCTCAAGACCGCAGAAACAGGTCTTAAGGGGAAGTCGGTTGCTATCACTCCTACTCAAAACTCTACTCCGGTTTTGGCAATCGGGAAGAATCGAGGGAGGAAGAGAAAGAGCTCTTCTAAGGGTACCAAGGCTCGGACCCTTGATGGCTCTTCTTCAAGTGGAACCAAGAAAGGTTTCGTTACTCCTTCTTCTGACCCAAAAGAGGCTGAATGCTTCTATTGCCATGAAAAAGCTCATTGGAAGCGGAACTGCCCAAAATACCAGCAAGATGTGAAGGATGGGAAAGTTAAACCCAACCATGCAGGTATTTACACTATCATTTCTAATAACTCACCCCATTCTAAATTTTGGGTCCTTGATACCGGGTGTGGTATTCACATTTGTTGTGACTTGCAGGGACTAAGAAGAAGTGAGGATGTGGAGCAAGGAAGGATAAACTTGATCATGGGGAATAGGAAAGCTATACCTGTTACCAAGATTGGAGTTTATACTTTATCGCTAAGTAGTGGGTTTAGTTTAGATTTGAATAAGTGTTGTTATTCGCCAGGAATGGCAAGAAATATTATTTCCTTTCATGCTTTGTACAAACAAGGGTTTACCTTTTCATTTAATAATGAAGTTAGTTCTATAGATGTTTTCTATAATAATGTCTTTTATTTTAAAGCATTACCTTGTGATGGTGTGTATGAAGCTGTATCTGTTATAGATAACTTGGGAAATAATGTTTTGTGTATTGATTCTACTAATAATAACTTGGATAAAGCATCTTTATGGCATTGTCGTCTTGGACATATAAGCAAGAAACGCATAGGCCAACTCCAAAAGGATGGAGTCTTGGAGTCGTTTGACCTAAAGTCAGATGATAGTTGCGAATCATGCTTACTTGGAAAAATGACAAAGTCACCCTTCACAGGTTCATGTGAGAGGGGTGAAGGTTTGTTGGACCTTATACACACGGATGTGTGTGGACCATTCAAACATGCCACAAGGGATGCTAATCGTTATTATTTGACTTTTACTGATGATTATAGTAGATATGGATATGTCTACTTGATCAAGCATAAGTCAGAGACTTTCGAGAGGTTTAAGGAATTTAAACAGGAAGTCGAGAATCAATTGGGCAGGAACATTAAGATGCTTCGATCCGATCGTGGTGGTGAGTATCTTAGTTCAGAGTTCCTCGACTATCTAAGGGAATGTGGGATAGTCTCACAATTGACACCTCCCAGGACACCACAGTTGAATGGTGTGGCTGAGAGGCGTAATCGAACCTTGTTGGATATGGTTCGTTCCATGATGAGTCGAGCTACGCTACCAATCTCATTCTGGGGGTATGCCTTAGAGACTGCCGCCCATATCCTCAACCTAGTCCCTACAAAGAAAGTTGCCAAAACTCCTCACGAGATGTGGACTGGTAAAGTACCTAAACTAGACCACATCAAGATTTGGGGTTGCGAGGCTTTCGTGAGACGCGAGACTCATGATAAGCTCGAACCTCGAAGCGAGAGGTGTATTTTCATCGGCTACCCACAGCATTCCTTTGGTTACCTCTTCTACAGACCTAGTGACAATGTGGTCTTTGTAGCAAGAAGAGGAGTCTTTCGAGAAAGAGAGTTTATAAGCCAAGGAGACAGTGGGAGGCAAGTTGATCTTGAAGAAATTCAAGAATCAAGCGGTGAAGGAACTTCAAACTCTAGCCCTCAACTTGAGGAGGAAACTCCTGTTGAGCCAATTGACAAATCTGTACCTCTGAGACGTTCCACGAGAGTTAGGAGTGCACCTGAGCATTACTATGGATTCCATATTACTGCAGAAGGTGAGACACTTATTAGTGATGAGACACTAGTAAGTCAAGATGACCCTAACAGCTACGAGGAAGCCATGGCAGGCCCCGAGTCTGCTAAATGGAAAGAGGCTATGGATAGCGAGATACAATCCATGTATGACAATCAAGTTTGGAACTTGGTTGAGAATGTACCAGGTCGTAAGACAGTAGGGTGCAAATGGGTCTTCAAGAAGAAGACCGACATGGATGGTAAAGTACACACTTATAAGGCTAGACTGGTTGCAAAGGGCTTCTCTCAAATTCCTGGAGTGGACTATGATGAGACCTTTTCTCCGGTAGCCAAGATTAAGTCTATTCGGGTTCTGTTAGCCATAGCTGCGTTTCATGATTATGAAATATGGCAGATGGATGTCAAAACCGCTTTCCTTAATGGGAAGTTGGCTGAAGATGTTTACATGAGTCAGCCAGAGGGTTTTGTCAGCAACGAGTACCCTAATAGAGTGTGTAAGCTTGAGAAATCCATTTATGGATTGAAGCAAGCACCTCGCAGATGGAATCTTTGCTTGATGAAAAGGTCAAGGAATTTGGCTTTTCTAGGAGTGAAGATGAATCTTGTGTGTATGTCAAGGCTAGTGGGAGTATAGTTAGCTTTTTGGTATTGTATGTGGATGACATACTACTCATAGGAAACGACACTCCAACCCTGCAGGAAGTAAAGTCCTGGCTTGGGAAGTGTTTCGCTATGAAGGACCTTGGTGAAGCTGCCTATATTCTAGGGATAAGAATCTTGAGAGATCGGAGTAAAAGACTAATTGGACTTAGTCAGAGTACCTACTTGGATAAGGTGCTGAAGAGATTCAGCATGCAGGACTCCAAGAAAGGAGAGTTACCCATCCAGAGTAACACCAGGTTGAGTAAGACACAAAGCCCTAGCACTGAGGCTGAGATAGCAGAAATGAGTCGAACACCTTATGCTTCGGCTGTAGGATCGATCATGTATGCTATGACGTGTACTCGACCCGATGTAGCTTTTGCCTTGAGCATGGTTAGCAGGTATCAGGCGAACCCTGGCAAGGCACACTGGACTGCGGTAAAGAATATCCTCAAGTACCTACGGAGGACTAAGGACTGGGTCCTTACCCTCGGTGGGAGTGATAACTTGAGAGTTGTAGGGTATAGTGATGCTAGCTTCCAGACTGATAGGGATAGTTTCCGCTCTCAGTCGGGCTGGGTCTTTACCCTAAACGGAGGAGCAATTTCTTGGAAGAGTTCCAAGCAAGAGACAGTGGCTGATTCTACTTGTGAATCAGAGTATATTGCAGCTAGTGAAGCAGCAAAGGAAGCGATATGGCTGAAGAACTTCATTGGAGACCTTGGAGTTGTACCAGCTATTAAAGAGCCAATGGAAATTTTCTGTGATAGTGAAAGTGCTGTTTCCTTAGCCAAGGAACCAAGGGATCATGGGAGATCCAGACACATCGACAGAAAATACCATTTCATTAGACATCGGATCGAAGAAGGACTCCTCGTGGCAAAGAGGGTATCATCGGATGAGAACCCAGCAGATCCCCTCACGAAGGGACTGAGTAGGGTTAAGCATCTCCAGCATGCTCGGAGCATAGGGCTGAAGGATGATATAAGTTTTAGTAGTTAGATAACTCAGAAATTTGTAAAGTGTAATTGACATTTGATGATGAATAAAAGGTTTTTTATTTATGAGTAAAGTGTTGCTATCTCTTGTCAATCGTTTACTATATTTCTTTTGCATGTTTTGACTTCCAGAATAATTTTGTTTGGTGTAACATATTATTCAAACCTCCACAGTCGGTCATATGTCGGAAGTAGGTATGAATCAAGACTGTCATGATGGGTTGTAGAGGTCCAAGGTGTTGGACAAGGCTACAACAATCATGAGTGCTCATAAGTTCTGAGCATTGGACTCAACCCACGCTCACTGGAATCACTTCATGGAATTCTATCTCGAGTGATCGTGAGACGGTAATATCATATAAGTCTTCAAACCTAGAGATATGATTTGTTACTTACAAGTTGGTTATGCATTGACTGTACGAAACCGCATTGGTAACTCGATGTTATAAAACGTACTTTTGTGTGTAATTCAATGAGTGGTAGAACAAACATATGAGTCGAAGTTTATCTGTTCCTTCTTGGATTAGAAGCTGATATCTGGGCCCCTCGATGATTTTGTTTTGACCCATGTACCGGGCCCGGTCAGAACTAAGTTGATGTGTTCAATTAAGTTCTATGTCAAACAAATCGGAAATCGAGAAACAAATGTTGGACAATAAGCAAGACTATGTTCCATGTATTTGTCCGGCTGATATCTAGAACGGAGGATTATATGATCACTTATCTTAAATGGCGTACCATCATCTTCTCAAGTTTCGAGAAACCTTGTAAAGAGCTACGATTGCCGGTCGGTTCCTGAAGTACTAGAGATATAGTTATTAGACTTATCCAAGTGGGAGACTGTTGGATAAGGTGTCTAAGTCCATAACTATTTCGGGCTTGTACTTGACCCGACCCGGCATGGTCCATTTGGGTTGCATGGCACCATGCAATTGGATAGACTAAATGAGAGAAATAACACTTGGAGATTATTAATATATTATAAGTTCTAATATATTAATAATATTATTTGATTAGTTGATCAAAGAATTAATTTGGAATTAATTAAGTGATCAAAGGATAACTAATTAAATATATGGGTTGATTGTGTAAATCATCCATATCTTGTATAGTGGGCTAAGAGGCTCCATGGATTATCAAGTTGGGTTCTACCCATAGGATGCTCCATGGATGCTCCATGGGAGTTACAAACCCATGGGTCATGGAAATGAAGAGTCATGACACATTAGGGTTTACATGGTGTAACCCTAGGTGTGTCAACACTATATAAGAAACATATTCTCCACCAAAAATCGGCACTACTAAGGAAACAAGAGGGCTTGGCCGATTTTTGAGAAGTGTGTGTTATCTCAAGAGTCTTTCCAAGAGCATTTGGTGTTGTGTGAAGCATTTGAGGCATCACACTTGGGGTGCTAGGCTCACAAGGTTTCAAGGAACACAAGCAACAACAAGGTAAGTTATTCTATCTATGATTCAAGTTAAAATTGTTCCCCATGTATGCTAGATAGGAATATAACCTTGGAATTCAACTTTGCATGATAATTAGACAAACATAGATCCAAGGTTATTAGGGTTGCATGTACACTTAGGAAGTGTTAGAATGCTCAAAACCCATCAGATTTCACAAAGTCTGGCAAATGATTTTGTTTTCCGATTCCAAAAGTGAATGAGCCTAACCTCAATACGAATGCCTGGTGTTCTGTTCATATCAAACTCACATGGTGTACTTGATCTACAGTGTGAAGCATATGACAGTTCTTATCTTATTGGGAACATTGAGAAGTTCGGCAGATGTGACGGTTCAGTATTTCACAGGATTTTAGGAAATTGTGATGATCACTTTGTAACGACCCAATTTTCAAGTGATTTTTTTTCATTTTTGATTAACCAAAATACTTTCCACAAACCATAAAATCCCAAATACAATTGTTTTCAAAATTCATATCAATTACAATATTATTCCAACTCAACAGAGTGTCCCATAAAACGCCTGCGAGAGAGTGCACGCCGCACCATCAAGCCTTTCCGTTTCCCTTAGGCTCGGATGTAATTGAAACAAAACCACAAATGGTAAGCTAATGCTTAGTGAGTTCCCCAGAGCATACCCCACACACACTCCAAATAACACATATCATATTAGCTATAAAACCTACATATATCACATAAGCCATGCATACAAACATATAAGGATGCAATGGGCTCCCCCCACATGGTCTGATACCAAAGTGCCATGGGCTCCCCCGCATGGCCTTTCATTCGATTGCCATGGGCTCCCCCACATGGTCTTGTCCAAGTGCCATGGGCTCCCCCCATGGACTTCCCTTTAAGTATCATATAATCATTAGCATACCACTTAGCATATAGCTAACTATCATACAACATATCACTACTACAACTAGTGTACCACATATCATAAAATGGGTTGGCCTTAGTGCCTTAGACCCATTGGTATCGTGAGGAGACTCACCTCTCGAACGCTGAACTGAAAAGCTAAGATCAGATATATCCCACACACTGTTAAAACTCAACCGCCTATAATCAACATGTGATTAGCTTGTGAAATCCCAAAATACCATAAATACCTTCAAAGTTAACCCTGGTCAAATTCAAGGTCAACAGTCCATGTTGATATCAACTCGTCGAGTGCATCCAGTAACCCGTCAAATTCCTCCTGGGTCCATTCCACTGAATCCTGAGTCAACTCGCCAAGTCACCTAAGTGACTCCTCGAGTTAATCCAATGTCTAGAAAACCAAAAGTTCATTCAGACCAACACTCTAGTCCTTCACTATGCTCATTCAGAAACTTGAAACGAGTAAACCCTACCCTGACTCATCGAGTCGACTAATGGACTCAATGAGCTCCTTCAGTCCTTTTGTGTTCAGTCCTTTTTATTTGGATCTAAGGTCCTAAACTTCATATCCAACTTTCCTTAGTGTGAATACCACATAAAGTTGCAAACTTCCTACAAGGCTATAACATCAAAACTAAGCTTCCTACAAGGTTTTAGTACATGGAAAGGGCCTAAGCTAAATAAAGTGAACAACTTTATATCATTGAGGACCTAGAGATGCCTAGATCTGGAACCATATCCTTATGATAAGTCCAAATCCAAGTATGACCCCATTTTGCACCAAAAGTGACCATATTCTTCCATAAAAGGAGATCTAAGCAAATAGAGATCAACTTAGCAACTTTTTACCTCTAAATGGATGCTAACCTCAAGTAGATGTCGGATCCAAAGCCTTCTCCTTTCTTCAATCTCCTCAACCATCAAGTTTCCATCTCAAAAGCACAAGTTCCACCCTCCAAGGCTCACACACACTTGAGGAAGCACCAAAATGCAGCTAGGGTTTCTTTCTTGACTGTAAGAATGATGAAGTAAGCTACAAATGACCCATAAGCTCTTTAAATAGGGTATCAACCCCTAAAAATTAGGGTTTCCCTCTACATTGCCTACTCGTCGATTCGGGGCCTTCCGACTCGTCGAGTAGGTTCTAAGTCCCGCATCCACATAAATGATCTCTACTCGACGAGTTGGAGCTCCCCAACTAGCCGAGTCCATGCATAAAACCCTAAAAAAATAGATAACTTAATTAATACCTGAAACAGGTGTTACATACTTTTTTCGACATGGCAACTTTTACGAAAGCCGGTCCCATAACCAATGCAACACGTGGCAGAATCTGAATGGTTACCGGTTCAAATTCCAATTATCACTCGACTATAAAAGGAATTTGGTGGTGGTATTTGAAAATTTTATGCTTTCTTATCATTTTTTCCCTAAATTTTCCAAAGCTTATTGTCTTCAAACAATTTCTGCAAACCCTAACAATGGCGGCCCCTACTGGTAACTTTGATCCTTCCAACACCACAAATGAAGAAAATACTTCTCATCCATTGCTAAAGATTCAAAGTACCAATCTTAATTTACTACTAGATGTTACCCAATATCCAAAACAGTTGGAGATGCTGATTGTAGCGCTAAATCACTCTGCTCTCTCAACTATCGTACTGTCATCGTTTTATGTTCCTATAACCTGGTTATCACTTGTGGGTTCACTGGTGGTTTTCTATAAAACCATGAAGATCGTAATTTTCAACTGACGAACAACAAATTGCAAAAGCTTACGAAGCGACAGTTTGCTCAGACCATGAAGTTACCATACACTAGTCCAGTCTATGAAGTTACAAATGAACAGGTTCTTTTTATGTTTAATGAGATCGGTCATCAACCTCCTCTTACTGGGATAAGTCAATTTCGCAAATCTTCTCTTCCCTATATGTGGAATTTTGTCTTTGTTATTATACTACGATACTTGATAGACCGTAGTTCAGGGTTAGACAGAGCGAAGTTGAAGCTATATGCTATGATTGCTGGTCTTTATTAGGATTTAAATGTTGATTATTTGACTCAACTTTGGGAAGTGTTTGGTACAAAAATCACACACACTAATGTAGTGAATGGTGTTTCATGTGAAAGGTATTAATGTTTAATTCTTAGGGATGTATATGAAAAGGAAGGGATTTTGGTTCCCTTAGAAGATGTGAAGACAGAGTTTTCGACTCTGTAGGTTCCTAAAGTGGTTATTGAAGATCCAATTCTTTTTCACAATATTGCTCGCTTTCCAGACGCAATGTTAAGATGAATTGCTCCTAAAAACCCAATTATGGTTCACTATTTGGCATTTATCAACAAAAATGTCACGGCTGGAGTTCTTTTGCCAAAGAGGGCTGAGGGTTCGTCAAAGTTTATGAAAGTTGAAAAGAAAAAGAAGAAGAAAGAACAACCAAAACATGTTGTAGAAAATGTGGAGAAGGAAGTTTCAAAGCCTGTTGAGGAGAATGTGGAGAAGGGAGTTTCTAAGGAAGTCATTCATCAAAGTCATGCATTCTCAAAAGAAAAAAGAAGCCTGCTCACAGACCTTGTCATTTTACTGAAAAGCCATCTGTTCACGAAGTTGAAGTTAAAAATCCTACCTAATCCCAACATTCTTCCAAGGGGGTAAGGAAAATTCACGAACCTCAACTTAATAGAAGAGGTGTACATGTTGGCGAAATTCTTGCTTCTGTCTCACCAGCATCCAAGAAATGTCAAGAACAAGAGATGGTTAAAAGCTTAAGAAGAAACAGAGACAAATTGAAGTTCCTCTTGATAAATTTGTTGTCGAATTAGATCATCGCAGTGATCGCGAAATCTCTAAGATTCACATTGATAATACTGGCTTTAGTTCACCTCAAAGGGATTTTCCAGTTAAGTCGACTTTCGAGTAGGTTGGAAGTCATGGTGCAAGTGTACACATATCTAATACGGATACAAACACTAATTTGAGTGATCCTCCATTACATCCATCCCTGAGAAGGCAATAGTCATACCACCCGAGGTTTTGCAAACCTAGTCCTTTTCGGAGGAGGTTCGCACCTCAGGCATCCACGTGCGCGCATCTGATGCGAACAAAAATGTCACTATAGGTGAAGGGGTAATGACTAATGAAGCCGTTGGTTCTTCCCATCCTAAAAAATCTTCTATTTCTACATCCTTAATTCTTTCATCTACCAATGAAACCACACTTCTTGATACCTCAACTTCTCTACCACCATTATCTTCTCTAATCCCTTCATCATTTCCTGCTTCCATTATCTCACCAACATATTTAACCATCATGCATAAATCCATAACTACTATCTTCTCTTCACAATCCACAAAGCTAGAGAGATTAGTACATGATGAAGAACCAAATGATAATGAAGTTATGGTTTCGTTTGCAGATTTACAGTTTGATCCTGAAGAGGACAATGTTCCTAATAATATGCTGATGTCAAGCAAACAGTGTAAGATTCTCAACAACAAGCATAAATCTATTTTACAGATTCAAGCTGACACTAGAGGTATAAAATTTGTTCTTGGGATTGAAGTGGAGTACATGTTCAAATCTCAGAAGAATCGTCTTAAAACTATGATGGAAAATATTAAGCAACAACATGTTGAAAGATTGAAGCTTCATGTCAGCAATTTTGAGTATGAGATTTCAAAGCTTTGTGACGTTGCAAAAGTGTGTAATGAAAATTTTGTTGAACGGATTAAGAAGGTGGAAGAATCTGTTAATCTTAAGGTGGCAGAGCTAAAATGTGAGATGACCAAAGAAGTGGAGAAGACTGAGAATAATTACTCATTTCTTCATGGCAAAGTTTGACGTTATTTCTGATGTAATTTCCAAGTTAGTTGAGTACAATTCTTCATACTCAACTAGGCTTGATGCCAAAACAGAATTAGATTCACAATCCTTTCAATAATTGGAGGAGTTTTTAAGCAGCATTAAGGTATCCATTTCACAAGTGGCTCTTTCAAACCAATCGTCTATTTCCCAAGAAACAATTACACTCACAAAATTTCATCCATTGAAGTTAATCTAAAAATGGAACATGATCCTATCCTTGAGTTGGTTATTCTTCTACCAACAAATGCTCCACCACCGAAGCAAGTGTCGTATGGGGGAGAAAAAGGATGCAGAGGAGTTGGACGTTCTAAAGAGGCTGATAAGGGTGTAGTTATCGGAAGGGTTATTTTTACACAAATATCCACTTAAGTTTCAGTCTCTTTGACAACAATTCGATGACTACCATAACAAGACCTTTAACAAAAGGGATTGTTATTAGAGAAAGTGCTGGAGGCTTTTGGTCGAGTTCTAAACCACCTCCATCGAAATACAATCAAGGAGATAAAAGGAAAGGTGTCAAAGTAACTCTGTCTAAAGAAGAAAAGAAGAGATTAGAGACGGAGATTGAAAGACAAAGATAAATCAATGGTATTCTGAGGAAAAGACAGAACGATCCACCAGGATTGAATAAGGGTGATCCCAACAAACACTTGTTCCATGAAAACTCAAAGTTCAATAACCAAACACTTGTTCCATGAAAAGTCAAATTTCAATCCCAACAAGTTTTTTTGTTAGGGAAGATGGATGATTTTCGCAAGGTTCCAAAGAAAAGTTATGATGTTGAAAACTCAAACTTCAATCAACTCAATTTTCGTATCAATCACATGACCTATATTTCCTCTCAGTACAAGTTGGTTGATCGCTTTAAAGACAAAGAAGAGTATAAAAGAATGAAGATGAGATTTCATGCTATCTTGGGTAAAAGCGAAGAGGAGATTTAGTCTTTTCTAAAGATCATCAAAGTGATTTCAATCACTCGGGAAAACTTATATGATGGAATTCTTCAAAAAATTTATTATGTTGTGGTAAGAGCGAACAATGTAGTCTGTGAGTTCTCAGTTTCATACTTCCCATTGATGAATCTGAATGACTTGGTCACAGTTACATCGAGTCTTAGCAATGTGGATGTATTGAAACTAGCAAAGGATAAGATGGATGATTTTCGCATCGACTTCGCTCATATCAAAGTATTTATTGATAGTTAGTATGATTGCCTCGCAATCGCAGATATCGAGCTTGCCATGGCTATCAACAAGACTTCAGAAGTTCCTCAGTCTTTGTTAAAGGGGAACATTAATATAGACAAATATGAAGATGGAGAAATTATACATCAACCTCTGGGGTAGTGTTTATTGGAAAGAGCAAGAACAAGAAAATGACAAAGTTTTTGTTCCAACTTGCTAATGTTGAGAGATACAGGAATGTCCAGTATACATGTCTTCTTGTACGAATCAATAATTACAAAAAGAATAGTGCAGAAGACAAGGCAGAAATTCGGAAGACTATTCTTTGGTACATGGATATTCGCAGAGTACTTCTCTAGACCATAAAGTTGATGACATGATTTCGACTCTTCTCACTAAGGGGAAGACTGTAGAGTGAGAATTGTCTAGTGAGAGGTTGAAAGTTGTTTTGGTCTGTATAGGTGTGATGTATGGTACTTCGCAATGCATGTATTTTGCAAGGGATTTGTTGTGTTGTATTTTCACATATAGTCCTTGCATATTTTTTGAGTGTTTGTATCACCCTATAAATAGGGTTAGTATAGAAGTTGAGAGGTAGATTTGGGCACTTTTCTTCTTACTCACTCTAGAACTTTGGTACTCTTTCAGACAAATCAACGAGCCAAACGGATATTATTTACGATCTTGTTCTTAGTGCTTTCTGTTGTTGATTTCGTTTTCTAAACTCAATTCAAACTAACTCTTCAAGAACCCTAATTGTTCATCACTTCAACATTCTTCAAATTCTCTCAATTCTCTACAATGGCTGCTACTACTCACAATACCGATCCAATAACAACCAACGATTATGAAATCTCGCAACCTATGATGAAGATTCAAAACACTAATCTTTGTCTTGTTCCCACACTTAATCACTAACCAAAGAAGTTAAGGATGTTGGTTCAAACATTGAACAAATTTGTTCTTTCATATGCTTTTCTTTATCGTTTACAGTTCTGATGGAATGACTTTCTCTTGCTGGTTCAACTGTAGTGGTCAACAAAACTACCAAGGTGGTTATGTTCCAACTATCGAATTCAAAAAAAAAAGAAGCTCACTCGGAAGTAGTTTGCCTAAATTATGAAATTACCCACATAAGATACTTTCTATGAAGTTTTGAATGATCAAGTTATTCACATGTTCAACGAGATAGGAAATCAACCTATCCTTACTACAATTTGCCACTTTAAGGAGTCAAGTCTTCCTTATGTTTTAGGTTTCATTTCTGGAATCATTCTAAGGTGCTTGACATGAAGAAGTTATGGGCTTGAAAAGGCTAAGCTCTAAGTTTACTCAATCATGGTAGGATTATACTATTTTTTGAATGTGGATTATGCTTCACATCTATGGGAAGAGTTTGGAACTTTAATCTCACCCACGACGCTAGCAACTGATGTGTCGAGTTCTCGATTTTGAGGATTAATTCTTATCCAGATATACACGCAGGAGGATATTATATTTCCTTTCGGTGTAGATACTGTAGAATTTCCAACAATGGCTGCTCCAAGAATTTATGTGGATGATGTTAATGTTTTTCCCTATGTTGCTCACATTATGGATTCGACGCTCAAAATTTTGGATCCCAAAAATCAGTTGTTGGTACAACACTTGCCCTCTATTGATTCTTCTTATCCAACCGGGGTTCTTCCATAAAATGGATTAGAAGGAACATCTAAATGCTCGAAGGCTCCAAAGAAGAAGAAACAAGTTTAAAAGAAACAAGTGACGGAGGAGGAGATGGTTAAAGAAATTATTCCCATAAAAATTGGGGTTCTTAAGCGAACAAAGAAACCAGAAAAGAAGCCTCCTGAATCCCCAATCAAGACAATTTTTTAAGAACCCGTTGTCGAAAGCATTGAGCCACTGTAGTCGAAACCTCAAATTATGTTTCTTCCTAGGGTGGTCCAAAGAGGGTTAAAAATATACAATTTACTAGGAAATGGGTTCTTTTTTGAGAAGTTTCAGTTCATGGATCTCCAGCATCGAAGAAGCATAGAGAGTTGGATGTTACAAAACAGATAAAGAAGTGAAAGCATGTTCAATTTCAAATTCCACTTGAGAACAAGACAGTCAAGACCGAGCATAACAGTGATAGTGACAGGTGCAATATTCGAACCGAGGATTCTTATATTGGTTTACCGTGAAAGAATTCCCCTGTCAAGTTAACTTTTGAAGAGAGAAGGACTTATGGTGTCACTCTAAACATATCTAATACATATATAAACATCAATTGGGGTGATCCACAACAAAGAAATATCGCTAAGAAGGCATTAATCAAACTATTCGGGGTTTCGAATACCTTGTCCAGTAAGGAGGAGGTCGGGACTCCAAACATCAATATGAACTAATCTAATAAGGGAACAAATGTCAACATGGATGTAGGGATTGTCAACAATGAATCTACTGTCACATATACAGTCAAAACATCAAAAAAAATTCCACCACCATCATCACCCACTCCCACTTTAGTTCCAGTTTCAACTATATCACCAACATTCTTTGGTGTCTTGCTAGAACCTATTGCCACTCTCTTCTCATCTCAATCCATTAAAAAGTCACAACATGAAAATAAAGCTGATAAGGATGATGATGATTTCATGGTTTCATTTGCAGATTTCAATTCAACCCTGAAGAAGAAAATATTCCTGATGAATGCATCATGTCCTCTAAGGAGTTCAAGATCCTCAAATCAAAAATTAATTCTTTTCTTCAAATCACAACAGATACTGGAGGAAAAAAAAATATGCGACTGGATTCAAAATGGAATATTTGTTGAAAGCTCAAGACTCTCATTTGCAAAACTTGATTAAGGGAGATCATAAGAAACAAGTAGAAAGACTAGCCTTTCATTCCAAGAGCTTTAATTATGAAATTCAAAATCTTTGTGATGATGCGAAGGCACAAAATGCACTTTTATGGAGAAGGTCAATGAAATGAAGGAGTCTCTTGTTGTCAAGGTTGCTGAGATAAAATCATTGATGAAAAAAGAAGTCAAAAAGATGGAAGAAAATTACAAAGACATCCAAGGTAAGGTTGATGTTCTTGTTGTTGCAATTACTCGATTGGTTGAGGTCAATATTGAGTATACAAAAAAATTTGAAGCCAAGTCAGAGAATGATACAAAGGTGTTTGAAAAGTTGGACAAATTCCTATCTGGTATTAAGGAAACCTTGTCAAAGGATGATCTTTCAAAATAATCAACCATCTCTCCAGAATATCTATCAGAAATGGTTTTTAACGTCGATTCGAACATTAAAACTAAGCTTTCTCCAATCCTTGATTTGGTACTTCATTTACCAACCAATGCTCCATGTACTATGCAAGTCTCGCAAGGGGGAGAAAGAGTAGTTGGAGGAGATGGATCTTCAAAAGACTCTTATAATGAGAAAAGGGTACTTGTTGGGAAAGTAATTTCGACTCAAATTCCAACTCCAATTCCCATAAAGCCTATAATGGTGTTTTCGACTACAACAACCTCTTCAGCAACAAATGTGCAAAAAGCTCCATCTAAAGGCATTTTGATTAAGTAAGTAGAAAGAAGTTCAAGTACTACCCTTATCAAAACAACTTCATTGATTAATCCAAAAGAAAAAGGAAAAGTAATTCTTTAACAAATTAGATGAGGCAAAGAAGAAGCAACAAGCAACTGAATTGGAATGAAAAAGGCAAATAAGTGGCATTCTTTGTCATTGGGAGAATGATCCACCAGGTCTAAACAAAGGTAGCCGAATAAGCACCGTGTTATGAAATGGTTGAAACCACAGTGTTGGGGAAGAATGACAAATTTATTAAACGGCTAGAGAAGAGCTTTGAAACTGAGAATTCATACCTCAATCAGCTCGATTTTCCTATCAATCACATGTTGTTCACATCTCCATAATTCAAAGTAGCAGATAACTTTAAAGATAAAAACTAATACAAAAACTTGAAGATTTGTCTTCATGCTCTCTTGGCGAAAAATGAAGATGTTGTGTGGTTGTTGGTGAAAATAGTGAAAGTGATGAAGATTGAAAGGGATACCTTGTTCGAGGGTTTGCTTCAAAACTTTTGATATTCAGTTGTGAGAGCTAATAATGTGGACTTCGAATTCACAATTGATGACTTTCCATTGATGAACCTGAATGATCATATTTCAATAACCAAGATCCTAATCAATGAGGATGTGTCGAAGATCCCTAAGTCAAATCGAAATGATTTTATCATTGGCTTTGGTCATAGCAAGGCTTTTCTGGAGAGCTACTATGAATATATAGCCATTACAAATAACGATCTTGCCTTGGCGATCAAGAAGAATGTGAAAGTGCCTCAAACTCTTGCAAAGGCTAAGTTTAACATCAATGAATTTGAAGATGGTGAAATTATCCATCAACCTTATGGTGTGGTTTTTCTGGGAAAGAACAAGAAGGGGACTTTAATGAAGTTTTTATTACAGATCACTGATCTTGAAAGATATACAAATTCCCATTTCACTAACATCTTGATTTGTATCAACAACTTCAAGAAGAATGATGTTGAAGACAAGGATGGGATTAGAAAGGTTCTTCTATGGTACATGGAAGTTCGAAGGGTGCTTCTACTGACAATGCAGTTAATAGCATGATTTTTGACTAATCTCACTAAGCGCGGGGGGAGGGGGGAGGGTTGTAGGGGTCAAATGTATAAAGTGAGGAGTAGAATGTATTTTGTGTTTGTAAAGTGTCGAATGTAAGTCTGGTTTCGACATTCTACCTATTAACAAGGCATGTTAGTTTCAATACTGTAATGTTTAGTCCTTGTTATTTTGTGCGTGTCTGTTGTACCCTATAAATAGTGTAGGTACATAGACTAGAGTAATGATCGAGTATAGATATATATATTCTCAATTGTACTCTCAAGCAATCTTGTACTGTTCATGCGATATTGAGCTAACCAGATCTTATTTAGATCGTGTGTCCATTTACAGCTTTTATTGTCTCGTGTTCTTAATCAATCGTTAACTCACATTAGCCATAATGACATGGCATAAGCTTGGCCACGATGTGGAGGCTGGTTGTGAGACTTTTGATTGTTTACTTTGAGTTTGACCATTGAATTTTTTACCAAGTTTGACTTTAGGTCAATTTGAGGGTTTAGGGATGTATTTTAAGAATTGGTCCCTGATTGTTGTATAGGTGACCAGTAGTACCAGCTCTTAGATTGTGTGAGTTATGTTGTTATCTGCTAGACTACGACGTGATTTTCTCACTATACTTTTTACTATAGTATGTATTCTTGTTTGTCGGATGTTGGTACGCTATAGTGATCTGTTTGATTAGTAGATATGTTATGATTACATGTACTGTTGGTTATTGTCTTTTGTTTGTTTATGTGCATATGTAGACATGTCGTGGTTTGGTTGTAGGTCAAGATACCTGGGTGGTCTAATGTATTGTAGGCCTTACGAGGCGGTCCAAGCATATTGTAGGCTTATGTGTGCATGCATTGTATGAGTATTGTTGTGTGGGGTATTTTGGCGAAACTTACTAAGCTTTGACTTATAGTTATGAACTACCATGTTTTTAGGTACTTTAGACGATCGGGGCAAGGTGAAGGGATGATCGTACACATCCTCCTATTGATTTATGCTTTGAGAGATGATATTGATACTCTGATTTTCATGGTTTTGTTTTGGAAATAGTGTTTGATTATTCTATGGATTTTATGAGAACATCTTTTGGACAATGAAAATTTTTACCTTGGTTTTGGGATGCTACAAGCATAAATTAAATCAGCTACAAAAGTACTATGTTGTTGTTATATTTAAACATATAAAAATGTATTTTAATGTTCTTTTAACTTTTCCTTATTAGACATTGTACTTTGAAAAATAACTCAAAACTTTGACTAATTTTAGAATTCATAGTTTTTCGTTTAATTTAAATATGTTTCTGAAATACATTTTTTGTTTAATAACAGCTTAAATTAAAGCAATGTAAACTTATATGATTTTTCGTTTAATAGCATCTTTCTTCCTATTTATGTCATATTATATTTATGTTTGTTGTAAATAACAAGTATGTTGGTATAAATTGACTAATTTTGGAATTCACAGTGAAATACTATATAATTTTACATAAATGGCACCTCTAATTTCAAAGTTAAGATAATCTGCCCTTTTTCTTAATAAGGCATAAATAGCAACCTACTTTTCATTTATAGCAACCTACTTTTTTTTAATAACATCCTACTTTCTTTTAGTGTAATGTTATAACATCATTCCATTTATGTCGTATAATAACAACCTACTTTTCATTTAATAACACCTTACTTTCCATATATATATATATATATATATATATATATATATATATATATATATATATATATATATATATATTAAAATTTCTATAGTACAGTGCCTTATTTAAAAAGTACATCAAACTATATAATGTGTAAAAAAGTATAATCGCATAATAATATATATTTTGTATTTATATTGCTATATTTTACTTAAATTTATATTATACCCTTTTATTGCAAATTAGATGCATTTAATTACAATGCCTATATTATCCCATATCAGTTTACAGTTTTTTGTCTAATAGCGACTTACTTTTCATTTAATAACACCCTACTTTTAGTTTATCTTAAAATTTATATAGTAGAATGCCTCTTTCTACCAATGAAATTAAATTTATACAAAAAAGTAGTTTCACGGGAAATCATAAACAAATTAGAATGAAAGGGTTAAACTATATTATTATTACCCTTTTATTGCAAATTAATTACATTTAATTTCTTAAATTGTCTATACTACAATGCATATATTATCCCATATTACTTTACATTTTTTTCGTCTAATAGCGGCTTACTTTTCATTTAATATCACCCTACTTTTAGTTTATCTCAAAATTTATATAGTAGAATGCCTCTTTTTACCAATCAAATTAAATTTATACAAAAATGTAGTTTCATGGGAAAACATAAATAAATTAGAATTAAAGGGTTAAACCATATTGAGATAATGAACAAAGTGCACCAGGGGGTAAATCATCCTCAAAATGAGGCAAACACATGTCATGGATATTGAAAAAAAAAGTGAGAGAGGCTATCTTTTAAATGAAGAAAATTGCAGAATTATCGTTTTAATGTATAAAACTACATATAAATCCCTTTAAATGCGGAAAGTACCCTTTTAGTACCGAAAATAACAGAAAAATCCCTTTTAGGCAGAAATTTACAAAAATTACCCTTTTCATGTAGAAAAATCCCTTTAAGTGCGTTAACTTAAAGATATAGACAATTTCCAATCCAAAACCTGTAAAATGGCAAGGTACTTACCTGTTTGTACCAACCCACATGTGCAAATCCAAACAATGTACATTGTAATTACTTGTTTGCACTAAGAGGCATACATATTCTAATCTATTGGTGAAATATGATGAAGAAATAAATTTAGGAGGTTTAAAAGTTAAGACACCATTTTGTAAACAAATATATACATGTCGAAGCTTAATCGCTCCCCCTTTGGACTAAAAAGCACATGAATATTACACATGAATACTTTATTAAGGTTACATGCATAGAAAAAAAATTCACTATAAGAATTATAAGTATTTATAAAAATAAAACAAGTGCTAAAGTGTCACACCTCGACCAACGACAAAAATGCAGGGTTGCGAAGTAAACATTCGGTCATAGTTCACAGCATATATATATATATATATATATATATATATATATATATATATATATATATATATATATATATATATATATATATATATATATATATATATATGTATATTATTCCATGACACACATGGTGTGTTTTCCAGCTCCTAAGATTCTAAAGATACATACATTTGAAAACAATACGTCAACAATAATGTTGGTGAGATTTATAGGTTTTGATTTTATATGTTTTCATAATAAAATGAGTGTTTAGACTTATGAATTATAAAAGTATAAAAATGCAACATGTTGACCCTTGTAAAATAAATACAAGTAAAAAGACTTTTGTTTATAACTTTGAATCCAATTGTTTTTATAATCAAGAGTATGTCTAGAGTAATGAATTATAAAAATATAAAATACAACATGTTCTACCCTTGTAAATCCTCTACAAGTAAAAGAGTTTCATTTATCTACATAACTAATTGACCTAAGTTATAATTTGATAAATTGTTGTGTCGAATTAAAGATTTGTCTATTCAATTAAATCAATCTTTGGCATTTAACCATTTGAAATAATTTATTCCATCCTAGTCTCGCACGTTCTAGAATATATTTCCGGATTAATAATTGGGCCGCAAGCCGACACTATTGACGTTTCGGCCCCCATAGGGCACAAATAAAGAAGAAGAGTCTTGATCATCACCAACGCATCATCGAATTCACGTAGTGATGAGATAATGAAAAATTACGCCAATTATATCTCATCATATGTAGTTGTAACTAGCAACCATATGTGAGGTTATCAACCCGTATCGATCTACACAATCTGTAATAGATTATACTAATAAGTTTGGCTTTATAGATCTATGCCACCCACGTAGATCAACACAAATAAGTTCCTCCGATATTAACAGTTATCGCTAGAGGGTATGAACAAAACTTACGATCTTAGTGGATAAAGGTTATTTCACATGGTAAACCCCATATTTATCGAGTTTGGGATTTTGTGCACTTGTTTTAGTCACAACCTCCTAAAATAATTTTATTGACTAATGAGGGATGCGTTCAAGAATGTGCATGTAGAAAACTTGACATGACAGTTTTATACACACAAGCTTTTATGGAATATTGAATCCATATTTTCGATCCACATAGTTAACCCTATAACTCCTCCATTGTTATAGAAGGATCTGTGTTGGTAATTCAAGAATACTTCGTAAGTGCATACCTTTGGAACGTCATTATTACTTTCATGGATACTACATCCAATTCTACCTTATTCAGAGGTATTGTTCATGTTGGCTTCATAAGTGGCCAAGGTGTTAGCTACTTGTTGTTCGATCAATAACTCGATTGTAGTTGTGGCAAGTGAGGGTACCAGTATTAATAATTCACTTCTACTATATATTTTTTCAAATGATGTTGAACAAACTTTTTTCACGAAAGAGTGTCTTTAAGTCATTTATGTACATATCATTATAACAAACGTTAAACACCACTAATGTTTCATTTTTATATAAAAACTTTTATGAACATAATATGTCATTATTTTATATAAAAAGCCAAATAAATTTTTTTTGGAACACTCTTTGTAATAAACCCATTTTTATATAAAATCATAAGTCATTTATATAAAATTCATGTTTTGACCATTTTTATACAAATAGTTTATAGAAACACATAAAACATATATTTTTATCAAATATATATGTATTCATGCTCAAACAGCATTTCATTTAACCAAAAAAAATTGAAGTTCATTTTTCATATTAAACTTAAATAAGCATTCTACGTTGTCAATATATGTCTAACATAAAATAGCATCAAACTTCATAAAAACTAGACATGTACGTATCTCCTCTCAAGAGTCATAAAATTATAAAATAATGCGGCCATAAAGACTCACCGTCGTTGCATGATTTCGTATTTGATCGTTTTTGTGAAGCTTGTCATGAGAAACAACAACTTGACACCTTTTGAGTTTAAAAACAAGCCATTCTTGATTGTTTTGTAATTTAGTTAACCAAAGGGACTATTTTAGTTTAAATAAAAAGGAACTGTGGTTGATTTTTAATTTAATTAACCAAATGGGATAGTTTTGATTAATCAAAACAAATGAGAGGGAGTGCTTTGGGTATAATTTATGTAACATCCATAAAAATCAAGCCAAATTTAAACTCTTCAAAACATTTCAAACCCATTAATTATTACCAACTTGTTTTCAAAATAGTATAATATCAGAGTATCCTAGAAACAAATCATAAACATGAGAAGCTGTACGATCAAGCATTTGCCTTCCCACGATCTCCTGAGGTACCTGAAACCAAAACTGAAACTGTAAGCACAAAGCTTAGTGAGTTCCACCAAAATACAGATACATAACAACAATACAAGCAATAACAACATGTAATGGGTCCACACCTCTACAGACTGGATAACCCTCTGGGCCCACAATGTGAGTCTAGCTTGCCTTCCAGGCCCACAACTCATATCTTGCTTGCCTCCGAGCCTACAACATAAGTCTCGTTTGCTTTCGAGCCCACAACTTATGACTGGCTTGCCCCTTGCAGTCCTAAGACTGAAACATAACTAAGCTGCCCTCAGTACAAGTTTGGCATACCACTTGGTCCTTAGCTCGTATCTGGTATGCTAATGAGTCCTTAGTATGAGTCTGGTATGCCTTCCCGACCCTCAGCTCATATTTGGCATACTCCAGGGTTTGTTGTTCACTGCACAAGACAATGCAACCTCAACCCTACCCACACAACGTGTCTACATATACATCTAATTGCACATACAAATAATCAAACGGTAACACAGGTAGTCCTACAGATCTACCTAACTGGCATAGCAAACTAGCATGTATAACTATCTTATACTCAACATATCATCAACTACTGGGATATCATATCCAATGGGTCGGCCTTGGTGCCTTAGACCCCTTAGTATATTGAGGATAACTCACTTCGCAAATGTCGATCTCAAATGATGAACCAGACTCCCAAATCGTTGTTTCACCACAAATCCCGAACTACCCAAAATAACGAATATTAAGTCAATAAATTGGAATACTAATATTGACTAAGAATCCACATGGTCCATGTCGCCTTTTTCCCTAATTTTGGCCAAGGCCTAATATCAAATTCACTATCTAAAACTCCATATACATAATCCCATTAATGGCCCAACTTTCCAAATTGGGCCCCACTACCTAATTGGGCCTTAATCTAAAATCCATTACCAAAACTGGCCCAAAACATTATTGTTCAGAAAGTCCAGTAAGGCCCAAGCCAAACTGGCCCAAGAGTGGCCCAACTCTAAAGCCTAAAATGTCAAAAGCCCAACAGAGGGCGTACGTGGGGCATACTCCTCTTGTATGTAGGACGTACTTCCATTTGCATTGACCACCATCGGGGTGGTTGACTCAGTACGTTGGGCGTACTGAAATTACGTGGGGCGTACATGCGGGTTTTCCAAAACCCTAATAAGTGCTTAATGCCTTAAGCACTTAAGCCCATATTTCAGATCCATCGACCAAAAGTCTCTTAGAACCATAAAGTCTCAAACTTTAAGAATTTGGACGTCCAGAAAGCTCTTAATACATCGTCTTAGTCCATTAAGACCTTTCTACTACATGCATGGGACATCTTAAGCCATTGGGACCTCATTTTTATCACTTAGGACCCCTACAAGAGTCTAGAAGGACAGTTTATTTCGTCTAAATCATATCATGCACCAACTTGGGACTTTTGGGACAAGAAATGGTTCCTTAAAGCTAAAATGGCAAGATCTATAACATACATGCATAAAGTTTGAAGCATTTTACCTTCTAGAGCTTCTAGGGCACCAAACAACTTCAGATCTACTAACTTGTTCTCTCTTTCTCCAACTCCTTGATGCAACACCTTCTTCTCAAACTACTCAAAATACACTCTATAAGCTCACACACTCAAGGAAATGATTAGGGTTTAAGAAAAATGGCTCTAAACAGTGAAGGCTGAGGTAAAGGAGGGTTATGAGCACATAAGTTTGTTTATATAGCCCTCAAACGCTAAATATTAGGGTTTCCACCTGACGTGAGTATGCCCAACATACACAAGTGTATGCCAAGCGTACTAGGGCGTGCCTAGTACACTCAACGTACCTGATGTACGCTTAACGTACTCTCTTGATCCCAAAGTTGCGACTTTAGCCCATGGGCTTCTCATGGGACAACTCCTTTAACCCCCGGGGACAACAAGTGACAAAATAATAATAAAGACAGGATTCAGAAATAACTGCAAAATCTCGGGATTTTACAATTCTCCCCCACTTGACCTAGACTTCGTCCGCGAAGTCTGCGGCGGTAAACAGATCCGTGTAATGCTCCCGTATCTCAGACTCTGGCTCCCATGTCCACTCAGATCCCTTTCGGTGTCGGCACTGCACCTTTACCAGAGGTAACTCCTTGTTGCGCAGAACCTTTACCTTCCTTTCCAAAATAGCCAATGGCTTCTCCGCATAGTTCAGGTGTTCGTCAACCTAAAAATCATCCAACGACACTACCGCATCCACGTCCAATATGAACTTCCGCAACTGGGAAACGTGGAAAGTGCTATGTATCTGATGGAGCTCCTCTGGAAGACCCAGTCTGTATGCAACCCTGCCAACCCTGGCAATAACCCGAAATGGTCCAATGTATTGGGGACCCAACTTTCCCCTCTTTCTGAAACGAATCACACCTTTCAAGGGTAAAACCTTTAGTAATACCATGTCACCCACCTGGAATTCCAACTCAAATCGACGTCTATCGGTGTAACTCTTCTGCCGACTCCGAGCGGTCTGCAGTCGCTGTCTAATCTACTGAATCTTCTCAGTAGTTTGCAAGACTACCTTCATCTATCCCATCACTCTATGATCAACCTCACCCTAATAGACCGGGGTGCGGCATCTCTGCCCATACAATAACTCAAAAGGTAAGGCACCAATACTAGAATGGTAGTTGTTGTTGTAGGCAAACTCTGCTAGGGGTAGGTGGGAGTCTCAGCTCTGACCGAAATCAATGACACATGCCCTCAACATGTCCTCGAGGGTCTGTATAGTCTTCTCACTCTGGTCGTCAGTCTGCAGATGATATGTTGTGCTAAAATGAAGCCGAGTGCCCAACTCCTCATGGAACTTCTGCCAGAAGCAGGAGGTGAACCGTGAAGGGTCTTAAGCATTCTAGCATTCCTAAGGTGTACATGCAACCCTAGAAACCTTGGATCTATATTTTACTAAGATACATGCAAATTTGAATTTCCAAGGTTCTTAACCTAACTAGCATGACATGGGGAACTTTGAAACATAAAAGCTAGTATAAGAACATACCTTTCTTGTTGCTTGGATTCCTCAAATGTTTCACACAACATCACAACTCTTGGAATAACTTTGAGAGAAGTACACTATCACTCAAAATCGGCTAGCCCTCTTGTTCTACACATAGTAGTGCAGATTTTGCTAGCCATGCTTTTATAGTTATGTCACAAGTAGGGTGACAACATGTAAACCCCACTTGACATGGCTTTTCATATTCCATGATCCATGGGTTTATAACCGCCACAGACTATCCGAGGAGCACCTTATGGGTTTTAGCCCAATTCAATAAACCATGGATCATTATCCCATTATAAACGAATGGATGATTTGCACAATCAACCCCATATATTTAATTAGTCTCCTTTTGATCACCAAATTAATTCTAAATTAATTCTTGATCAAAACTAATTAAATAATATTATTAATATATTAGAACTTATAACATATTAATAAACCATAAGTGTCCTTTCTTTCATTTAGTCTATCCAAGTGTTGCAATGCCATGCAACCCAAAATGGACCATGCTAACCGGGTCAAGTACATTCCAGAAATAGTTATGAACTTAGACATCTAATCCAACAAACCTAACATCACAGTCGAAGATAATGGAGACCAGAACTCCATGGCAAGCAACGATCTTGCGAACATATACGTCGGCCAGCTTCTCTGCCAACGAGCTCTCCCGTATGGCCAGAAAATGAGTACTCTTGGTCAATCGATCCACGATGACCCATATAGCATCGAATCCCCTTGACTTCCTTGGCAACTTCATAATGAAGTCCATCATGATATGTTCCTATTTCCACATGGGAATCTCTAGAGGGTGAATCTTTCCATGTGGTCTCTGATGCACGGCCTTGACCATCCTGTAGGTCAAACACATCTCAACATATCAAGCGATTTCTCGATTCATGCACAGCCTCCAGTAGCTCAAACTCAAATCTCAGTACTTCTTAGTGGCTCCCGGGTGAATAGAGAAGTGAGACTTATAAGCCTCATCCATAACCGTATGTCTGACCCCACTAGACATCAAAATCCATACCTGACCGCATCAGGTCAACAATCCCCGGCTATCCTGCACAAATCGGGTGTTCTCGCCCCTGATCCTCTCCAATTTCTAGTTGTCTGGTCGCATGTCCTCAGCCTGAGCCTCTCTAATCAAACTCACGAGTGGCGAATCCATCGATATCCTCATACATGTTGCTGGTGTGGAAGATCCAGCTAACTTGCGGCTCAGAGCGTCCGCCACCACGTTCGTTTTACCTGGATGATAAAGGATCTCACAGTCGTAGTCCTTGACTACATCTAGCCACCTGTGCTGCCTCATGTTTAGGTTCGGCAGATCCATGACGTGTCTCAGGGTCTTGTGGTCCGTATAGATGGTACAACAGACCCCATATAGTTAATGTCTCCAAATCTTGAGAGAGAATACCACCGCTCCCAACTCCATATCATGGGTAGGGTATCTCATCTCATGCGACTTCAACTACCGCGATGCATAGGCTATCACCTGTCCTCTCTGCATGAGGATCGCCCCCAGTCCTGTGATGGATACATCACAGAACACCACAAAATCCTCGACTCCCTCTAGAAGAGTCAACACTAAAGCCTTGCATAAACGCTGTTGGAGGGTCTTAAATGCCCTCTGCTGCTCAGGGCCCCACCGGAAATCCACCCCTTCCTCGTCATACGAGTGAGGGGTACTGCAATCTTGGAGAAATCATGTATGAATCTCCGGTAGTACCCTGCCAATCCCCAAAAGCTCCTGATGTCTGAGGTAGATTTTGGAACCTCCCACTACATGACTGCCTCGATTTTGGCCGGATCAACCAAAATCCCCTCTTGGTTAACGAGGTGTCCTAGGAACTAGACCTCTCGTAACCAAAATTCACACTTTGAGAACTTGGCATAAAGTCGTTCCCGCCTCAGAACTCCCAATAACTCCTACGGATGCTCTTCATGATGCTCTCGGGTCTTGGAATACACCAAGATATCGTCGATGAATACTAAGACCGAGCGATCGAGCATCGGTCTGCAGACCCGATTCATCAGTTCCATAAACACTGTTGGCGCGTTGGGGAGCCCAAACGGCATCACCACGAACTCGTAATGTCCATAACGAGTTCGGAAGGCAGTCTTCTCCATGTCCTCGTCTCTGACTGACCTGATGATACCCCAACCTTAATTCTATCTTGGAAAACCAAGACGCACCCTGCAACTAATGAAATAACTCATCTATCCTCGGGAGCGGATAACGGTTCTTCACCGTCAACTTGTTCAACTCCCGATAGTCGATGCACATCCGTTGTGAACCATCCTTCTTCTTAATGAAGAGTACTGATGCTCCCCAAGGGGAATTGCTCGGACGAATGAAATGCATGTCCAATAGTTCATGCAGCTATGATGATAGCTCTTGGATCTCTAGTAGTGCCAGACAGTACGACACCTTGGGAATAGGGGCTACAACTGGCACTAAGTCGATCCTAAACTTGACCTGCCTCTCTATAGGTACTCCGGGTAACTCCTTCGGGAATACATCAACAAACTTCCTGACCACTAGAACATCTGCTACTAAAATATGATCTCTGACCTACCTATTGACCACATATGCTAAATAACTCGCACACCCTTGCTGAATATACTGTCGAGCCTTAGCAACTGAACAAAACCCTGATCCTAGTCTGGTACCCTCGCCATAGACGATCAGGTCTTCCCCACTTGGGGTTCAAAGAACCACTCACTGCCCCTCGCAATCGATCATAGCACCGAAACGACTAAGCCAGTCCATACCTACAATCACACACCCCCCCCCCCCATCGGGATCGGAACCAAGTTGATCGAGAAGGAAACTCCGAAGATCTCCAACTCACATCCTTGATAGACTGAAGAAGCGGAAACCCCATGTTCGTTGGCGATAGAGACTCACAACAGACACTCTAGATCTCCTACTGGCACACTGAACTCCCCACAAAACGCTTGAGATACAAATGACCGACTCGCCCCCAAGTGAAATAAAACCAATGCAGGCAAAGAGTTCATAAAAAACGTACCTAATCACAGGTACAACAGATAAGAATAAAACATATATAATAAATAAGATAAGGGATAGAAACATACCAACAACCACATCCGGTGCTGCCCTGGCGTCCTCTGCTATGAGCTGGAAGGCACGTCCCTGAGACCTATTAGGATTTGCTCTACCCTGCCTCCCATCTGTAATCCTCAATGTGGTTGGTGCAGGATCCTGCGCCGGCTGAGCGACGAGCAACAGGCAGTTGGCCTTCACATGGCCAATCTGCTCACAATGGTAACATAACCTCACACTCGGAACTGGGGCGGGCTAGTGACAATCCTTCGCATAATTCCCCACCTTGCCAGACTTGTAGCACCCACTATCTGATTGACAAACTCTAGAATGACCCTTTCCGCACTTCCCACAAGTGCGGACCAACTGGCCTCTGGTCCTAGTATCAATGGTGTTGGATTGCTTCAGTGTCGGCCGTGACTGCGCCGAGGCCTGTCGCTACTCCCTCAACTATAACTCGATCTCCAGCTCGCATCGCCTAGCGGCCTCCTGTAACTCCAGCAGTGTGTCACATCACTGGGTGGCAAGAAACTGATGAATGTCAGTCTTGAGCATGCTCAGAGAACGTGTCATCTGAGCCTGCTCAGAAGCAAACTCTGGGAAAAACATCGCCCTCTTCGTAAAAATACGGGTGATCTCAGTCCCGGTCTCACCATCCTGTGTCAACTCCAAAAACTCATGAGTCAGCCACTCCCGCTCGACCAGTGGAATATAGCAGCAGCAGAACATATCCCTGAACAGCTCCCAAGTAACCGTAGCTCTCTGGTCATCCGAGAAAGAACCAGTCATCAATCTCCATTAGTCCTTTACCCCGGACCTCAGTAGGTTCAAGGCACATCTGATCTTCTGGTCAGTAGGACATAAACATGTAAAGAAATAGCCCTCCACGCCTGAAACCCATCTCATGGCTTTGATGGGGTCCTGAGTCCCGTCAAAACTAGAGGGCTTCGTGCTACCAAATTCCCTATACTGAAAATCCCGACTGGCTCCTCCCCCTACCGCGGTTACAGCCGATGTAGTTGTTGTGGCAGCCGTCTCAGCAAGGGTTGTATATCTGTCATCGAAGTACTCCATCAGGGCGGTCTTAATAGACCCAAACATCTCCAGAATCTGACTAGAGACAACCTCGACTACCTCCTCACGAATGATCTCCTTGACACGATCCTCTGTCAACACTGGCCCATCTTGGTCGATAACCTCCGGTGCAGTCGGAGCCTCTTGATCGCCCTGCCTGATCCCAATCCGGATCCAGTCACAAAATGCCTCATAACAACCATACTGAAAATATAACCGAAATATATCAGGTAATACGCATAAATAACAGGGAACCAACTCCCAACTAAACCCTAGGGGTTGTCACTTCCTTGCTACACCTATGGGTCCTATGCTTTCAGTAGTACGGGCCCATACTACCTTCCACACCTACCCATATTTTTCTTAAGTATCACCACAACACCCTAACAGTATACATATACATGGTGGTTGCTCAATCGTCACTCCTAGAGCAAGGCTGACTATCTCATAACTAACCTACCGACGTTAAACATCACCCATCCATGAAACTTACACCAACCCTACAGCACTGGTGTATGCTAATCATACATAAAGTTGGATGCTATACACTTCTGCATGCCTGATCCGACCCTAAGCCCCCAATCAGACAAGAACAGAACATAAGGCCAAACAAAGCATTCTCAGACTATTAGATCTTAATTATGTACAACCGTGATGAATATACTAAGCAACTACAATAATGGTGTCAATTTCATATAAGGAAAACTCTAGGCTATCATGCATCATGTAATCAGGCAATTATATCATGCAATTCCTAAAGATACCTAGCCTAGTACTAGCATGTTGTTCTTACATATCACAATATCAAATAACTACATGGTATTTTGGGGTCTACTTAATGGCTCTGGCTGATTGTAGAGCCTGCTTCCTCCTTTACTTATTTTGAGAACCATTTAAATCATTTAGAAAATCTTTCCTTGATTTGAGACTGGATTCACACGAGTGTTCCTCCAATTCACTCAAACCAAGGCACTGATACCAACTTGTAACATCCATAAAAATCAAGCCAAATTTGAACTTTTCAAAACATTTCAAAACCATTAATTATTACAAACTTGTTTTCAAAATAGTATAATATCAGAGTATCCCAAAAACAAATCATAGACATGAGGAGCTGTATGATCACGCCTTTGCCTTCCCACGATCTCTTGAGGTACCTGAAACTGTAAGCACAAAGCTTAGTGAGTTCCCCCAACATACCGATACGTAACAACAATACACATAATAACAGCATGTAATGGGTCCACATGTCTACAGATTGGATTACCCCTTTGGCCCACAGTGTGAGTGTGGCTTGCCTTTTTGGCCCAAAACTCATATCGTGCTTGCCTCCAAGCTCACAACATAAGTCTGGTTTGCTTTCAAGCCCACGGCTTATGAATGGCTTTCCCCCTGCAGTCCTAAGACTGAAACATAACAGATCCGCCCTCAGTACAATTCTGGCTTACCACTTGTTCCTCAGCTCGTATCTGGTATGCTAATGAGTCCTCAGTAAGAGTCTAGTAAGCCTTCCCGACCCTCAGCTAATATCTAGCATACTCCAGGGTTTGTTGGTCACTATACAAGACAATGCAACCTTAACCCTACCCACACAACGTGTCTATATATACAACTAATTGCACATACAGATATTCAAATGGTGACACAGGTAGTCCTATAGATCTACCTAACTGGCATAGCAAACTAGCATGTATAACTATGTCATACTCAACACATCATCAACTATTGGCATATCAAATCTAATGGGCAACCTTGGTGCCTTAGACCCCTTAGTATAGTGAGCATAACTCACCTCGCAAATGTCGATCTCAACTGATGAACCGGAATCCCAAATCACTGTCTCACCACGAATCCCGAACTACCCAAAATAACAAATATTAAGTCAATAAATGGGAATACTAATATTGACTAAGAATCCACATGGTCCATGTCGCCTTTTTCCCTAATTTGGGCCATGGCCCAATATCAAATTCCCTATCTAAAAGTCCATATACATAATCCCATTAATGGCCCAATTTTCCAAATTGGGCCCCACTCCCTAATTGGGCCTTAATCTAAAATCCATTACCAAAACCGGCCCAAAACATTATTGTTCAGAAAATCTAGCAAGGAAAATGACAAACTGGCCTAAGAGTGGCCTAACTCCGAAGCCCAAAATGTCAAAATCCCAAAAGAGGGCGTATGCGGGGCGTACTTCTCTGGTACACTGGGCGTACTTCCATTTTCGTTAACCACCATCAGGTGGTTGACTCGATAGGTTGGGCGTATGCAGAGTTTTGCCAAAACCTTAATAAGTGCTTAAAGGCTTAAGCACTTAAGCCCATATTTCAGATCCATCGACCAAAAGTGTCTTAGAACAATAAAGTCTAGAACATTAAGACTTTAGACGTCCAGAAAGCTCTTAATACATGGTCTTAATCCATTAAGACCATTCTACAACATGCATGGGACATCTTAAGCCATTGGGACTTCATTTTTATCACTTTGGACCCCTTAAGAGTCTGGAAGGACAATTTATTTCGTCCAAATCATATCATGCACCAACTTGCGACTTTTGGGACAAGAAATGGTTCCTTAAAGCTAAAATGGAAAGATCTATAACATACATGCATAAAGTTTGAAGCTTTTTACCTTCTGGAGCTTCTAGGGCACCAAACAACTTCAGATCTACTAGCTTGTTCTCCTTCTCCAACTCCTTGATGCAACACCTTCTTCTCAAACTACTCAAAATACACTCTATAAGCTCACACACTCAAGGAAATGATTAGGGTTTAGTAAAAACGACTCTAAACAATGGAGGTTGAGGTAAGGGAGGGTTATGACTCATAAGTTTGTTTATATAGTCCTCAAACCCTAAATATTAGGGTTTCCACCTGACTTGAGTATGACCAGCGTACACAAGTGTACGCCAAGCGTACTAGGGTGCGCCAAGTACACTCAACGTACCTTATGTACGCTTAGCGTACTCTCTCGATCCCAAAGTTGCAACTTTAGCCCTTGGGCTTCTAATGGGACGACTCCTTTAAACCCCGGGGACTACAAGTGACTAAATAATAATAAAGACAGGATTCGGAAATAACTCCAAAATCTCGGGATGTTACAATTTAACATGTGTAGGGTTGTTTCGGAATTAATTTAACAAATGGAGGGTTGATTTGGCTATAACCTAAACAAATGGGGTTGTTTTGTTCATATGGTTCACATAAAGGGCTGGTTTGGGTTCTTTAGTACAATTAAATGATTTTGGGGCTTTTGGTCCTCTTCTTCAACAGATCGGGAAAAAAGGCTGAACGAAACGCAGGCAGAGAGAAGACGCACCCTTAGTGCTTGGATGGTTCAGAGGACAAGATCGAAGAAGCAATCGATGGAGGGTGGTGGCAATCGATCGCAAAGGGAGAAAACGTGAGGTTGTTTCTTCTTGTTGTTCACCAGGTAAATACACCACCTTCGGTGCTTTAGTGGTTCGAAGTGGGAAGAGGAAGAACGGAAGCAACAAGGGCTGCTAAAGAAGTTCCTTGGGTTTGTTGTGGATCCAGCGAGAGAGAAGAGGAGGGTACGAGGGGTTGTTACCCTAGGGTCTTGCTGAAATTCGCCACCCACTCTAGTGGTTTATTGAAAGTAAACAATGAAGCAAAAAGAGGTGCAGCAGGATCAGGTGGGTGTTTAGGGTTGTTTCAATTGACAGGGAAGGAGCAAGAAAATAGGGGTTGCTGCCCCTTTGTTGGCTTCGTCGGAAAACAGCACCACCTCTGGTGGTTCTTGGCTACCACGAAGAAGGAGAAGAAAGAAAGGGAGATGAGGTTGTTGGCCTCTTAATGTTTTAGCAGCAACGAAAGAGGAAAGAAAAGAAACATGAAGTGTTTTTCTTTTGTGATGCAAGTGATTGAAACCAGTTTCCTGATTTTAGTAGAGTTAGAACATGAATGAAGAATGCTTGTAATACTCTCATAAGATAGTGGTAAAGTGTACTTTTGGTTAGACTTGTAGGGCCGGCCGGTATGGGGAGCAAGGAGGGTCGTGGGAAGCGTCCCGCAAGGAGGAACACCGCACCGGTGGTGTGAGAAGGGTGGCGCAGGGAGGAGGCTGGGGGGTGGGGTTGCCGCGTTCTCACTCCTCATCCTATTGGTTGATTAATTTTTTTATTCCTACGGCTACATAACATTTATATATATATATATATATATATATATATATATATATATATATATATATATATATATATATATATATATATATATATATATAATTTTTTTCCTATTATTACACTATAAATACCACAACATCCAATCATTTTTTTAACCTATACCTTCTTACTCTCTCCAAAAATATTAATCAAAATGTCATCATCTTCATCATCCGATTTCACGGATCTAGAGGAGGCTAAGTTTATCAGTTCCGTCATGCCGAAGACGGTTGCATACTTTCAAAACTGACTAGGCGAAACATCACGTGCATGATCTAAACCAAGAAAGTCGCGGTTGAGTAGAAATCGAGAAGCTGGACACGATCATCTTATAGAAGATTACTTTGCAGATGACACCATCTACGCTGTAAAGTTTTGACGTCGGTTCCGGATGAGGAAGGAACTATTCTTACCTATTGTTGGCGATTTGGAAGGCCGTTTTCCATATTTCCAATGGAAAATGGATGCGAGACGGATAAAAGGTTTCTCTCCAATTCAAAAATGCACTGCTGTAATTAGTCAGTTAGCATATGGTGTGGGCACAGACAGATGCGACGAGTATTTTAGGATGTTAGAGCGTACCGTGCGGTAGTGTGTGTACAAGTTCTGCAAAGCGATCTGTTTCGTTTATGGGCAACGATATTTGCACAAACCAACTATGAACAATATCCACCAACTTTACACGGTCCATGAAAGCAAGCATGGATTCCCTGGAATGCTTGGTAGTATCGATTGCATGTATTGGAGTTGGTCATTATGCCCCAACGCATGGCATGGTCAGTACATGAGAGGTGATCACAAAGAGCCGACGATCGTTCTAGAGGCTATCGCATCACATGATCTTTGGATATGACATGCATTCTTTGGTCCAGCTGGTGCAAACAATGACATCATCCTAGACCCGTCGCCGGTATTCAATGATATCTACCTTGGCAAGTCGCATGATGTAGCTTTTCAAGCAAACGGGATAGCATATAAGCGTAGATACTATCTTAATGACGGTATATATCCTCCCTTGTTTGTTTTTATGAAATTGTTTACATGTCCTAACGACCAGAAAAGGAAAAAGTTTAAAGAGGCGCAAGAGTCAGTTAGGAAGGACGTGGAGTGAACATTTGGTATACTTAAGAGACGTTGGCAAGTACTAGCAGTCGGGGCAAGTTAATATGAAGTGAAAAGGTTACAGCACGTAATGTATGCATGTATCATACTGCATAATATGATTCTTGAAAACGAAGGAAGAGCAATATGTCGGTACAACGAAAATGAAGTTTTTCTAAATGTCAAAGGAGTAGCCGTTGGTACACAAGAGTATAGGGAAAATAGAAGATAAGTACACAATCGCGACATTCATCACGCCCTTCGTGCTGATTTGGTGGAGCATGTTCATAGGACTCATATTCAGCCGCCGATAGAGTTTTCTCACGATGATTTGTTTGATGAATCAGACGAGGATTCTGATATGTTCGTCGAGAGCGAAGATTCCGATGACGAGAGTGACGTTCAGGAGAATGATGAAGATGATGAGGTCGATGACGAGGACGATGATTCCGAGTGACATATTTTGTTTTTTTTTTAAATTAGGATATTAATTATTTTTTCTATGTTGTGGTTTTTTAAAATTAGGATATTAATTATGTTTTCTATGTTGTGGTTTGTTTGATTTTTGTTTGCGTTTTTTTTTAATTTTCTACTTATTTAAATATTAGTTCTAATGTAATTTTTATTTTAATTAATGGAACGCTTTTTATTTTTAATTAAATTTTATGTTTATTATTAATTTAAAAATTATAAATCATAAAAAATAATTAATTTTATTTAAAAAAATAAAAAACAAAATAGTGAGGGAAGCTTCTCACTCATTCCTTGGGTTTAGGTGAGGGAAAGGAAAGTGAGAGAAAGTGTGTTGTGGCCCACAAAAAGTGAGGGAAGTTTCCCACCCACACCCTCCGGTCTAAGCAACATATGTACAATAATTTGATAAATAAAGGAGAGATATCACATGAGAGAGGAACAGAAATTGAGTGTATGAAGTTCTAATCAATGGTAAGGTCAATTATGCTTGACTCAAAGTATCAAAACTATGATGTCCTATTTTAAACATCCAAAATGATGATATTTTCTAACATTATCGATTTTTGAGCCATCAATCCCAATATCATATCATTTTTCCGAGTGTGGCGAATAATATTCTTAGATTCAAGGAATTCAAAATTCATACAGATCCTAAATCCGATGTGTAGAACTCTGGGAAAATCCGTTTAAAGTTTTGCGATTAATTGGATCCGATTCGAAAGATTTCATGTATTTGTTGAATTAACGGGTAAAAATATTGTGATTATGAAATTAGAAATTAGACCTCTTTCTAAGTCCCTAAAACGTTCTCGGAATTCTCATATGAGGTGTGCAAGTACCTCAATGGATCAAATCAGTTTTTGTATATTAAGAAAATTAGTAATATACCGAGTTGGTTTCTGAGCGTATAATCTATCTAATTTGGGCATAAATTGGTCCTAAGTATACTTGCTACAAAAATCATTTTTAATGTCACAAATATAATTAATTTTGGTGATTTTCGATTTGATCCTTGATGATAGTATGTTTTTTGAGCCGGTTGAGACATTCTGAAGTAATTATTAGTATAATGCATTTAATATAATTTATTAACACAAAATTACACACTTTACGTCATATTACAACTGATTTCACGGTGATTCGGCTGACGAGTTTTGACCTAAAATTACCAATTGTAACATTCTCTCCCCGTTAAAAGAATTTCGTCCTGAAATTCAGCTTGTAGATGGGATATCTTTAAATAATTTGGGATATTGTCGTTATGTTTGATCTCATACATGCTCTTTATGTAGTTTTCTTATGTATACGAGTCTTATATTTAATTTAAACTTGAATTTTTGATCAAATTAGTGATTCTAATTAATTTCACAAAGACACATTAGACAGGGAATATGGCAGAGTCCACATTTTAAGTTGATCCAACCCTATATAATCTTCTTTTCTATTAACTAATAAGTATGCAATACTAAAAAAATTTCTTAGTTCACTTCATTGGGAGAGATAACAAGAGTGTCATCGGACATATAAGCTTTGATACCCAACAAGTGTTATACATATCATTTAGGTTTTGGGAATCAGGTCCAATTCTTAACATAATTTCAATGGTCCTTCCTTTCGTAGGTTTAACTTACCTTGATCTCCAGATCATGTCATTCCTTTACAAAGAAAACGCTTATTGTTAATGTCCGTCCTCAGCCTTAAGTCGTTCCTTGGTTCATTCAAACTTTTCTATAATCTCAAGACTGACTTTTAGATTAGTAGGTAGTGTGCTTCTTACCTATTCCTTGGTCATTTCATGTATCTCTAACTTTTATTTAACATATCAAGGTTCAACACTTTTGTCCGTACAAAGCCTCAAAAGGTGAGGCTTTTATTCTCGCGTGATAACTATTTTAGAAAGAATCAATCAATAGTAGTTGGGTATTCCACACACCTTCAAAGTCTATCACTTAGGCTTAGAGCCTCTTATTCAAAGTTTGGGTTCTTTTTTCACATTGGGAATGGCAAGGTATGTTAACACTAAGGCATATATGTAAGACTTTATATAGTGATAGTTAACATCGCGATGTGACTCTACATTCTCCATTCGAGACAATAACAATCGACACCTCATGCGGTTTTTATGGTTCCTTGAGATAAGCTCTAGTAAGTTCTTCCATCTTACTCATTCTCTTTGTTTGATAGGAAGTGGGTGGGCTTAACCATTACTCAAATAGTATTGAGAACACTATGCGTCTTGGGTAGTTATTTTACTAAGCCCATTAAAATGTACTCCTAAGTCCATTCATTCAGACATTTCTGATTGTTGGAGTAAACCCGAGGGTTTCTAATGTCGCTGAAATGGGGCGTTTAGATTTGATTTGTAAAGTGTTGTGTCATGTCATCTCTAAGCTTGAATCACTTATCATTTCCCCACAAAGCTTCACTTGTGATTCTTTCCTCTATTAAAGAAGGAGGTTAGGCCTCTTAAATTGTGCGGTAACGTTGGAAATTGTAGTCATTGCTCAATGATCGTTCCTGACAAGGATGGGCTCACTCTATCTAGTTCGAGGCATCTACTCCCATGTCGGACTTGTATTTTTGTATTAACACACATCCAAATCTTTCATAAGATGCGTTTTGGTATACGACAAGCATTTAGTTCCTTCGGGAAGAGATAGGATTGATGCGCTACACAATATAGGTTTCAACTTTTTGTAATGTAGCTTCTTGCTTGTGTTCCCAATTGGACTTTTTTCTATTTGGTGGCCATACGGTTAGTGGTTTGGCTATCTTGGAGAAGTTATTGATGAACCTCTCGTCATATCCATCAAGATCTAGGAATTGGCGCACTTTTATTGGCGTTTGATGCTTCCTAGCTCTTGATTGATTCGATTTTAATGGAATCCACATGTTTTCTTTTGTTGTTAAAATTCCATCATCCATTTCTTGGGAAGGAGTATTTTCTTAATCATCCACATTTGATCAAATCCTTCAATTCGTAGGAAGAAGTCTTTGATGGGTTTTGAGCATTCTAACACTCATATGGTGTACATGCAACCCTATAAACCTTGGATCTATGTTTTCTCTATTATACATGCAAATATTAAATATTCCAAGGTTTCATCCTAACTAGCATAGTATGAAGCAACTATACTACAAAAGCCTAGTTAGATGGCATGCCTTTTGATGTAGCTTGAAGTCTTAAACTTTAAGAGCTTATCCCCAATAGTGTGGAAGCCTCAAGTGTAATCATAAATCACCAAAAACACCTTGGAAAACTTGAGAGAATAGTAAGCACACTAGAAATTGGCCCACTCTTGTTTACTCACACACTAGTGCCATTTAATGTGCCAAAGACCTCTTTATATAGTATGGAGGATTAGGTTTACATTCATGTAAACCCTAATACCCATGAGCTTTCATTTCCATAGGATCCATGGGTTAAAAACTCCATGGACTATCCATGCATGCTTAGCCCAACCTAAATGAACTTGGCCGATGCTATATATATAAGGTTCCATATTTAAGTAGTTCCTTTTGATCACTAAATTAATTCTAAATTAATTCTTGATCAATACTAATTAAATAATATGATTCCATATTAATATATTAGAACTTATAATATATTAATCTAAATCATAAACATACAATTCTCAAAAGACTATCCATATAAATTGTTCCGGTGAAGTGCAACCCAAATGGACCATGCAACTCCCGGGTCGAATACATACCAATAATATTTATGGGCTTAGACATCTAATCCAACAGTCTCCTGCTAGGATAAGTCTAAAACTATTATTGCATATGACTTCAAGATCCCGACTAGCAATCGTAGCTCTAAAAGCCAATGCCGAACTCTGACCTAGTTAAATGACTTGTCCATTAGATAAGGGATCATATATTCCTCCATTCTAGATATCATATGGTCTGAGACATTGATTATAGTCATTCTCTCTGTCCATATTTTGTTTCCCGATTTCTGATTTATGACGACTGACTAATTGAACAAATCAAATCGGTCCAGGATTGGCCAAGCACTTAGGGGTGTCATCATTAAATCATCGAGGTGCCCACAGATATCGCTTTTATCCCTCCAAGGGCAAAAGGAATGGATAAACTTCGACTCATATGCTTGTCCTACTACTTGTTGAATCATACACAAAGGCACATTTTATAACATCAAGTTACTGATGCGTTTTCGTGCAATGAATGTATAACCAACTCATAGTCAACAAGTCATATCTCTAGGTTTGAAGAATATAAGATATTATCGTCTCATGATCACTCGTGATAAAATCCATGAAGTGCTTGAAATGAGTGTGGGTTTAATCCAATACTCGAATCTCATTCTAGGAGCACTCATGAATGTTGTAACAACTCTTGCTATGTCAACCACCTTAGACATCTAGAAGCCAACTTCATGACAATCTTGATTCATATCTACTTCCAACATATGACTGGCTGTGGAGAGTTTGAATAACCTAGTTATTCAGGAAGTCAAAATATGCAAAGTAAAACACAAGAATAATTGAATCCAATATGGTTTCAGAACTTATGAATAAAAATAAAACAACTTTTATTTATCACCATATTTATTACACATTATTCATTGCATAATTTTTCAAATAATCAACTTTATACTTGAGTCTGAAACAATAGTCATGCCATGCTCCAAGCATGCACACTATGTTTGTCCAAACAATAGTTACGCCATACACCAAGTATGCACATTATGTTTGTCTATGATCCTTACTTTGTGGAATAGATCAATTGAACATAATTCCAATGATTCTCATTTCCCAATCCCAAATCCTTATGTAAGAATTCTAACTTCCTGCCATTTACAGAAATCTGTTAGATTCTAAACTTATATGCATTGATCCTCTTGTACTGATTATGCACAAAGTCACAAAGACTTGACAATAGACATTACAAAGTACTCCAATGGAGATCAACTCCATGGAAATGAAGTCTCAAATTCAAAGTACATTCCTTCGAACATCCTTCTTGCATTATGTTTTTCTAATCTTACACATATTGAATAATTTCCACCTATGGAGACATTTCCATAATCCCATTTTGACTATCACTTCTGAACGAGAGTTGCCTCTTTTTCAGAATGTGTCAATATGGTCCTTTCCAAAAATCTACACCATACTTCCAACTGTCCATGAGCAACCAATCTTTGGTAAAACCTCAGATTGTCCTCAACAATTGCTTAATCATTTTAGCCATATTCAATTCTAGACCTTTTCCCCTCTTAATGCCCTAGGCATTAGGAAAATTTAGAAAGGATAAATATTATAGCACATGTAGTCGATCCTATATCTGAAGCATATGGAACACGATTCATGATATCTCACATAAAGACATGATCCTAGATCAGTCTTTTTCTACAATAATTTTTTATTTGCCATGTTTTCAAAATTTGACTATGAAGAGAGATGCCGTAATCATAATCGAATTTTGAGAACGCAATATATATATAGAATTTCCTTAAGTTGAATCATTCCAACATCAAATTCATATATATATATATATATATATATATATATATATATATATATCCTTGACTAAAGATGATTAAAATCTCAATCTAAGCTTTTAGAATAGAAATGAAGTATAATTTCCTCTCCGTTAACTATAGCAAAACAACTCTTCCCAATTCAAACTTTTGTGTTTTCTATAATTAACATTGCTAACTTGCAACACTTATCATAATTATCATGCTCCCACTAACATGATGATTATTAGCATAACACTGATGCTCCCACTAGCTTTGACATGTATCCAGAAATCAGTTGGACTTCTAGAAATCAATATTTTATTGACTTTCTTACCAAAGTTCAGATTTCTGATACGAGATGCATTGATAAAACTTTATCAAAATCATACACCTTTTCTTTGATAGATCACATGTGTGTCTAAACATTTTTTGAACTATGAAAAGGGATGTCGTAATCATAGTCTCAAGTGTTTAGACCTTTTTCCATTTCTCACAAGTCTATGTTAGTGTGCCGGTTACCCACACATGCTCCACTAATGACTTTAAGAATCCAAATATCACAATTGCTATCTACTTAAAATCTACTTAGTGAAAGCGTCTCCTCACCATCATTTTCATGAATCAGAGAGAAACCTTATGACACTTATACTTTAAGGTGTATGTGTTCCTATCCATGTGAATTTGTAAAAACCATAATCACAAGACAAGGTTAGTGAAAAATCCAAACTCATATGGACTGAACTTGTGCAATCTTAACTTCTTGCCACCTGGCAGCACAAGGGTCTACCATTGCTTCCAAGTTGTTATGCAATCAATTGAGAACTTTTAGAACTCAGATGCATAGTCAACTTAAATGGAATGGGCATAAAAATAAGAATATGTCAACACAATAGGTTACAAAGCTCAAGTCGTGTGCTAGTGATAATCTCCAGGTTTTATTCTTTGATCAGTTCTAGAAACTCTTTCAGGATCTTTTAGACTCCCACTGTCCTCTTGAGATATAAGACTCTCTTGCCAAGAACCATTCCTAGACAAAGAAATATTCAAGAGATAGTGCGGATTCTTATCAAGACAAACACTTCACACAATTGGCCTTAGTTGTTATTTGTTTTATCCAAAACATCACCACTTACCAATTTCAAATGTACAAGTGTAGAAATCATTTTACTCTTACATTTGACAAGTGTTATAAACCTTCTTTAAGATGTTTCACTCAAGTTACAATCTTGGAGTATGACTCTAAGAATTGTTTTGAAACGAAGTATGATTCATCTTCTTGATTTAACCATTTCAACAATTCATGATTCCTCTTCTTAGCCATAGGAATGCACTAAGATGTCCTTAGAGGATGAATTGTGATTTGGTTTCATAATCATTAAGATGATCATAAAACATGATACTAAAGTACTCTCCCATCTTTTTAGATTCGAGAAACTTTTATCTTTCTGCCTAATTTGATTCTTCTAATTCGTTCTGCGATACATTGAAACTTTTCCAATGTTTCAGAATTATACTTAAACTTGTAAGTATAACCATAAGTACTAAAATTTAATAAATCATGATGAATAGTCTTATAGATCTTTTGCGGTGGACTTGACCAATGCACAAGAATGTGTACTCGATCCCTTAGTCCTTCACTTGACTCACATATACATGTGAACAAGGAATTAGTCTTAATTTTCCAAAGATGAAAATTCTCACTCATCATACAATACAAGTTGCATGATTCGAAGTTTCTATCCAACTGAAACATGGGTGATGAGAATCTTTCCTTATTTGATAAATTATGACACTACCACAAACGAAAGAATCAAATCTATTTTCCAATATTGCTATTAATGGAATCATATAAACAACAATTTTTTCACAAATGCCATTGTAAGAATATTTAAAATAAATAAAATTAAAAAAAATTCTTTTATTTTAAAACTTGCGGAAAACTTATGCTTACAATGCAAATGCATATGAAAACTTGTTATCTATTCCTAAGAAAAATATCATAACTCTTAAGCAACAGCTCAAAATTCTGATCACCGAACCATGCGATCGAAATCCATCTTCGCAATCAGAATCAGCATATTCTTCCTTTAAGCTTCCTCTTTTCTTTGATTCTTAAAACATCAACATGTGACCTATTCACATCATGTATAATAATCTCCAGATAAGAACTTAATAGAGTCATATAATGGACTTTACCCGAAGTAGAGTCAAACTTTTGACTTTACCATCCTCATGATATTTCAGATAAATAGGGCAGCTTCGCAACCAATGATCCTTCTTTTGGAAATAGAAACATATGGGCTCTTTGGGAATGGTACACAGGACTATCTCAGACTTAGCTTTTCTCTTTACCATTTGGTCAACCGAGTTGACTATGGCCAATCCCTTTCCATTGGGAAGAGAAAGCTTTTATGGATTTCTAATGTTACCATTGTCAATGTCCATGGAAGTTTGGGAAGTTGATCTTCCAATAAAATTTGCTTTACATGTGCTCCATATCATTGTTGATTCAGCAGTATCAAGCAAATAGGTAAGATCATTAAGGATCATGTCATAGTCTGTTACAAAGTAGTCCTTAAAGAACTCACTATGTGACTTAGAAAGTGGTTGAAGAACCTGTTGGGTTTTGAGCATTCTAACACTTCCTAAGTGTACATGTAACCCTAATAACCTTGGATCTATGTTTGTCTAATTATCATGCAAAGTTGATTTCCAAGGTTATGATCCTATCTAGCATACATGGGGAACAATTCTAAATTGAATAATAGATAGAATTACATACCTTGTTGTTGTAAGTGTTCCTTGAAACCTTGTGAGCCTAGCACCTCAAGTGTGATGCCTCAAATGCTTCACACAACACCAAATGCAAATTATAAACTTGAGAGAATATTCTAACACACTCAAAATCGGCCAAGCCCTCTTGTTTCTCTAGTGTCTCACTAGTGTAGCCGATTTTGGGGAGAGACATGGTCCTTATATAGTGTGTTGCATTAGGTAAAACCATAATGTAACATGACTCTTCATTTCTCAATCCATGGGTTAACTCCATGGAGCATCCTATGGGTGGAACCCAACTTGATAATCCATGGAGCCTTTTAGCCCACTATATAAGATATGGAAGATTTACATAATCTACCCATATATTTAATTAGTGATTCTTTTGATCACTTAATTAATTCTAAATTAATTCTTGATCAAAACTAATTAAATAATATTATTAATATATTAGAACTTATAATATATTAATAAACCATATGTGTTATTTCTCTCATTTAGTTTATCCAATTGCATGGTGCCATGCAACCCAAATGGACCATGCCGGGTCGGTTCAAGTATTTACCAAAAATAGTTATGGACATAGACACCTTATCCAACAGTCTCCCACTTGGATAAGTCTAATAACTATAACTGCAATACTTCAGGAACAAATCGGCAATCGTAGCTCTTTCAAGGTCTCTCGGAACTGAGAAGATGTTGATACTCCATTTAAGATAAGTGATCATATAATCCTCTATTCTAGATATCAACCGGACAAATACTTGGAACAATGTCTTACTTATTGTCCAGCAGTTTGTTTCCCGATTTCCGATTTGTTTTGACAAAGAACTTAATTGAACACATCAACTTAGTTCTGACCGGGCCCGGTACATGGGTCAAAACAAAATCATCGAGGGGCCCATATATCAGCTTCTAATCCAAGAAGGAACAGATAAACTTCGACTCATATGTTTGTTCTACCACTCATTGAATTACACACAAAAGCACGTTTTATAACATCGAGTTACCAATGCGTTTTCGTACAATCAATGCATAACCAACTCGTAAGTAACAAATCATATCTCTAGGTTTGAAGACTTATATGATATTACCGTCTCATGATCACTCGAGATAAATTCCATGAAGTGATTCTAGTGAGCGTGGGTTGTGTCCAATGCTCAGAATTTATGAGCACTCATGATTGCTGTAGCCATGTCCAACACCTTAGACCTCTGCAACCAATCATGACAGTCTTGATTCATACCAACTTCCGACATATGACCGACTATGGAGGTTTGAATAATATGATATACCAAACATAATTATTCTGGAAGTCAAAACATGCAAACGAAATATAGTAAACGATCGACAAGAGATAGCAACACTTTACTCATAAATAAAACACCTTTTATTCATCATCTAATGTCAATTACACTTTAAAAATTTCATAATTTATCTAACTACTAAAACTTATATCATCCTTCAGCCCTATGCTCTGAGCATGCTGGAGATGCTTAACCCTACTCAGTCCCTTCGTGAGGGGATCTGCTGGGTTCTCATCCGATGATACCCTCTTTTCCACGAGGATTCCTTCTTCTATGCGATGTCTGATAAAATGATATTTTATGTCGATGTGTTTGGATCTCCCGTGATCCCTTGGTTCCTTGGCTAAGGCAACCGCACTTTCACTATCACAGAAAATTTCCATGGGCTCCTTTATAGCTGGTACAACTCCAAGGTCTCCAATGAAGTTCTATAGCCATATTGCCTCCTTTGCTGCCTCGCTCGCTGCTATATACTCTGATTCACAAGTGGAATCAGCCACTGTCTCTTGCTTGGAACTCTTCCAAGTGATTGCTCCTCCGTTTAAGGTAAAGACCCAGCCCGACTGAGAGCGGAAATTATCCCTATCAGTCTGGAAGCTAGCATCACTATACCCTACAACTCTCAAGTCATCACTCCCACCGAGGGTAAGGACCCAGTCCTTAGTCCTCTGTAGGTACTTGATGATATTCTTTACCGCAGTCCAGTGTGCCTTGCCAGGGTTCCCCTGATACCTGCTAACCATGCTCAAGGCAAAGGCTACATCAGTTCGAGTACACGGCATAGCATACATGATCGAGCCTACTGCTGAAGCATAAGGTACTTGACTCATTTCTGCTATCTCAGCCTCGGTACTTGGGCTTTGTGTCTTACTCAATCTGGCGTTCCTCTGGATGGGTAACTCTCCTTTCTTGGAGTTCCGCATGCTGAATCTCTTCAACACCTTGTCCAAGTATGTACTTTGACTATGTCCAATTAGTCTTTTACTCCGGTTTCTCAAAATTCTTATCCCTAGAATATAGGCAGCTTCTCCTAGGTCCTTCGTAGAGAAACACTTCCCAAGCCAGGAATTAACTTCCTGCAGAGTTGGGATGTCATTTCCTATGAGTAGTATGTCATCCACACACCAAAAAGCTAACTATAATCCCACTAGCCTTGACATAAACATAAGATTCATCTTCACTCCTAGAAAAGCCAAATTCCTTGAGGTAACCAAAGGATCTTTGTGGGTAGCCGATGAAAACACACCTCTCGCTACGGGGTTCTAGCTTATCATGAGATTCGCGCCTCACAAAAGCCTCGCAACCCCAAATCTTGATGTGGTCTTGTTTAGGTACTTTACCAGTCCACATCTCGTGAGGAGTTTTGGCAACTTTCTTTGTAGGGACTAGATTAAGAATATGGGCGGCAGTCTCTAAGGCATACCCCCAGAATGAGATTGGTAGCGATGCTTGACTCATCATGGAATGAACCATATCCAACAAGGTTCGATTACGCCTCACAGCCACACCATTCAACAGCGGTGTCCTGGGAGGTGTCAATTGTAAGACAATCCCACATTCCCTAAGATAGCCGAGGAACTCTGAACTAAGATACTCACCACCTCGATCGGATCGAAGCATCTTAATGTTCCTGCCCAATTGATTCTCGACTTCCTGTTTAAATTTCTTAAACCTTTCGAAAGTCTCTGACTTATGCTTGATTAAGTAGACATATCCATATCTACTGTAATCATCAGTAAAAGTCAAATAATAACGATTAGCATCCCTTGTGGCATGTTTGAATGGTCCACACACATCCGTGTGTACAAGGTCCAACAAAACTTCACCCCTCTCACAAGAACCTGTGAAGGGTGACTTTGTCATTTTTCCAAGTAAGCATGATTCGCAACTATCATCAGACTTTAGGTCAAATGACTCCAAGACTCCATCCTTTTGGAGTTGGCCTATGTGTTTCTTCCTTATATGTCCAAGACAACAATGCCATAATGATGCTTTATCCAAGTTATTATTATTAATAGAATCAATACACAATACATTATTTCCTAACTTATCAACCACAGATACTGTTTCATACACGCCATCACAAGGTAATGCTTTAAAATAAAGAACATTATTAAAGAAAGCATTAATCGAACCAACTTCATTATCAAATGAAAAGGTGAAACCTTGTTTATACAATGCACGAAAGGAAATAATATTTCTTGCCATTTCTGGCGAGTAACAACACTTAGCGATAAAGTAAAAACTCCAATCTTGGTGATAGGTGAAGCTTTCCTGTTTCCCATGATCAAGTTTATTCTTCCTTACTCCACATTCTCACTTCTTCTTAGTCTCTGTAAATCAGAATAGATATGAATACCAAAACCGGTATCAAGGACCCAAGAATTAGAATGGGGTGAGTTATTAGATAAGATATTGTAAATACCTGCATTGTTGGGTTTAACTTTCCCATCCTTCACATCTTGCTGGTACTTTGGGCAGTTCCACTTCCAATGTGCCTTTTCATGGCAATAGAAGCATTCAGCCTCTTTTGGGTCAGAAGAAGGAGTGATGTAACCTTTTTTGGTTCCACTTGAAGAAGAGCCATCAAGGGTCCTAACCTTGGTACCCTTCAAAGAACTCTTTCTCTTTTTCCCTCGTCCTTTCCCGATTACCAAGACAGGGGCGGAGTTTGTAGGAGTAGGAGTAGTAACAACCGCCTTACCCTTAAGACCACTTTTCGCGGTCTTTAAGAGTCCTTGAAGTTTGCTGAGAGTGACCTCTTCCTTGTTCATGTGGTATGTCATGCGGAATTGATCATAACATGAAGGTAAGGAGTGCAAAATAATATCTATTGCTAGCTCCTCGAGGAAGTTCACATTAAGCTTCAGCAAACGGTCCACAAATCTTTGCATTTTCTGCATGTGGCCCGTGATGGGTTCTCCATCCTTCATTTGGGTTGTTATCATGGAGGAGATGATTTCATACCTCTCTTGTCGTGCACTTTGATGGTATATTTCCATCAAATCTTGGTGCATTTCAAAAGGGTAGTAGTCCTCGTAGGACTTTTGGAGATCGGCTGTCATAGTGGCCATCATGATGCATGCCACCTTGGTGGCATCCCTTTCATGTGCCCTAAAGTCAGCGATCTCTTAAGGAGTAGCAACTGTCTCATCAATCTCCTTAAGATCCTTATCGAGGACATATTATTTGTCCTTGTAGCGGGTAATCATTCGGATGTTTCTGATCCATTCATTAAAATTGGATCCATCAAAAGTGACTTTCCCACACAAGTTCATAAGAGAAAAGGAGCCATTAGGATTAGAGCCAGAAGCAGCAGTGTTTGCAGACATCTGAAGAGAAGAAAAGTTTAGTTTAGAAATAGAGATAATCCTTAATAAAACACCCAAATGTAGTATTAAGGCTAGGACCCAATCACAATATATTATACTTAGAAGAGGTATGTCGTAATCTAAGTAATAACATATTTGAAAGGTAGGTGAATGACGATTCACCAATTTCCACCAAAGTCGAAATATTAAAATATTTAATTTGGTTCTTAGAAACTCCTAGATTCTTTTGAGATTCAATGAACTTTTCAAAGGCATATTTCAATCTCGAGTGGGACCTCCAAGTTTTGTGACTGGGATGCCGAGGATCACAAAACGAGGTGTGAAGTAACCATGCAAATTACTTGGTACCCTTAATAAATTACCCCTCAATCGATGTGTCGGTTAACCACACACGCTCCATCGATATTATGATAAATATTAAGTCACCCTTTACCTACTTTGTTAAGTCCAAATTAGTGTGCCGGTTAACCACACACGCTCCACTAACGACTTAGACAAAGTGTAAAGTGTAATTTCATGGATTAGCACCTTATTCACATTTTTCCTAAACTAACTAAGATTGAGAATTTAATAAAAGATTTAGTTACTTTATAGTATTCATCATACTTTTAATGAGAATTTATAACTCCTTGTCCTACCCATTCGGCTAACGACCCTCCACCAGTCAAGCAAGCAGTGGGTGAGAGTGGACACCCATTAAGTTGCCATTTTATAGGTAACAAGCTTATGCCCACCTTATAGACCGGCTTCATGAATCAGGCGTACTAGCGGTAAAACGACTTTAATCTTATATATATATATATATATATATATATATATATATATATATATATATATATATATATATATATTATTAACTTATAATATTATAAGTATAAGGGTTGAATTTTAACTTTTAAAATTCTAAGGGTTGGAACTAAAGTTTTAATCAAGACTTTACTTGTTCCAAAACATGAGGGCAAGTTTTACAAACTTTCAAAACTTTTCATTTCTTGTAACTTATGAGTTTACTAAGGTATTAAAAATGAAGACTCTTCATTTTTATAACCCATGTGGTCTTTTAATGATTTTTAAGCTAAGTGACTTTTGGTTTTCCATAACTTGAGGACAAGTTATGGACTCCATTAAAACACATAATGATCAAGAATTAATCTACCACATAGGTTACAAACAATTCCTATGATCATCTAAACATCATAAGATTAAGAACATGAATATGAACACTTTCATGAATCAAAAATTACATTTTAAAACTTGTAATTTTGATAACTCATTGTTGTAAATGGATTAGCAAAGACATTACACCATATAAAACAAGTTTTCAAGTACCAAAACAGTTTAGGGTAATGTTTCTAGTCCATTTCCAGCAATTAAAGTCGAAAATCTGCATTCTGGGGCTCCTACTCGCCGAGAGCATGAACCTACTCAGCGAGTAGGTTGAAGATTCACATGAACTCGGCGAGTCCCCCCATGGACTCGGCGAGTTCATCAGTCAGATTGCAAAAATATCGACTTTTTTCAACTATTTAGCACAAATAACAAACAAACAAGCCTAGGCTATGATACCACTGTTGGGTTTTGAGCATTCTAACACTTCCTAAGTGTACATGCAACCCTAATAACCTTGGATCTATGTTTGTCTAATTATCATGCAAAGTTGATTTCCAAGGCTATGATCCTATCTAGCATACATGGGGAACAATTCTAAATTGAATAATAGAAAGAATTACATACCTTGTTGTCGTAAGTGTTCCTTGAAACCTTGTGATCCTAGCATCTCAAGTGTGATGCCTCAAATGCTTCACACAACACCAAATGCAATGTATAAACTTGAGAGAATACTCTAACACACTCAAAATCGGCCAAGCCCTCTTGTTTCTCTAGTGTCTCACTAGTGTAGCCGATTTTGGGGAGAGACATGGTCCTTATATAGTGTGTTGCATTAGGTAAAACCCTAATGTAACATGACTCTTCATTTCTCAATCCATGGGTTAACTCCATGGAGCATCCTATGGGTGGAACCCAACTTGATAATCCATGGAGCCTTTTAGCCCACTATATAAGATATGGAAGATTTACATAATCTACCCATATATTTAATTAGTTATTCTTTTGATCACTTAATTAATTCTAAATTAATTCTTGATCAAAACTAATTAAATAATATTATTAATATATTAGAACTTATAATATATTAATAAACCATATGTGTTATTTCTCTCATTTAGTTTATCCAATTGCATGGTGTCATGCAACCCAAATGGACCATGCCATGTCGGGTCAAGTATTTACCAGAAATATTTATGGACTTAGACACCTTATCCAACAGAACCTAGTCAACAATCAACTTCCTTAAGACTTTGACACCCAACTCTCCCGGCTTGTCAATATGTGACTTCATCTCCAAGATGTAAGCACACATAGACTTTTCTTGCCAATGTGACTTGAGTGACCTTGAACTATTCAAGAACTTGTGGGATAGGGAGAATAATCGGAGGAGGTAGAGGAATTGAAGTATGATTTCCATGATCCAACCATGTGACATCATCTTCATTAGGAAAGCTTGTTCCAAGAGATTTAGGAAGATCATAATTGTCTGAACTAGACATCTAATATGGGAGATATTCAAGTTAGTTGATTTAATTCCTTAATATAACACCCAATATGAAATATTAAGGCTAGGACCCAACACAATATTTTATAACTTGGAAGAGGGATGTCGTAATCCAAGATTCAAAATATTTGAAGTTAGGCGAATGACGATTCACCAATTTCCACCATGAAAAACGAAATAGGTTTTAGGTTTTAACTGGTTTGAAACTCCTAGATCATTTGAGATTCATTGAACTTTTCAATGACATGCTTAAATCTTGATTGTGCCCTCTCAACTTTGTGACTGGGGTGTCGAGGATCACAAACAAGCTGTGAATAACCATGCAAATATACTTGGTAATCTTAATTTTCATCACCTAAGCGATGTACCGGTAACCACACGCACTCCACCGATCTACGATAAACCTTAAGCCACCCTTTGCCAACCTTGTTAAATCCAAGTGAGTGTGTCGGTTAACCACATACGCTCCACTAACGACTTAAGCAAAGTGGAAAGTGTAACTTCATGGGTTAGCACCAAATTCACATTTTCCTAAAGTAACTAAGATTGGGAATTTATAAAAAATTTAGTTACTTTATTTTTATCATTATACTCATAAAGAGAATTATAGTCCTTGTCCTACCCATTCGGCTAACGACCCTCAACCAGTCAAGGAAGCGGTGGGTGAGAGTGGACACCCATTAAGCTGCAATTTTATAGGCAACAACCTTATATCCCCCTTATAGACCGGCTTCGTGAATGAGGCCTAACAATGGTAAGACTAACTTGATCTTATATATATATATATATATATATATATATATATATATATATATATATATATATATATATATATATATATATATATATATATTATTAACTCATAATACTATAAAGTATAAGGGTTAAATTTTAACTTTTAAAAATCTAGGGTTTGGAATTAAAGTGTGTGTGAGACTTTACAAATTCCAAAACTTGAGGCCAAGTTTTGAACAATTCAAAAAACTTTTCAATTCTATAGCATATGAGTTTAATATGGCTTTTAATGGCAAGGCTCTTGGACATCCATAACTTGAGGACAAGTTATGGAGCTCATAAAGACTCTTCAAGTTCATAACCTAAGACTCTTTAATAATCTTTTTAAAGAAAAACTTTTGGTTTTCCATAACTTGAGGACAAGTTATGGAATCCATTAAAAGCCATTTAGATCATCTAATAAACAAACAAACATGTCAAGAAAAACTATGATCTAGATTAAACTCATATGAACAAGACAATTCAAATCAAACAATTTTCATGTAATTAGCCTAACCATTAAACTAATACAAAACATGAATATATTGACAATTATCTTTTGAATTGGATTAGAATGATCATTACCACATCAAAAACATGTTTATGTGTCACACCCCCGAACCAGACGGCGGAAACGTCTGGGGGCTTGTGCGTGACTTCATCTTGAAATATCATTACAGTGAATATAATTGAAACATAACATCATCATCATCACACATGTAATATTACAACATTCATGGTTTACATCGTGTATTGTATTTGAATATTACATGCCAAAATAGTAAGAGTATGATGAAACAAAATATAACACAATATCCATTAGTTTGTTTTGTTCATCCCGCTTCAACGATTTCCTGAGAATACAAGTTATTTTGAAAACGGTCAACATAAAAATGTTGGTGAGTTCATAAGCACGTTTGAGAAAATGATTTGTATAACTTTGAAAACCACCAGAAAATCTGATATTTTCTGAAAATTGTTTAGTGTGTTTGTGTTAGATCTTCTATTAATGCATGTATATTATTGTTATTTGACTAAAAAGGTAAATAGAATATAGAGAAAATGTAAGAGCATGTAACGAGAATGTTCCCAGACAACCCGAGGTTGTCTGTACAAGAGAAAGTTGTCATACCAACCCCCGATGTTGAGTACTAGTAAGAGAATGTTTCCGAGTAATCCAAGAGAAAAGAAAATGGTCTTCCGTAAACTTCATAACATTAATTCCTCTAAGCGAGTCGTCATAACCATACTAATTTATGACAATTTCACCTGTCTTGGCATCGTGGACACCGACGGAAAATAGAATAAGGTTTTTGTCACCCTAGACTGAGTTAGTCTAACTGTAGCGAACAGCTCAGGTGTGGGGTGTCATCCCCGTATAGATCTATACACAAATCCCCGCTCTCCCTCCAAGAGACTCTGGTTGTAACTACAGGCTACAATCGTACACTTAATAGGTGCCAACCGACAAAAACTCGCTAGATCCTTAATCGAATTTACGCGAAGAGAAAAGGTATAAACTCATTCCAGGACCAATGATCCATGTAAGTGAACCACTAAGGCATCACTAAACATGTAAATCATTTCAAGACCTAAAGGGAATGAGATTATATAACATGGGCCCAAAATATATGTGAAAGGACAACTAAGGCCCATTTCACATGTAAGGAATTTATAGGCCCAAATAGCATCCAAATAGTATCCACTAAAATAGCAAAAAAAGAATAACACATATAAAACTCATTCCTAGGCCCAATAAACATGTAAGTGGACCACTAAGTCCCACTATACGTGTCTATTATTTCCAGGCTCAAAAGGAATGTGAATGTCTATCCTAAGCCCACTATACATGTAAAAGGACACAAAGCCCACTAAACAAGTATATTGTTTCCAGGCCCAATAAGGATATGAATACCTATCCCAAGCCCAATATACATGTAAAAGGACACTAAGACCCACTAAACATGTATATTATTTCCAGGCCCAATAAGGATATGAATGTCGCTTTTAACCCGTTTGTTATTGTTTTGTTTATTTTAGCTTGATTATTTACATAATTGATATCTAAAGCCCACTTTTTGTAAAAATGAAATTCTTGGCCCAATAAGCCAAAAATTTACAATTAAGGCCCAATTTCTGTAAGAATAACACTTTAATCTCCAATTTTGTTAAAAACTTGTGTTGATGACTACTTTGTGATAAAAATAGCATTCTAAACCATTTTTGTCAAAAATATCATTTTTGGCTTGTTTTTGTGAAATTACATATTTTTTTGGTTTTTGGCTTTTTCGAACTAGTTTTTAGAAATTTTTTAGAAAATTCATCGTAAATCAAAATCTAGATCCGTAAATTTTGGAAGTTTGGAAATTTTGTCTACTTTGTTCACGATTTTCTCATAATTTTTTATGGCTTCAAACTAGTGTGAAATTACTCATCTTCACAGGTTGGTCCGAAATTATTTCAAATATGATAGGCAGTTTTGTAAAATTCGCCAAAAATTGTAGAAAAATCGTAAGAAAACGTGAGAGTATTCATTTTAAAGGTATTAATCTGAACTTTATCCATGTAAAACAGTTTTGAATAATACTTCCATTTGGAGGGTCAAAACAGTCCGAGATTGGACCAAAAGTTTTCTTTCAAGGGCTGTTTTGTGGGTTTAGTTTATAGATCTTTGAACACAACACTTATTTTGGCTATATCAAGTATACAAATCCCAGATCTACATGTTCACATGTAATACTTTTGATAAAACATACTTTTCTCAAGATTCATATGAAGATCCTAGTGATAAACTTCAAGTTTCTTAACATATTTTTAGATTAGTGAAGAAATCAACACATAATCACCAAATAATTCATGGAAAACACACATAGTCATGCATATACACATAGATCTACACAAAGCAACTTGTATTCTCCCCCAAAAATCATATAAAAACAGAAAACAAGGGGTATGAACTCACTTGGCTTTGATGTTTCGGTTTTGATGGAGGATAAGGTGAAGATCTCAGCCGTAGCAAGTTCCTTGAAGAAGTTTTAGAACTTAGAGGGTTCTAGGAAGCTAGAACATGAAATGAACCATGTAAGGAGGTGTTCTTTGTTTAAAATTGGAAAACAATGGCGTATGAAAGATGACAACTTACCAATATGGGTGAAACTTTGATGAATTCCTCTTGAAACATCCACAAACTTGCGAAAATATGGGGGAGGTGGAGTAGTTATTATAGAGAGTTTGAAGTAGTTTGAAATGAGAAAAGGTGGTGATGGTGTTGGGGCTGAGAGTTTTTAAGGAGGAAGGGGAAGAGGATAAGTTGGGCATTGCATGGGGTTTAGGGAATTTAGCCTAGATACATGGAATTGGATGCTTGGATTACCTCTAGACAATAAGTAGGTGGCAACTCACAAATTACCGTTTCTCATATTGTCTTTTTTTTGTATTATTGTTGTTGGGCCGAGATTGGGCCAAAAGAAAAGGAATTTAGATATGTTTGGGTCCTATCTTGACTTATTTAGAAATTATGAGGCCCAATTAATATTTTTCAGCCCATTGGGCTCTTAAGGTGGTTCACGGCCCAAGATGGTACAAGGAATTGGTTTAGGGACCATTAGGGTTAATTAAATCCTTTATGGCACATCATGGCCCAAAACGTTAAAGTTTTACAAGTGTGGGTCTAATTAGGACCCAAATAGGGTTTCTAGACCAAAAATAGTCAAGTTGAAGGTTTATCGGTCCATTAGGCCCAATAAGAGAACCCTAGTCCATAATGAACTTGAGTCGGGATTTCTAGGGTTTCTAACCCTTACTTGCACATATGAGATGAATTTGAACTAGAAGAGAGTTTAGTATTTACTTAGAGTATAGGCTTTTACAATGGATGATGTTTACATGGGAATATAATTTCCTAGCAAAATGCCAGTTGTGACATCATCCCTCCGTTAAAGGGAATTTCGTCCCGAAATTCTTTCGAAAGATAGGTTCATGAATGAGAGAATAGGGGATGGCACTTCTGCTTCATTTAATCTTCGCGTTCCCATGTGAGTTCCGGTCCACGCTTAGCGTTCCATCAAACCTTCACAATCAGAATGTGGCTTTGTTTTGTACGCTTTACTTCCCTATCCAATACCTCAACTGTTTCTTCGACGATCGGAGATTCTCGTTTATTTCAATTTATTGTAATGGAATGATAAGAGTCTCATCTTATATGCATCTTTTTAGATTTGAGACACGGAACACAGGGGGTACGTTGCTGAGCTCTACAGGCAGCTGCAGCCTATAAGTGTTTGGACCAATCCGAGCAAGAATCTCGAACAGCCCGATGTATCGTGGGTTTAGTTTTCTCGTTTCCTAAAGCGAATCATTCTTTTACAAGGAGATTCCTTTAATAAGATGTGATCCCCAACTTGACATCCTAATGGCTTAAGCCTCTTGTCAGAATAGCTCTTCTGTCGGTCTCGCGATGCTTGAAGTCAAGCTTTGATTTGGATTATCTTCTCTATTGTTTCGCAAATGGTTTCTGGTCTCATGAGAGTACTGGCGAGTGATCTGCATTTATGACTATAAAGAGTTTCGAAAGGAGCAATCTTGATGCTCGTGCGATAGTTGTTATTGTATGAGAATTCAATCAAGGGCAACCAGGTATCCCATGACTTGCTGAATTCAAACACCCAGACTTGTAGCATGAATTTGAGTGGTTGAATGGTTCGTTCGCTTTGACTATTGGTTTGAGGGTGGTAAACAACGCTCATGTCTAGCTATGTTCCCATAGCCTTCTGAAGTGACTGTCAAAGTCTTGAAGTAATCTCGTTATCCCGATCCGAGATAATAGATACTGATATTTCATGGAGTCTCATAATCTCTTGGATATAGATCCATGCTAAACTTCCTTCTTGTTTGATTTCTATAATCTTCGTCTTTCGACTTCGATATTTTTATCCACCCATGTAGTGTTTTCTTCGCGATATTCTCCAGCTTTAATGCTTTCAAGGTTGGTCATAGATGTTGGCAGAGTTTTGTTCTTGCTTCGTGAGCAGATGAGTATGTTATCGATGAAAATAATTAAAAAGGCTGACTAGGAATGGTTGGGATAGCTTGGTTCGTAGGGTCCATGAATACCGTGGAAGCATTCATTAGACCGAAGGGTATCACAATGAATTTGAAATGGTAATGACGAGTTCGGAAGGCAGTTTTTGGAATGTCGTCTTCTCAGACTCGAAGTTGATGATAACCGGGTCTTAGATCTATTTTAGAGAAGTAACTAGCTCCTTGGAGCTGGCCAAATAGATCGTCAGTCCGAGGAAGTGGGTGTCGATTTTTGATAGTGATCTTATTCAATTTCCTAAAATCGATGCACATTCTAAAGGATTCGTCTTCTTGAAGAACAAGATCGGAGCTCTCCAGGGTGATAAGCTTGGTCCGATGAATCCTTTGCGCAACAATTCTACTCAGTTGACTGGATAACTTGTGAATTTTCGGTGGGAGTCAACCTATAGGGTGAATTGGCAATTGATATGGTTCCCGGTATGAGGTCGATTCAAAATTTGACCTGTCTCTTTGGGTCTTCCCGGAAGTTCTTCAGCAAAATACATTCTGAAAATCGCATGCTAATGGAATACCTTGCATGCTTACTTCATCCTTGGTCTTTTCCACAACAAGAGTGAGGAAAACATAGTTCTTCTGGTGTAGGCACTTCTGTGCCTTGATACACGAGATAGGACGAGGATTTGGTGACAGGTTTATCACCATGGATTTTTAGAGTTTCGTGATTAGGAAGGTGAAGGCAAACGGCCTTCTCGCGACACTTAATATCACCACGGTGGGGGCTTAACCCAACCATGCCAATTATCACATCAAAACTCCTAATATTTACTGGCATTAAATTTTATTTGAAATGAGTGATTGTTTAGTGTTAAGATGTAGTCCACAAAAATATCCTAGGTTAATTCGGTTTTTCCCCATTGGCCATGTCCACCGTAAAGGCTTAGCTTAGCTTTGGGGTTGTTGTTTTAGTAAGTGCTCGAATTTGTTACTAACGAAACTTCACTCAGCTTCACTATTGAATAAGGGGTAAGCGGAAGAGTTGTTAAGTGGGAACGTACCAATAACAACCGTTGGGTCTTGGACTGCTTCGCCTTGACCCAAGGTCAGGACCATTTCTGATCCTTCTACTCCTTGATGGTTATCCTTGGGGCAATTGCACCTGAAGTGACCGGTTCCTCCACACCCATAGCAGGTGTGAATGGTCTCATCATTGGTGTTGTTGTTAGCGTTGTTGCGATTGTTGTCGTTTTCATTTGGCTGACGATTCTAGCATGGATAAGTTCTACAGAATTTGGTGGTGTGATTCTTTCGGTTGCATTTGTTGCAATACATCTCCCGGCAGGCTCTATTATGATGGAATTTGCATTGGTTGCATTTTGGAAGGTTTCCAACATATGGTCTCCTGGTTGCTGGTGTAATAGGGATCATGGTCGCATGAACAGCAACAACATGTTGCTTCCTTGAGAACCCTTGAGTGATTTGTTCCTTTCTCTTACTTCCAGACCTCAGCTTCCTACTCTTAAGCTTGGGGTTTGGAGTTCCTTGATAGGTTGTCACTTGTTGGTTTCCATGTTCGTTCCATTGGCTGGAGTTGTCAATGCTATTCCCTCCTCCATTGGGGTTGTTTGCATTGATTTGTGCCATACCAGCGGTTACTGCCGCCGTTACAATGGCTTGGAATGTAGCAGAGTCCATCTGCAGGAGCGGTGTCTCGCGGGTGCGCTTGTTATTCTTGCGGGATGGCATTTTCCTGATGCACGTTGATAATCCAGATCGTAAGTAATGATCGTCATTCCTGGTTGTACTCCATAAATTTTGCATCTTGTTGTATAATTCTCACTGCTTCCATCTACATCCCTATGCTGTATTTGCGGTAGTAGGTAATCACAGATTTGACACGATCGTCACATCTATCCTTAGAGTATATAGGTTGTTTTGGTTTCGAGACCCTTAGGTATCTAGCGGTTTTGAGGGTTCGCTTGTGCATATAATTGAGTCTATGTAGTAATATGAAATAAAGATAGAACATAATTGTTCCAGTGGTAAGTACCATCTTAGTACACGAAAGAGAGTCATGTCAGATGGTAGGGGGAAGTAGAAAAGGTTGATCCTAATTGTGGCGGGAAGTGTCTGGTGGTGGTGCAGATGAAGTGGATGCACCTCGGAGACGAGCTACTTGTTGCTCGGTATCTCATAGTCGTACCTCTCAAACTAACTGTCTCGCTTGGAAGTCTCCGTTCACTTCCTGTGTTTGTCTCTTGTCTCTCTCAATAGCAAACCGCATTTGTTCCGTTCGATTTGGGGTGTCCTGTGCTCGGTCATTAATTCCTCAGGTGCGTCGGACCATGACTGGGAAGGCCCGGTCAGCTAGTCCTCTATGGCTAATGATCGGAGAGACCTTGGTTCCTACCCTAATGTGGTTATATCCCCTATTGGTGACTTTATCTTCAAATATTATGTGCCTAAGGGGACATGGGGCCACCGGGGCTCACACGATAAGTCGGTACTCTAGCTTTACATGGAGGATTGATGACATCGTATTTTGCATCCGAGTCATCATCACCATTGCCCTCTGGCTCTTCCCCTTCGAGGCCCACTATTGACTCAGTGGATCCATCTGCGAGTTCTACTTCGTGTTCCTCCTCTGAGTCGAGCCACCCTGCTATTCCCTAACTAGGGAGATAGGGGTTTCTTGGCTAATGATACTCGTCTATTGTGTATTTCACAAAGGGGTATAAATACTAGAAACAAATAGCATACCAATTACTCCTATAGTAATTTTAATTTTGTTTAGGTTTTGCTCTATAAGCTCTTTGGATAATTAAATGGTAAGTTTTTGATTCATTGTCCATCACAATTACTCCCGAACACATGTTGGTCGTATTTTGAATGAATGTAGTTGATTAGGTTACATTCAGCCCCAATACGACTACATAACTGCCCGAGTTTAATAGCGATGTTCAAATCCTCCAAAGACTTTTACTGTTGTTGTTGTGTTAGTATTCTAAAATGCACACAAAGGTATGTATTTTAATTATTATGTTCAAAGTTGTTTAGTCCCATTGTATTTATAGTTCCATATCCTGTATGATTAGATATGCTAGTTCACTATAAACAATGCTCTGATACCAATCTGTCACACCCCCGAACCAGACGGCGGAAACGTCCGGGGGCTTGTGCGTGACTTCATCTTGAAATATCATTACAGTGAATATAATTGAAACATAACATCATCATCATCACACATGTAATATTACAACATTCATGGGTTACATCGTGTATTGTATTTGAATATTACATGCCAAAATAGTAAGAGTATGATGAAACAAAATATAACACAATATCCATTAGTTTGTTTTGTTCATCCCGCTTCAACGATTTCCTGAGAATACAAGTTATTTTGAAAACGGTCAACATAAAAATGTTGGTGAGTTCATAAGCACGTTTGAGAAAATGATTTGTATAACTTTGAAAACCACCAGAAAATCCGATATTTTCTGAAAACTGTTTAGTGTGTTTGTTTTAGATCTTGTATTAATGCATGTATATTATTGTTATTTGACTAAAAAGGTAAATAGAATGTAGAGAGAATGTAAGAGCATGTAACGAGAATGTTCCCAGACAACCCGATGTTGTATGTACAAGAGAAAGTTGCCATACCAACCCCCGAGGTTGAGTACTAGTAAGAGAATGTTTCCGAGTAATCCAAGAGAAAAGAGAATGGTCTTCCGTAAACTTCATAACGTTAATTCCTCTAAGCGAGCTGTCATAACCATACTAATTTATGACAATTTCACCTGTCTTGGCATCGTGGACGCCGACGGAAAATAGAATAAGGTTTTTGTCACCCTAGATTGAGTTAGTCTAACTGTAGCGAACAGCTCAGGTGTGGGGTGTCATCCCCGTATAGATCTATACACAAATCCCCGCTCTCCCTACAAGAGACTCTGGTTATAACTACAGGCTACGATCGTACACTTAATAGGTGCCAACCGACAAAAACTTGCTAGATCCTTAATCGAATTTACGCGAAGAGAAAAGGCATAAACTCATTCCAGGACCAATGATCCATGTAAGTGAACCACTAAGGCATTACTAAACATGTAAATCATTTCAAGACCTAAAGGGAATGAGATTATATAACATGGGCCCAAAATATATGTGAAAGGACAACTAAGGCCCATTTCACATGTAAGGCATTTATAGGCCCAAATAGCATGCAAATAGTATCCACTAAAATAGCATAAAAAGAATAACGCATATAAAACCCATTCCTAGGCTCAATAAACATGTAAGTGGACCACTAAGGCCCACTATACGTGTCTATTATTTCCAGGCACAAAAGGAATGTGAATGTCTATCCTAAGCCCAATATACATGTAAAAGGACACTAAGGCCCACTAAACAAGTATATTATTTCCAGGCCCAATAAGGATATGGATACCTATCTCGAGCCCAATATACATGTAAAAGGACACTAAGACCCACTAAACATGTATATTATTTCAAGGCCTAATGTAACATCCCGAAATATCAAGAGTAGAGTTGAAGGGCTAAAAGAGTAAGTTGTGAAAGAGTGACTCGGCGAGTCCATGGATGGACTCGGCGAGTAGAGTCGCGACTGGGTCGCGTGCTAAGTAGCCGACTCAGCGAGTCAGTGAGGAGGACTCGGCGAGTAGGCGCTGATTGGAGAAAACCCTAATTCCCGGGGTTGAGCCCTATATAAAGAACATTATGTCTTCCTCCCAGCCTCCTTATCACCCCTTAAGCCCCAGAAAACCCTAAATCGTGGTGAAGCACCATTGTTGAGTGGATTGGAGCTTGGAGAAGTAATTGTTGAAGGAATTTTGGGAGATTGAAGGCTTGGAGCAGGGGGCTTTGCTTGGATTCGAATTACATTGCAGTTGGGGCATCTCTTGGAGGTAATATCTCGTTCTTGGGCTGTTGTTATGTTGTTTTTTTCATTTTGGGGTTTGTGGGAACTTGTCTATGGATGTAATGGGAAGTCTAGAGGTTAGATCTGAGGTTGCTACCTCAAATCTGGAAGGGAGAAGAATCAGAGAGCATGAAAGTCCCTATGTTGGAGTGCTTAGTGAAGCTTTCAAGTCCCAAACCCTAGCCCAATGTGCAAATGGCCTAGATCTCTTTGGATTCACGTAAAGTTTGCCACTTTACGTGATGGATGAGTGGTAGGAGGCTAGATCTATGTTTTGGAGCAATTGCATGGCCTGGAATGCTTCTGAATGGATTCAGACCGGTGGTACTCGGCGAGTCACATGGGTGTACTCGACGAGTTGCTTGAAGATGAGCTGGGACTCGGCGAGTTGGAAGAACAACTCGGCGAATTGGATGAAGATGGCTTGGAACTCGGCGAGTTGTATGAACAACTCGGCGAGTAGGCTGATGATAGTCTGGGACTTGGCGAGTCTGTTCTTGGACTCGGCGAGTCTTGTCGAAGAGTCCCGATATTCCCTGGTTGAGTCAAGAATCGGTGAGTCAAGGGATGACTCCGTGAGTTGTGTGCGAGTGGACTCAGAGTTGTTGGACTCGGCGAGTCTCGGAGTGACTCGGCGAGTTAGGTCGCGGATTGAGTGAAGTTTTGATTATAGGAACTCGGCGAGTCATAGGGTTGACTCGGCGAGTAGGGTCAGTCAGGGGTTGACTTTGACTGAGGACTTTGATTTTGACCAAGGGTTGACCGTTGACTTTTAGGGTTTGGTCAGCGATGTGGCCTTTGGGCCAAGAGAGGGGTAAAATAGTCTTTTACCCTTAAGAGGGTGCATTGAGAGGATTGATTCTAGTCTCGAGAGTTATAGTCATGAGAGTTTTGCCTTACGTGTTAGGCGGTGGCGAGTTCGAGATTCAAGTATGGAGATATCTGCTTTCTGCTTGCCAGGTGAGTCTTCTCACTATACTTTACCATGAGTAGGTAACCAGAGTTATGTGACAGAGTATTTGTATGCTATGTATGTTATGTGTTGTACTGCATTATTTCTATGTGATTTATGATGTGCATGTTTGCAGAGTTGGAACCGAAGGGTTCCTAGAGTTAGAACTGGAAGGTTCACAGAGTTAGAACCTGAGGGTTCACAGAGTTTGGGTGCACGGACCCATAGAGTTATAGCCTCGAGTGGCTTATATGTGTTATGTGTGTGGTATTTTGGGGAACTCACTAAGCTTCGTGCTTACAGTGTTTTGTGTTATGTTGTTTTCAGGTTTCTTTCAGTATCACGGGACGGCACCGGCTTGATTGTACACACCAGAGAAAGAGTCATATTTTGGAGGATCCTGGTTTTCTATGCAAGTGAAAATGGAGCTATGTTTTGTAATTCGATTATGAATGAGATTTTAAACAAGTGTTCTAAGAATAAAATGATTATTTAAAATGAAAATTTTGTCTTGAAATTTACGGTGTTACACCTAATAAGGATATGAATGTCGTTTTTAACCCGTTGGTTATTGTTTTGTTTATTTTAGCTTGATTATTTACATAATTGATATCTAAAGCCCACTTTTTGTAAAAATGACATTCTTGGCCCAATAAGCCAAAAATTTACAATTAAGGCCCAAGTTTTGTAAGAATAACACTTTAATCTCCAATTTTGTTAAAAACTTGTGTTGATGACTACTTTGTGATAAAAATAGCATTCTAAACCCATTTTTGTCAAAAATATCATTTTTGGCTTGTTTTTGTGAAATTACATATTTTTCTGGTTTTTGGCTTTTCCGAACTAGTTTTTAGAAAATTTGTAGAAAATTCATCGTAAGTCGAAATCTGGATCCGTAAATTTTGGAAGTTTGGAGATTTTGTTTAATTTGTTCACAATTTTTCTCATAATCTTTGATGGCTTCAAACCAGTGTCAAATTACTCATCTTCACAGGTTGGTCCGAAATTATTTCAAATATGATAGGCAGTTTTGTAAAATTCGCCAAAAATTGTAGAAAAATCGTATGAAAACGTGAGAGTAGTCATTTTAAAGGTATTAATCTGAACTTTATCCATGTAAAACAGTTTTGAAAAATACTTCCATTTGGAGGGTCAAAACAGTCCGAGATTGGACCAAAAGTTTTCTGTCAAGGGCTGTTTTGTGGGTTTAGTTTCCGAACTAGTTTTTAGAAAATTTGTAGAAAATTCATCGTAAGTCGAAATCTGGATCCGTAAATTTTTGAAGTTTGGAGATTTTGTTTACTTTGTTCGCAATTTTTCTCATAATCTTTGATGGCTTCAAACTAGTGTGCAATTACTCATCTTCACAGGTTGGTCCGAAATTATTTCAAATATGATAGGCAGTTTTGTAAAATTCGCCAAAAATTGTAGAAAAATCGTATGAAAACGTGAGAGTAGTCATTTTAAAGGTATTAATCTGAACTTTATCCATGTAAAACAGTTTTCAAAAATACTTCCATTTGGAGGGTCAAAACAGTCCGAGATTGGACCAAAAGTTTTCTGTCAAGGGCTGTTTTGTGGGTTTAGTTTATAGATCTTTGAACACAACACTTATTTTGGCTATATCAAGTATACAAATACCAGATCTACATGTTCACATGTAATACTTGTGATAAAACATACTTTTCTCAAGATTCATATGAAGATCCTAGTGATAAACTTCAAGTTTCTTAACATATTTTTAGATTAGTGAAGAAATCAACACATAATCACCAAATAATTCATGGAAAACACACATAGTCATGCATATACACATAGATCTACACAAAGCAACTTGTATTCTCCCCCAAAAATCATATAAAAACAGAAAACAAGGGGTATGAACTCACTTGGCTTTGAAGTTTCGGTTTTGATGGAGGATAAGGTGAAGATCTCGGCCGTAGCAAGTTCCTTGAAGAAGTTTTAGAACTTAGAGGGTTCTAGGAAGCTAGAACATGAAATGAACCATGTAAGGAGGTGTTCTTTGTTTAAAATTGGAAAACAATGGCTTATGGAAGATGACAACTTACCAATATGGGTGAAACTTTGATGAATTCCTCTTGAAACATCCACAAACTTGCGAAAATATGGGGGAGGTGGAGTAGTTATTATAGAGAGTTTGAAGTAGTTTGAAATGAGAAAAGGTGGTGATGGTGTTGGGGCCGAGAGTTTTTAAGGAGGAAGGGGAAGAGGATAAGTTGGGCATTGCATGGGGGTTTAGGGAATTTAGCCTAGATACATGGAATTAGATGCTTGGATTACCTCTAGACAATAAGTAGGTGGCAACTCACAAATTACCCTTTCTCATATTGTCTTTTTTTTTGTATTATTGTTGTTGGGCCGAGATTGGGCCAAAAGAAAAGGAATTTAGATATGTTTGGGTCCTATCTTGACTTAGTTCGAAATTATGAGGCCCAATTAATATTTTTCAGCCCATTGGGCTCTTAAGGTGGTTCACGGCCCAAGATGGTACAAGGAATTAGTTTAGGGACCATTAGGGTTAATTAAATCCTTTATGGCACATCATGGCCCAAAACGTTAAAGTTTTACAAGTGTGGGTCTAATTAGGGCCCAATTAGGGTTTCGAGACCAAAAATAGTCAAGTTGAAGGTTTATCGGTCCATTAGGCCCAATAAGAGAACCCTAGTCCATAATGAACTTGAGTCGGGATTTCTAGGGTTTCTAACCCTTACTTGCACATATGAGATGAATTTGAACTAGAAGAGAGTTTAGTATTTACTTAGAGTATAGGCTTTTAAAATGGATGATGTTTACATGGGAATAGAATTTCCTAGCAAAATGCCAGTTGTGACATTATGAGTTCAAAAACGGCTTAGGGTAATGATTATAGTCCAATTCCAACCTAAAAAGTCGAAAATATGATGTCAGGGGCTCCTACTTGTCGAGTGTATGAACCTACTGTTGGACTAGTGTCTAAGTCCATTACTATTTTGGTACGTACTTGACCCGATGGTGCATGGTCCTTTTGGGTTGCCTTCACCAGAGCAACTTGATAGGATGAATTATGGAGAGAAAGGATTAATTATAATTTATTAATATATTATGAGAATAATATATTAAAGGAGAAATCATATTGCTTAATTAATATTAGTCAACAATTAATAAAGAATTAAGTTTGTGGCTAAAAGATATTAATTAAACTTAAGGGACTAGAACTGTCAATTGTGTGATAGTTGAATATTGGGCTAATGGACTCCATATTAGAGGGGTGGACGAATTCTATGGGGAAACCCATTAGAAATCGTCCTAGGCCTCTAAAGAGGGAGTCCATGGGTTGCTTAGGGCCTAAGTATCCAAATTAGTGTTTCCTTGTTAGATAACCCTAATAGCCTCACTATTTAAAGGACCATTGAGACTCAAAAACGTGGTGAACTTATTCCTTAGGGTTTCCATACGTTTTGGATAGCCTCCTCTCTCCTTATTCTTCATCCTGTTGTTCTTGGTGTTTGTGAACCATTAGAGGAGTGACATTTGTGACTCTAAACTTTCTAAAGTCATTACAAGGAGGATTTGAGATTGTTATTGCTACATAACAATCAAGGTAAGATCTAAAAACCCTTTCACATGTTAATATGATTAATTGTATGCTAGATCTAGGGTTTAGAGTCTTGGATGAATTGCATGTACAATAGAGAAACCTAGATCCAAGCATTAGGGTTTGCATGAGCACATAGGATGTTCTTTTGGCTAAAACCCATCAGTAGTATCAGAGCCTTGATTGGTTTCTATTGTATTGATGCCTTGGTTATTTGTTCAAGCTTTAAAATCGAGTTTTTGGCCATCCGCCTGACAAACTTGTCGAGTTCCAATGTGGACTCGTCGAGTAGGGTGAACTCGGCGAGTCCATAAGGGGACTCGGCGAGTTTAGCTGTCAGACAGGCAGATTTTCAGGATTTTTACCTATTTTGACTTAGGATAATTGCCATAATTGTTTAAAATTAATAAAATTCGAATTTTGTTGATCCATTATGATTATCTTTGTCAAAATAAAAGATTTTGGTCATCTAATTAGATAATTGTTTCCTTATTTGATAATTGATAAATTATATGAATTATTTGATCATTATCTTGCAAGAATTTGAACTAGATCTAATTAGATAACCACCAATTAATAGTTAATTGCCTTATTTGAATTATGTAATCTAGAATATTCTTGACAAAGTTTGGAAAAGTTTCAAATTAATCCCTTTAGGTTTTATAGTTTAAATTAGAACTTAAAAGTTTTGGTTTTGAAATTTAAATAAGTTAAACCCTAATGTTTTGAAATATTTCAAAACTTGCCCTCAAGTTTTGGAATTTAAAAATTGATTAAAAGTTTAATTTAGAAATGTTAAATTCTAAAACCCTAGTATTGTTTTGAAAAAGTTCAAATCACACCCTTATGGTTTTTTTAATTAATTAAGGTGTATAATTAAAAGAGATCTAATAAACCCATAAAATTTTTTGGTTTACATTTAATTAAATTAAAATTATAATTGATTAAATTAGAACACCTAGTATTTTAAAAGTTTAAAATACACCCTATACTATATATAACATTCAAAGTCTAGTATTATATATGTATGAGTAAACAGTCAGTCTTATCGTTAATAGGCCTCATTCACGAAGCTAGTTTATAAGGGGTGTTTAAGGAAATTGCCTATAAAATGGCGATTTAATGGGAATCCACTCTTACCCACCGCACTCTTGACTAGTGGAGGGTCGTTAGCCGAACGGGTAGGATAGGACAGAAACCTTCCATTATAAGTATAATGAAGTATAAAAGTAACTAAATGCTTTTACAAAATTCCCAATCTTAGTTACTTTAGGCAAAAGTGAATTGATGCACTTCCATGAAATTACACTTTGTACCCTTGCGAAGACGTTAGTGGAGCGTGTGTGGTTAACCGGCACACTAAATGGTTCTAAGCAAAGGTAGCAAAGGGTGACTCAATGTTTGTCATAGTTCGGTGGAGCGTATGTGGTTAACCGGCACATCGAATAGATGACTATAACATATGGGGGCACCATGTAAGTTTGCATGGTTGTAGTGTATTGTGTTGGGTCCTAGCCTTAATATCTCATTTGGGTGATTTATTAAGGACTCAATCAATCAACTAACTTGAATTTGTTTTCTCCCGTTTTGTAGATGTCAAATTATGACAACTATGGTATTCCTAAATCCCATGGAACAAGCTTTCCACGTGAAGATGATATTCCACGATTCGATCGAGGAACAAGAGATCATGCTTCACTTCCTCCACTTCCTCCAATTATTCTCCCTAACCCACAAGTTCGAAGGCTTGAAAAGTTCAAGCTCACTCAAGCCCTTTTGGCAAGTAAACATGAAGAAGGAAAGTCGGTGTGTGCACACGTCCTAGAGATGAAGTCACACATTGATAGGTTAATTAAGAATGTTGGGATCCGTTGTCTATAAGGAGCTGGCTGTTGACTGGGTTCTTCAGACACTTCCTAACTCACATAGTGTGTTCGTAAAAGAGTACTATATGATGAACCATGACGTAACCCTCATCGATCTCACCTATATGCTTGTTGCTACTGAATCAGCAATTATTTGGCGCACTGGAAAAGCAAAGGTGATTGGTGAATCTGCCTTCCAGACCTCTATGGATATAGGCAATGGCAACGAAAGACATGCCATAATTGAAAAGTTTGATCATAAGAGAAAGGCAAAGTCTGAGGTAGTTCCATGTGTTGTTCCAAAAGAGTCAATTTGCTTTTATTGCCAAGAGAAGGGACATTGGAGACGAAGCTGCCCTATTTACCTAAGAGATCTAAGAGATAGGAGAGTCAAAATGTATGGCTCTACTTTAGGTAAAATCCATTAACTAACTCTTTTAAGTTCCTATTCTAGATTCTTAATACATGATGTGATAAGATTACAATTGATGTTTTATAGGATCAAAGAAAAGGAGAGGAAGCTTAAGGGAAGAAGTGAGTGGAATTTAATCGTGAAGAAATGGATTTCGATCGCATTGCTTGAAGATTGGATTCTTGAGCTCTTACTTAGAGTTAGAAAAGATTGCTAAGAAATATGTATTAACATAGTTTTTTGATGAGTTGCATTGTAAGAACAAATTTTTCCGCAATAAAATAAAATTTTGTTTTATATTATTTATTTATCCTTACAATGGCATGCATGAAAAAAAATTGATGTTTGAAGATTTCTATTATTAGCAATAATGGATTTGATTCTTAATTATGTTATTTGTGGAAATGTCGAGAATTTACCAAATAGGGAGAGTTCCTCATCACCCAAGTTTCAATTGGACAGAAACTTGGAATCATGCAACGTGTATGATGAATGAAAAACTTTCACATTTGGAAATTAGACTAATTCGTTGACAAAGTGTCAAGTAAAGGAGTAAGAGATCGAGTACACAAAGTTATGTGTTGATCAAGTACACCACAAGAGTAACAAAGATATTCGTCATGATTTACTAAAAGTTTAGTAAATATGATTATACTTGTAAGATTAAGTGTAATTCTGAATTGATTAAAAAAGTTTAAATCAATAGCAGAACGAATAAGAAGAATCAAGTAGGCAGAAAGATAAAAGTTTCTCTATTCTAAGAAGAAGGGAGAGTACCTTTTATTATGTTTTATGATAGGTCTTAATGATTAAGAACCATATCTCAATTGATCCTCTAGGTGAGTCTTAGCACAATTGTATGTCTGAGAAGAGGAATCAAGAATTGAAGAAATGGTTAAATCAAGAAGTCAATCATACTTCGTTCCAAAACAAGTATTAGAGTTAAGATTATGACATTGAGTGACAAGTCTTAAGAAGGTTTATAACATTCATCAAATGTAGAAATTGGAAAAAAAGTTTTCTTATTCTTGCACATTTGAAATTGGTAAGTTGTGATATCTTGGATTAGACAAAGACCAACGAGGACCAATTTTGTGAAGTATTTTGTCTTGATAAAAGCTACACTAACTCTTGAATATTTGTTTGTCAAGAAATGTTTATTGACAAGAGAATCTTATATGTCAAGGAGTCAGTGGAAGTCTTAATGGTCTTGAAAGGGTTCAAGAACAAATCAAAATAAACCTTATCGAACATCACTAGCACACGACTTGAGGTTTACAACCTATCGTGTTGACACTATCTTGTTTCTGTGCCGTTCCAATCAAGTTAATTATGCATATGAGTTCTATGAATTCTCATTTGAACGCATAAAAAACAAGCACCTTGATCAATGAAAAGTACATTGATAGGAAAGGGTAAGATGCTTAACTACTAGGAAGACATGGTGAGCACTCGTGTTACCATAAGGCACGAAATCAAGATTGAGAAGGTTCGGTCCATATGAGTTTGAATTTGTCGTAAACTTTGGTTTTGACAAATTTACATGGATAGGAACACATACACCATTAAAATCTAAGTGTCATAAGATTCCCTCCCTCATGAAAATGACTGTGAGGAAACGCTTTTACTAAGAGAGATTTTCAGAAGATAGTGATTGTGAAAATTGGATTCTCGAATTCGATTATGGTTACGGTATCCCTTTCCATAATTCGAATTGTGAGATTTGGCAATTAGTCTGAATTGTTTAGACACACATATGAGCTATCGAAGGCAAAGGTGTATAAGTTTAAGAAGCTTAGATAAAGGATTACATGTCAAAGCTAGTGGGAGCATAAGTGTTATGCTTATATGATAATAATCAGCATGATAGTGGGAGCATAAATGTTGTGCTAGTATGATTATTAAGGCAAGTATTGCAAGTTAGCAATATTAATTATAGAAAACAAGAGTTATACTTTGCAAAGTCGTAAGGGTTGAATAGTTGTTTTGCTATAATAAAGGGAGAGAATATTATGCTTCATTTTGAATCTAAAGGCTTAGGTTGTGGAATGTTAATAAATTTAGTCAAGGATAAAAAGTGTGTTCTCAAAATTTCAATTATGATTATGGCATCCCTCTTCATAGTTCGAATTGTGAGAACGTGACACATTAAATATTATGGCAGAAGATTGATAAAGTATCATATCTTTATGTAAGACATTATGCATCGTGTCCCATACGCTTCGGGTATATGATCGATTGCAAGGGTTATAATATTTAACCATTCTAAAATTTTCCAAATGTCTAGCGAATTTAGAGGGAAAAAGGACAAGAATCGGTTTTGACTAAGATAATTAAACAACTATCAAAGGACAATCCAAAGTTCGCTGAGGATTGGTCGCTTGTGAGTAGTTGGAAGTATAGTATTGGATGGACCATATCGACATTATTATGAATAGATAAGATTCTATTAAGAATGAGTTGTCATATAGAAAATATGGAAATGGTTCCATATTGGGAGTTGGATATTGAGAGTCTATGTCTATATTAGAAATTATATGCAAGAGGATGTTCAAAGGAATGTTCTTTGAGTGAGAGACATCATGTCTATGGAATTGTATTGTAACAATCTCAGATAGAGGACTTTGTAATTTCATTGGCAATAGTCATTGTGACTTTGGTACTATGACATTATGAAAGGATCATTGCATAAAATGTTAGAATATAGCATATTCTATAAGTGGCAAAAAATTTGATATTCTTTCACTTGTGAAAAGGATTAGGAGTTGTGAAATGAGTATGATTGGAAATGTGTTCATTTGATCTATTTCACAAAGTAAGAACCGTAGGTAAAAATTGTGTGCATGCTAAGAGCATGGGACAAGTGTAGTAATAATTCAAGTAAGAAGTTGATTACTCGAAACAACAAATAATGAGTAATCAATATGGTGATAGATATAAGGTGTTTTATTTATACTCAAAAGTTTGGGGCCATATGGGATTAGTATTATTCTTGTGTTTCACTTTGCATGTTTTGACTTCCTGAATAATTAAATTGGTTCAGAACAGCCAAATTATTCGAACGGACCACAGTCGTTCATATGTTGGAAGTAGGTATGAACAAAGACTGTCGTGAATTGGTGTGTAGATTGTCTAAAGTGTATTAGACATAAGCAATTGTTTGTTGCAACGTTCATGAGTGCTTATGAATATGATTTGAGCATTGGATTAAACCCACGCTCACTTGGATCACTTCATTAATTGTATCACGAGTGATTGGTGAGACGACAACATCTTATATTCTTGAAACCGAGAAGTGTGAGTTGTATCTTGCGAGTCGGTTGCACATTGATAATATGTAAACGCACCAGTAACTTGGTGTTATAAAAAATATAGTTGTGTGTAATTCGGTAAGTGAGTACAAGCGAGCATTGAGTCAAAGTTTATCCGTTCCTTTTATCCAAAGTAGGATAAAAGCGATATCGGTGGGCCCCTCGATGATTTAGTGATGACACCCTAAGCGCTTGGCCAAGCCGAGACTATTTTGATGTGATCATTTGTAGTCTGTTGTCAGTCGTCATAAATCGGAAGTCGGGAAATAGTATAAAGAGAATGATTAGAATTCATGTTTTATATCTATACGATATCTAGAATGGAGAAATATATGATCCCTTATCTAATGGACACGCGTATCTGATAAGATCAGAGTTGACAGCGGCTTTGGAAAGCTATGATTACAGATCAGGATCTGAAGTCATACGCAGAATAGTTGTTAGACTTATCCAAGTGGGAGACTGTTGGATTAGTGTCTAAGTCCATAACTATTTTGGTATGTACTTGACCCGATGGTGCATGGTCCTTTTGGGTTGTCTTCACCAGAGCAACTTGATAGGATGAATTATAGAGAGAAAGGATTAATTATGATTTATTAATATATTATGAGAGTAATATATTAAAGGAGAACTCATATTGCTTAATTAATATTAGTCAAGAATTAATAAAGAATTAAGTTTGTAGCTAAAAGACATTAATTAAACTTAAGGGACTAGAACTGTCAATTGTGTGATTGTTGAATATTGGGCTAATGGACTCCATATTAGAAGGGTGGATGAATTCTATGGGGAAACCCATTAGAAATCGTCCTAGGCCTCTAAAGAGGGAGTCCATGGGTTGCTTAGGGCCTAAGCATCCAAATTAGGGTTTCCTTGTTAGATAACCCTAATAGCCTCACTATTTAAAGGACCCTTGAGACTCAAAAACGTGGTGAACTTATTCCTTAGAGTTTCCACACGTTTTGGGCAACCTCCTCTCTCCTTATTCTTCATCCTCTTGCTCTTGGTGTTTGTGAACCATTAAAGGAGTGACATTTGTAACTCTAAGCTTTCTAAAGTCATTACAAGGAGGATTTGAGATTGTTATTGCTACATAACAATCAAGGTAAGATCTAAAAACCCTTTCACATGTTAATATGATTAATTGTATGCTAGATCTAGGGTTTAAAGTCTTAGATGAATTGCATGTACAATAGAGAAACCTAGATCCAAGCATTAGGGTTTGCATGAGCACATAGGATGTTCTTTTGGCTAAAACCCATCACCTACTCGACGAGTAGGATGAATTTCTTCATGGAATCGGCGATTCCACAACCCAGATAGCCAGAAAATCGATTTTTTTCAGCAATTTTCATCAAGTATAAATGAAAACAAGCCTAGTCTTTGATACCACTGATGGGTTTTAAGCATTGTAACACTCCTATGGTGTACATGCAACCCTATAAACCTTGGATCTATGTTTTCTCTATTATACATGCAAATATTTAATATTCCAAGGTTTCATCCTTACTAGCATAATATGAATCAACTATACTACAAAAGCCTAGTTAGATAACATACCTTTTGATGTAGCTTGAAGTATTGAACTTTAAGAGCTTAGCCCCAATAGTGTGGAAGCCTCAAGTGGAATCAAAAATCACCAAAAACACCTTGGAAAGCATGAGAGAATTGTAAGCACACTAGAAATTGGCCCACTCTTGTTTACTCACACACTAGTGCCATTTAATGTGCCAAAGACCTCTTTATATAGTATGGAGGATTAGGGTTACATTCATGTAAACCCTAATACCCATGAGCTTTCATTTCCATAGGATCCATGGGTTAAAACTCCATGGACTATCCATGCAAGCTTAGCCCAACCTAAATGAACTTGGCCGATGCTATAGATATAAGAGTCCATATTTAATTAGTTCCTTTTGATCACTAAATTAATTCTAAATTAATTCTTGATCAATACTAATTAAATAATATGATTCCATATTAATATATTAGAACTTATAATATATTAATATAAATCATAAACATACTATTCTCAAAAGACTATCCATATAAATTGTTCCGGTGAAGTGCAACCCAAATGGACCATGCTACTCTCCGGTCAAATACATACCAATAATAGTTATGGGCTTAGACATCTATTCCAACAGTCTTCACTTACTCTTCGACATTTGATTAAATCCTTCATGTGATTTCTTCGTAGTTTGCTTAGTAGTTACTGCATTTCTGATGGAGTGCGTGGATGAGGAGACCTTGCTTATTGATGCTACACTTGCGACCGAGTCATTTCAAAAATCGACTTGCTAAAGTAGGGTATATCAGTTAGACCTTCAGGGAGTACACCTAGATTAGGTTGTGTACTCGAGGTATGTCTTTGTCCTCCTTGTTCTCTTGTCTACTAATATCAAATAAGCATATTTCTAGATGCGTGGTTACTTATAAGCCTTTGCATAAGATATGAGTTTAGGGTTTCAATCTCCCTTCATATTGTACGGAATCAGGGTTTGTATAATGTCTTGGTAGTTCAATAAATTAATGTGACACGGAAGACATCAATCATATAACCACGTGGAAATTTTCCTAAGGTCATAGAAGACGTGTTTTTAATGTCTTAAACACAATTTATTACAATTTATTAGATGACGTGTTTGTAATTCCTTTTATTATCCTAAGCTCTCTTGTAATTCTCTTTCTTGATCATGATCTGTTACTGAACCCGTTGGTTTGTTAGACTAGTGGCCAAGCTCTTGGCATGGTCATAGGTGTTGGGTCTGAGGGACGTAACCATCTCTCGTATTGGAAAATTTATCCTCTTAGGTACTTATCAACCTTCTTGTCCTTTTGGTTTTCAAAACCTGGACATAATATTGCGAGATCATCAAATCAGGATGTGTATGCTAAAATCTATGTTCCTTTCATGGTTAAGCTCCATAGTTCTTTTTCTAGTTTATGTATTTTTCCCATTGGGTAGTATTTTCCTATGAGCATTTGCTTCAGTTCCTCCCAGGTCATGTCATAATCTAAGTCAATGCCAACATCTCTCGTATAATTGTTCTACCAAGCAAGGGATACGTTCATGAATCTGCATGTAGCAAACTTAACATGACAATTTTCTACACATTAGCTGACATGAAATATTGATTCCATCTTTTCGATCCATAGAGTTAACCGTATAAATCCTTCATTTTTGTAGAAGGATATGGGTTGGTAATTTAGGAATTCTTCATAATTACATACCCTTGGAACGTCATTATTACTTTCATGGATACTACATCCAATTTTACCTTATTAAGAGGTGTTATTCATGTTGCCTTTATAAGTGGCCAAGGTGTTAGCTACTTGTTGTTCGATCAGTAACTTGATTGTAGTTATGTCAAGTGAGGGTGTACGTGTTAAATGACCACTTGTTGATCTCCAGTGATTCATCGCTTCATCCTATTACAATCGGTTTAGAGAAAAATAAGTCGCATGAAAATATCATTTTAAATTATAAGCGATAAAACTATAATTGTGTCAGACATTCTTAACATGGTGTTCATCTAAGAATAGTTTTACTATAAGCATTATGTGTATACAATACCATAAAGGTGAAATCTACATGAAGTATGAGTAAAAAGGAAATTATTGAGTATCGGGACCAATGATGGAACTTCACGAAGAAAATGCTATAGAGAATGTTTGACCACCACTCGATGGTCTGGTTAAATCTCAACATTTGGGGTTCCGATTTAATTGAATCAAGATGTTTTGGAAACCAAATAAGATTTTCAACAACTTTCATGTTTTACGTTCACCCTGATTCTACCGTCTTTACCTTTGAAAGGATCACAAAAGACGAAAGGTAAGTGTAAGTTCCCTACTTTTGAACATGCATGGTTTAACCATAAGTTGGACAGTTCATAGTCGAAAGAATTTAAAAGATTGAATACCCAATCCATAGTCCATAACGTTTCACGAACATGCGCATTTCTTAAGGTTTCCATGAGTTTCTACTTGTAACATACGTAGAGAATCGCAATCATGTGATTTATTTTCTAAAATAAACATCAGAAATGATTGATACTTATGAGGTTATGAATCTTACTTGGATCCAGAGTAAATATTCATAAAATATTTATGAGGCGTTTACCAAAAGTTTTGAGGGTTCCAAAATTTTCTCCTTTGTACCCCTAGAACTGTGATATTCTTTGAGTTTTCTTACAATTCCTAAGTTTTTTATTCTGCCAGTTACCGTATCTAAGTTCATTTGTATATCGGTCTAACCATACTTAATCATAGGTGATCAGTCTATGTCTAGTTGTGGTTTCTCCCATGCACAAACAAACTTAGCTAAGGCATCTGACCTAAAACCTTGCATTGTACTCTCGTTGAGGGTTTAAGCTTTCTATACTTTCGGATTGTATATATATGTGTTCTCATCTTGGGACTGATTTTTTATATAACTCTATATCTTCTGTTTATTGTGTTCATGAGCATTATTAATTATTATTTGTTACATCAGATCTAGCTGATAAGGCTCCGGTTAGTCAGGATAGTCGGAGGGTAGGACCATCTTGGCATATAGCCATTCTAAAATCCAACAGCCCAAGCGACATATCCTTCCTTACATCGTGCCTGTAAGTAGACCTTTAGTAGTATGGTTAACAATGCTTAACACTTGTAGGTTTATAAAAATAAGTCTAAGTATAGAGGCATCGGTCTAAAGAAAGATCATAACCATAACGCGTCATAGGTTTAAAAGAATAAACATATCCATATGATGTTGTAGGTTTAGGAATATATGGACCTATGAGATTATGCCCTAGACTATAGTTACAGTCTCCTAGGAACGTACTAATTCTCTATAGACATTAGCTCTGATACCAATATGTCACACCCTGACCGATGGGTGAAACGTCGGGGTTGCGACGTAAACATCATATCACAGTTCATAACATATATTGAATAATACAAACATTACATTCTTCCATAAATCTGCTTCGAAGAATTACATTTTCGTCAATCTAAGAGATGATAGATACTAGAGCAAGTTCTGAAAACATAAGTCAAAATGAATCAAAAAGGCCTAACAAAATCGGCCAACCAAAGAAATATATTATTCCATGACACATAGGGTGTGTTTTCCAGCTCCTAATATTCTAAAGATACATACATATAAAAACAATATGTCAACAATAATGTTGGTGAACATTATAGGTTTTGACTTTGTATGTTTTTATAATCAATGGAGTGTTCAGACTCATGAAGTATAAAAGTATAAAAATGCAAAAGGTTGACCCTTGTAAAATACATACAAGTAAAAGGATTTTTGTTTATAATTTTAAATCAAAGTGTTTTTATAATCAAGAGTGTGTTTAGACTATCGAATTATAAAAAACATAAAATGCAACATGTTCTACCCTTGTAAATCCTATACAAGTAAAAGAGTTTTTTTCATCTACATAACTTATTGAAGTAAGTTATAATTTGTTAAAATGTTGTGTCGAGTTAAAGATTTATTTATTCAATCAAATCAATCATTGACACTTAAACATTAGGAATAAGTTATTCCATCCTAGTCTCGCATGTTCTAGAATAGGTTTCCATATTAAAAAGTGGGCCTAAAGCCGACACTATTGACATTTTGTCCCCTGTAGGGCACAAATAAAAAAGAGGAGTCTTGATCATCACTAACTCATCATCCAAGTCGTGTAGTAATGAGATAATTAAAAATTACAACAGTTACATCTCGTAAGACGTAGTTGTAGCTAGCAATCACTTGCAGGGTTATCAACCCGTATAGATCTAAACCATTCGTAATAGATTATACTAATAAGTTCGATTTTATAGATCTATGCCACCCACATAGATCTATACTTACAAGGTCCTCCGAGATTGACGGTTATCGCTTGAGGGTTTGAACTAAACTTATGATCTTAGTGGATAAAGGTTTTCTCAGATGGCAAACCTCATATTTATTGACTTTGGGATTTTTTGCACTTGTTTTAGTCTCAAACTCCTAAAATAATTTTATTTACTAACGAACTCACAACAATCACAAAGAAATATCAACCTTTGAATTGAAGTTATTATGATTTCTTAAACTTTGAGGTTTAGAGCTTTACAATGAATTTAATTCAAAATTTGGATGGCATAACGACTGCGTTTTGAATAAATCCATGTTTCAACCAATGTGAAATCAACAAAAATCACATAGTTCAAAACATAAACATACGAACAAAGTAGTTATTAACCGAAAATCATGATAACCTACTTCTACAAATAAATCCATATTCCAACTAATGTTAAATCACTCATATCACATAGTTCAAATACGACACAAATATACAAACAAGTAATTATTAACCGAACTCATAATAATTCACTTCTACTGTATATTATTTCAAATGACATTAAATAAAAAATTTCACGATAGAGTGTCTTTATGTCATATACATACATATCATTATAACAAGTGTTAAACACCACTAATGTTTCATTTTTATTTAAAAAAATTATGAATATAATCCTTATACTAATAAAAGAGTAGTTTTTTTGCCATAGATATTTTAATTAATGTGTTGCTAATTGTCAATCTATTAGTTTTCCATTTTAAATTTATTACACTTCCTCATTAATGTGATTTCATTTTAAATTTTAAATTTTGAATTTTAAATTATTGTTTTCATTAATTCACAAATAAAAAATATCTAATATATGTTAAAAATTAATTTTATATATTTATTTGAATCAATGATTATAATTTCACATAACTAATAAAAATATCTCTTAAATTAATAATTTATTTAAAATAACTTATTAATAATTTTGAGTTTTTACTATAAAAGTTTGATTAATTTTATAACCGTGGTTCCCACAGGTTATAAACTAGTATGTTATTATATTATACTCCCTCCGTCCCAAAATTATAGTCCACGGACAAAAAAACACACAAATTAAAGAAGGATTAATTACCACTATCTTTATTTAATAAAATGACAATTTTGTCATTACTTTGCATTTAATGTTCCATTAAATGCTTAATTGGTTAAATAATAATGAGGGGATTTTGGTAAAAATGTTATTTATTTTTAGAAGTGGACTATTATTTTTGGATAAATTAAAAAGAAACGATGGACTATAATTTTGGGACGAATGTAGTATAAAAACCCAACATTTTTGGACTTTGTAATAAACCCATTTTTATATAAAATTGTAACTACTTTATATAAAATTCATGTTTTGACAATTTTTGTATAAAATCGTTTATAGAAACACATAAAACACACACACACACACACACACATATATATATATATATATATATATATATATATATATATATATATATATATATATATATATATATATATATATATATATATCCATGCTCTAGACCACATTTCATTTAACCAAAAAAATTTAAGTTTATTTTTCATATAAAACTTAAAAAAGCATCGTAAGTTGTCATTATATGTGTAACATTTCATTTAAAGCATTTGTATGTTTAAAACATATAAATAACCCAAAATTATCCAAACAACATTTCAATAACCTAATCATAGAACCATAACATGAAATGAACACAAAATAGCATCAAAATTTCATAAAACCTAGACATGTATGTATCTCCCCTCAAGAATCATAAAATTATAAAATGGGGCCATAAAGACTCACCTTCGTTGCATGATTTCGTATTTTGATCGGTTTTTTGAAGCTTGTCGTGAGAAATCGCAACTTGACACTTTTTGAGTTTAAAACAAATTATTATTGATTTTTTTGTAATTTAGTTAATAAATGTAACACCGTAAAAATTTAAACAGTTTTTTTTCACCTTTAAAAAAAACATAAAGTATCATTCACATTCATTTACCCAAAACATTTTATCAACATCATCTCAATACAAAACCCCAAGATCAAAACATATGAACTCCAGTGTACGTATGTACGAGTCATGCCGACGCCTTCCCGCGATCATCGCTGGTACCTGAAACACCACACATAACACTATAAGCATAATTGCTTATTGAGTTCCCGAAAATACCACATAAACACACATCAGTCACTCAAGGTTGTAACTCTGTTGACCCTCTGGTCGAATATCTCTGTGGGACCCTCTTGGTCCCATAACTCTATGGACCCACTGGTCCTAACTCTGTAAACTCTGAATCATGCATATCACACATCACAATAAATCACAGCACATAATAACATGCAAATACACTGGCATATAACTCTAAAATACTCTTCCACATAACTCTGTTACTACACTAGGTAAAGTATAGTGAGAAGACTCACCTCAGATGTCTTGGTAAATCTCTGACTCGGTAGAAATGTGATCTAGCCTCCGCTTAATCACATAAAGTAAATACTCTCATAAATATAACTATACTCAACCCTCTCTTAGCACCCTCAGAAGGGTAAAAGACCATTTTACCCCTCTTTTGGCTTAAAGGCCACATTGTTGACCAAACCCTAAAAGTCAACAAAAGTCAACGGTCAAACTTTGACCTGACTCGTCGAGTGCACTTGGGCGACTCGGCGAGTCTACGCATGTCCACTAACTCTTTAGTCCCGCTTGGCACGTCGAGTTCTTCCCCTTGCTCGACGAGTCACACCTGGCATGAATCGCGGGGCCACCCCGACTCAACTCGCCGAGTCTCAAGAACAACTCAGCGAGTTCCGCCTTGAACTTCAGTCCTCTAATCCCCCTTTGACTCACTGAGTTATTTCCCCAACTCAGCAAGTCTACTCATTGAGTGATTTACGGGAAACCCTAACCATACTTGCCGAGTCTGATCTTTGGACTCGACGAGTTCATGCCATGCACAAACTCCATTGACCTCCTGAGGTCAGATCTGTTCCTTAAATCCATAGATCTGACCTTCCCAAGCATGATAATCACGTAAAGTTCAGACCTTGACACTCATATAACATCTAGATGGTCTCACTTGGTGATTTAGCCCCAAAAATAACCTCCTAAGGTCATGGCTCCCAAAATAACTCATAAAGCTCCAAGGTCTCTGGACCTCTTTGAGTCCAGATCCAAAGCATAAACTCGAGAAGGGACCAATTGCTCCACATATCCATCCTCTAAAGGGGTTAGAAAATCTAACTCTAAGAATTAATACCAAAACTGAAGAAGTTCCGAAAAATACCTCAAGATGAAGTCTCTGAACTCTGAAATCACTAGAATCACTCCTTCTTCAGCCTCCTCTTTCCTTGGTCACCTCCTTCTTGCAATCACAGCAACAAAATGATCAAAAGTGGCCTATCCTTCCTCACAAACGCTCTAGATCTCTTAGGGTTTCTCTCTGGGGTTTGGTAGCCGCAAATGACGGCCCTAAGGGCCTTTAAGTAGGTCCCAAACCCAGGAAATTAGAGTTTCATTAAACAGCATGGACTCGCCGAGTCCACTCATGAACTCGCCGAGTCCAGCTGTGAACCCGGATAAGAATCTGCAACCATACTCGGCGAGTTTAAGCACCAACTCCCCGAGTCCCCTCCCAACCTCCAAAAATAAAGGAATAAAATAATATACCTGGGAATCCGGATGTTACAATAAAATGGACTATTTTGGTTAAAATAAGAGGGAATTGGGGTTGATTTGTAATTTAATTAACAAAACGAGATGGTTTTTGTTAATCAACCCGTTTTCAACCTGCAAATCCATTTAACTTTAATATATATATATATATATATATATATATATATATATATATATATATAATTTAATAACTATAATAATATTATCATGTATTAATCAAAGTATTAATATATTAATTATAATGTTGTATATTATTTATGTTTTATAAAAAGTGTAATCTTAGTTCCTATCTTTTTCTTAATGCCGACAATACTAGTCACTTTCCAAAATCACATTGAAATTAAATATTTTTAATGTTATTTGAACAATTTATTTGTATTTGTGAATTAGATTCGTGTTTTTGACATACTTTGAAAATTCTTTTATGTTTGGAACTAATTTAAGTGGTGTAACCTTTCCTTAATTTATTTACTTTTTGATTTTAAATTGGTTAACCCAAGTTTAACCCATTTATTTAGTAGGTTGGGTCGGGAACTACATAAATAGGTCAACCCATTGACAATCCATTTATCTAAAAGGTTGTGTTGGGTTGGAAATATCCAACCCAGTTAAAGAAATAGTTTGGGTTGGGTTGAAATCTTCTACCCAGTTAATAGATGGGTTGAACCCAAACCAAACCAAGGTCGACCCATTGTCAGGCCTACTTTTGGTCATCATCTTTAACAGATCGAGAAAAAAGGATGAACGAAACACATGAACAAAGAAGACGCACCTCCGGTGCTTGGATGGTTTGAAGGACGAGATCGAAGCAAAACTTCGATGGAGAGTGGTGGAAATCAATTGCAAAAGGAGTAAAACATGGGGTTGTTTCCTTTTTTAGTTCATCTGGTAAACACACCACCTCCGGTGCTTCAGTGGTTCGAAAAAGGAAGAGGAAGAATGGAAGCAACTCCTTGGCTGAGCTTCTTCTATTTCGGAGAGGATGTGCGAATGGGAGAGACCATAAGAGGTGGTCTGATGGGAGAAATAAAGCAGCGAGAGGTGTTTTGGGTTTGATGTAGATCCGATGAGAGAAAAAAGAAAGGTGATGGGGCTATTGCACTGGGGTCTTGTTGGAATATGCCACCTACTCCGATGGTTTATTGACAGTAAACAAGGAAACATAAATAGGAGCAACATGATCAGGTGGGTGTTTGGGTTTGTTTCAATTGACAGGGAAGGAGCAAGAAAATGGGGGGTTGTTTCCCTTTTTTTGGCTTTGCCGGAAAACAACACCACCTCCTATGGTTCTTGGCTGCCACGAAGAAGAAGAAGAAGAAGAAGAAAGAAAGGGGGATGTGGATGTTGGCCTCTTGAAGTTCTTGGCAACAACTAAGCAAGAAAGAAAAGAAACATGAAGTGTTTTTCTTTTGTGATGCAAGTAATTGAAATCGGTTTCCTGATTTGAGTAGATTTAAAATGTGAATGGTTGAAGATGAATGATGAATGCTTGAAATACTCTCATAAGATAGTTGTACACTCTTTGATGTGCACTTTTGGTTAGACTTGTATGCAATGTATGTACAATAATTTGATAAACATAAGAGAGATCACGTGAGAGAGGAATAGAAATTGAGTGTATGAAGTTCTAGTAAATTTTAAGGTCAATTGTGTTTGACTCAAAATACCAAATGTATGATGTCATATTTGAAACATCAAAAATGGTGATATTTTCTGGCTTTCTCGATTTTTGTGCCATCGATCCCGATATCATATATTTTTTTGAGACTGGCAAAGAATAGTTTCTGGTTCATGGATTTCTAAAAGTTAGATGAATCCTAAATCCAATGTGTAGAACTTCGGTAAAATCCGTTTAAAGTTTCGTGATTAATTGGTATGGATTCGATAGATTTCGCGACTTTGTTAAACTAACAGGTTAAAAATATTGTGATTATCAAATTAAATATTAGACCTATGTCTGAGTCCAAAAACGTTCTCGGAATTCTCATATGAGGTGTGCAAATACCTTAATGGATCAATACGGGTTTTTTTTTTATTAAGAAAATCTGTATTATACTGATTTGGTTTCTTAGAAGGGTGGTAACTTCTGCATAAGACCTCCGTTTTTGACATTCATTATACCACAAAGTCCTGAGAGTATAATTTATCCAATTTACTTATAAATTGGTCCTAAGTGTACTTGCTTCAAATATTCATTTTAATGTCACAAATAGAACTAATTTTGGTGATTTTCGATTCGATCATGAATGATGGGCGGTTTGTAGAGCAGGTTGAGACGTTCTGAAGTAATTATGAGTATAATATGTTTAATATATTATATTAATATGGAATTACACACTTTATCTTAATACAATCGGGTTCGCGGTGGTTCGGCTGACAAACTCTGACCTAAAATTATCAATTGTTACATTAAGTTACCATGTTGGTGTGGCTGATTCTGTGGAACTTTTCCATTTACTAATCGTTCAATGTAAGAATAAAATTTAACGAAATAATGAACACAAATATTTATTTTGTAAGTTTTTAACACTTCATTTGAGAACATTACAAACACACCTACAGAATGCATATATGCGCTACATTTGAAGATAAGCATATCATAATATACCTTTAATGGTGTAAACTCCAATGTAACATCAAGAATTAGTTTGTGATATTCTACTCAGTTTTTTAAACATATATATATATATATATATATATATATATATATATATATATATATATATATATATATATATATATATATATATATATATATATATATATATATATATATATATATATAGCGTGTCATATTCTTATTCATTTTGCCGCATGTAATTTTATGGTTTTTTTCGATTTTATTTAGTTCCACATATTATTTAAATATAACAATAAATGCATATCACTTTCATTAATGCAATTTCCTTCTAATTTCAAAATTAGTAAATTAAAGTTTCATTAATTTCCTTTATTTATTTATCTAAATTATTTATTTAAATTGAAAAGAGAAAAAAAAAACACTTTAATCTTTATAATTCACTATTTTTTTTTTTTTTTTTATAAATTCAAACTTCTGAATTTTATATTTAAATTTTCTATTAAACAAACTCATGTTTACTTATTAAAATCAAGCAGAGATATTTACAAAATGATAACGCGTAGCCTATAACCGTAAGACCTTAAAGAAAAAGCTCACATCTAAATAGAAATTAATATAAAAGTTGACAAAAATAATAGTACCTTAAAGCTACATGCTTATTTGTGTTGCATGGTCAATTCACGGAAATGGAGATCAGTTTCTAGAATTCCAGTACAAAATAAAAAATAAAAAAGATATAACTACTTAAAATGGTAATATATATATATATATATATATATATATATATATATATATATATATATATATATATATATATATATATATATGGTCACTATGTTTTTTCTGTTCATTCATATTATTTTCTAAATTGTTAAACTGTACACATTCAGTCCTTATGACTGGCTACTCCAGGTTAGCCGATAAAAATGACCTAATGGAGTAATATATTTATCACTTTGTAAACATTTGGTCCATATTATTTTTGTACACATTTAGTCATAAATATTTTTTTTGTTGCAAAATAAGTCATTTTTGTTTTCGTACTCATTTAGTATTTTAGGTTTTTTTCACGACATTTTACGTGGGACAATTATTAATGAGGTGTCTGGGGCTTTTGATGATTTTGTCTATCATGATCTCGACTACTTGGTTGTTTACATCATGTGTTCTGAACATAATTACTTCTTCATACGATCTCGGATTTGAACGATTTTTATATCCATACGTTCGTAGTCTAGTCTACTACAACTTTTGTTTAGATTATTCCCATTAAAAGTAATATATTTTTACTTACGATCCTTATATCCATATGTTTTTATAAATGCATGTATGGATGTTTTTTTTAAAACCGTAAGTAAAAATATATTACATTTTAAAATGAGTAATCTTAACAAAAGTTGTAGTAGACTCAAAAAACGAACACGTAGATAAAAAGATCGTTAAAATCGGATATTATATGAAGAAGTTACGACGTTCAAAACATAAGACCTAAGCCAAACCACAAGACATACGCAACCAAGCAGTCGAGATCACAATGGACATAAGAATCAACAGCCACAAACACCTCATCAATGATTGTCCCATGTAAGATATCGTCAGAAAAACATAAAGAAATCATTCATAAGTACTGAATGAGTACAAAAACAGAAAAAAAAACTTATTTTGAAACAAAAAAATGTTAAAGACTAAATATGTTCAAAAATATTAAGGACTACATGTGTACAACATGAGAAATATATTACCTTATTAAGTGATTTTTCTCAACTAATCTGGAGTAATCGGGCATAAGGACTAAGTGTATACAGTTTAACAAGTTGAAAGGGTAAATGTGGACGAAAAAAACTCAATGACCAAATATGTACAAATCTAAAAACATATTACCCTTCTAAGTCATTATCCCAATGAAAAAATACTCACAAAATTAGGACTTAGTGGGAGAAAGTAGTAACATATATCACAAAACAACCTTACCACATACCCCATCAACACTACATCCAAATTCGTTTTCAAGAATTTTAAAACCTTATAAGTAAGAATCAGGAATGATTGTAATCTGAGTAGCTTTTTCTCTGTGTCTACAAGAATAGAGAAGCAAAACATTATTGTGCAAACATTTTTTGAGAGATAGCAACAGCAAAAGGAGAAATCGCAAAAAGAATTGAAAATCATACAAAATGAAAACAAGAGATGACTTGGAATCGAAAAACATACAAAATGAAGGCTGATGGCTCGAAAAATAGAAACAAGAGAGATGAATAAACAATGGAACACTTTTGAAACAGATGGCGATTGAGGTTTATATATGAAGACAACAAACGTACTCTATCCGATTTAAATTTGAAAGAATATCATTTGTGATTTATTGGGATTATGCTGCTAATCTTTCGTTTTGATTACGGATTTTATAGGATATATCGTAGTCAAAGGAACCGGAGTATGGATCGAGGTCAAAGATATTTGAGCGAGAAGACAAAAAATTAAGTTAACAATTACGACACGTGTGTTTAAAAACTATTTTTTTATTGTAAGAGAAAGAAAAGATTACTTGAATTTAAAAATAATGATTTAGGGGCTAACAAAGCTTTAGATTTTTTATAAATTTTACCAATATATTTTTAATTTTGTTAAAAGTACAATTGAACATTTTTTTACATATTTACCTTGTTACCATTTTACATGTCATTATGAATATTTTAAAAAAACTCTATAGAAAAGTTTTAAAATTTTGAGAAAAATAATGATTAACTCCTCATTTTTTAATAGAAAAACCCAGGAAACTATATAATTTATTAAGGTTAACTTTTTTTTTTACACTTTCAGTAGGTCATCTACCCATGTGGCGTGCCATTGTGGAAGCACCGCTGACGTGGGCACTCTCCTTATTTATTAAAAACAATTTTTTTTAGAAAGAGATGAGGGGATTCGAACCTGCGACCACCATTGCAATGCGTTACCGACTAACCTACGAGCTCTACTTCATTTCTACTTCTTTCTACGAACATATATATCTATACTGATTTCTACTTCCTTCTGCGAACATGTATATCTATATTGATCAGAGAAAAATAAATAAATGCCAAGGAGATGAGTGGGATTCAAACGTTTGCCCATCCTTTATAAAGGAAACGAGCACGACAAAAAACGTAACCTTTAGTGACGACAAAAAACGTCGCAATTGATGCCCTTTTTCGTTACTAAAACCTTTAGCGACAACTTGTCATCACTACAGGGTCACCGCTACTATCTAGTAGCCAATACTCGTTTGTCGTAGCAAATGATGTCGTCTCTATTGATATTCCGGCCACCAGTCGGAGTTTTTCCGGCTACTCTTCCCAGCATCAGTAGTCGTCGCAATTAGTCAATGTCGTCCTTAAAGGTGTAGCTGCTAATGGGTTTTTTTTTTTGAAAAAACAATTTATTTATGATATTAGTTTATATATATATTATAAAATGCAGATTTTATAAAAATACATAAATAAATACATACTACATTACATAAAACATCAAATATACCACATTACATAAACTATCTAATAAATCCAAAATAAACATCAAATATATCATCCATAAACTATATAATAAATCCAAACTAACATCATCCATAACATAAAACAAAAAATACTATGTGTCTTCGTCTTCCCCATCGTTGTTTTCCTCGTTGTTGACTTGGTACTTAAACGAGCGTATAATATCTCCAATTGTTGTCACAAACGCCAGGTTTTGAAGAAAAGCATTCACATTAACATCCTACAATTAAGTCACATGCACATTAAGTCATTAACAATTTAACAAACTATCAAACTAACAAACCACTAAATGAATTAAGTCGTTAACAATTTAACAAACTATTAAACCACCAAATCAATTAAGTCTATAACAATTTAACAAATTACCAAACTACCAAAAATTACTATAAATGCATCAAGTTCTAAACAATATAGCAAAGCTACCAAATTCTTTAAGAATTTAACAAGTAGATGTGTTGATTTCGGTGCTTGTGACTATGACTACCGTTTGAATAGGACACTTGTGCTCGCTACAAAAGGAGGTTTAGGCCCAATGGCTCTCGCATGCCCCTTTCGAGCACCTAACACCTTCTCTAATATTGCGATCCAATCAATGGTGTCTAGATCACCACCGGAGTCGACTATGTGATGAGTCTGTAAAGCAACCTCATCAACTTACAAATTTTGTATTTCACAATGATTGTCAATATACGTTAAAACTAAAACAAAAAAAAAACAATCTACGTCATTTTTAAGTAATAATAACTTACATATTCGTCTTCAACCAAAGGATCAACAAATTCTCCTTTTATATTCACATGCCCACGATGAAATGGTTTAGGTTTATTCAAATTATGTTTAACATTACAAAATATGTTATACTTAAATAAACATTAAAAAATATGTTATAACTGAATAACCATTATTGTAACTTACATTATTAAAAATAGCACTACCGCAGGAGCTTGAGCCCTTAGTGCCTCCACATCCCCTTCAAAACTAGTCAAACGAGTTTTTGCAACATTTTTGCGGCCTCTATATTGTGTATATATTTGATTGTTCATTGACACCCAATAAACTGAAGCCATGGGATCATATGAAATTGCTCCAAAATCAAACCATGTCTACAAAAAAATAGTGAAATTTAAAATAAATCAAAGTTAAACATATTAAATATATAACTTTATAAATAATTTAGTGAAAGATACACGAACATGCCAACCCTTTCGGCTTCAGAAACGTCTTTCCATGTGTCTTTATCAAAACCGATGTCGCACCACATATAGCTCCCAACCTCCTGAATGAAACATTCATATACTTCACCAATTGACATTTGAGTATTTATGTCGAATATTATCTTCAAAGGTTGGTTACCGTTAGCTGCAAACTTGTATTTTTTTGTGTGTGTGTTTAAATATAGATATTGAAGTGAGAAAGTTAACGAATATAATGGATTAAGTAACAGCTTGGATTGTAATATGTTTTAACGTTCACTACTTCTTTTAGTTAACTAACTGTCGGATTATAATAATCACAAAAATTATAACGGTAAAATAATAATATATTTGATTAGATTGCAAGGTCTCAAATTCTAATGTCAATACACTTAAAGTGATTTTCGATGTGTTAAATTCATTTAATCTAATTTTTTATTTAGGTTTTGTTTTTTCATAATAAGATTGTTTATATGTTTTTACTTTTTCGAGTTAAAATTTTCATACATAATTGGTAGATTAGTGATTTTATATAAGGTGGTTCAGGAACTATATGTAAATACATGTGCTAAATGTATTTGGGTAACTAATATAATTATAAATTAATATTTCAATAACTAATTTATAAATAAAATAATTAGTTTATTATTGTTGTATTATTGAATTATAACTATCATATTCTTAGAAATATTTGACAATATTCATTTTATGATGTCATTTTTAGAAAAACACTTATAGTGATTTTCGATGCGTTAAATTCATTTAATCTAATTTTTTATTTAAGTTTTTTTTTTTTTTTTTTTTTTTTTTTTTTTGTTTTCTTAATAAAATTGTTTATTTTTCTTTCTTTTTTTTTTTACTTTTTTGAATTAAACTTTTTATAAATAATCAATAGATTAGTGATTTTATATAAGGTGGGTCATGAAACTATATGTAAATACATACGCTTAATGTATTTGGGTAACTAATATAATTATAAATTTATATTTCAATAACTAATTTGTAAATAATATAATTAGTTTATTATGGTTGTATTATTAAAAGATAACTATCATATTCTTAGAAATATTCGATAATATTCATTTTATTATGCCATTTTTAGAAAAACACGTAAAGTGATTTTCGATGCATTAAATTCATTTAATCTTATTTTTTATTTAATTTTTTTTCTCATAGTAAGTTTGTTTATTTATTTTTACTTTATTTGAATTAAAATTTTCATATATAATCGGTAGATTAATGATTTTATATAAGGTGGTTCTTGAAACTATATGTAAATACATACGCTTAATGTATTTGGGTAACTAATATTATTATAAATTAATATTTCAATAACTAATTTATAAATAATATAATTAGTTTATTATTGTAACAGCCTAAAATTAAAGACCAAAAATTTCATTTTTAATCAAGTAAGTATAAAACCCAAGTATAAAGACATCCATAGTGTTAACTCATTTCATAATATAAAACCAGTATTTTGAATAACTAAAACATGTCATAGAAAAGTATTATCAGGGTAGAACTCCCAAAGATCCCATAATGCGGAAATCATAGTGTGATGCGCTGCAATCCTGTCGACTCTGTTCCTTTTGAAAAAGAAGTACCTGAAACCAAAACTGTAAACCGTAAGTACGAAACTTAGTGAGTTCCCCCATCATACCACATACGATACAAATATCATACTGTCAAGCATATCTAGGTGCCCGACCTACCCCTTTGGTCTCTTTCAATCGGTAATCGCCTAGCATATCTGGGTGCTAGCCTACCCTTCGGTCACTCTCAACCGGTAACCGCCTAGCATATCTGGGTGCTGGCCTACTCCTTCGGTCTCTTTCAACCGGTAACTAGGGACTATTTTACCCCTACCACTACTACGTAATACCCTAGCATATACACATAAAGCACAAATTGCCTATCATATCTAGGTGTTGGCCTACCCATTCGGTCCTTTCGACCGGTAACCGGGGACTATTTCACCCCTACCTCTACCACATAATAACATAGCATAACATACTATCAGGCATATCTAGGTGCCCGACCTACCCTCCGGTTTATCTCAACCGGCTACGGGGTCTAACCTACGCTTCCTACCACTATCGTACAATATCATAGCATACTAGCACATAAAGTATAACAAATAGTGGCATACTAGACAATCATCTCAACTATAAATAACTACTAGTGGGCCAGCATTGGTGCCTTCGACCCACTTCTACTAGAAGGTAACTCACCTCGCACTGCTGAAGTCCACTTCAAAAAGTCCTTAACTACTGCCCTAGAAACTCCTTAAGCTATCAATGCAACACTATCATCCAATTAGAAATTGGGTTCTAAGCCATGATCCATAATCCATACTTGGGGTAAAATGATCATTTTACCCATGGCCCAACAAGATACATAACTAAGGCCCAAGTCCAAAACCAATCAAGCCCAAAACTCCAAAATCCATAAAGGCCCACTAACGGCCCAAATTTCCAAATTGGGCCCAAACCTTTACATGGGCCTCACCTTAAGTCCAATAACTTATTTCCAATCCAAACATACATCCTAAGCTAGTCCAACAATCTGCAACCCAAATAATAACCCAAATCCGAAATGGCCCACAAGGCCCAATACGACTCAGATCTATCTTTGACCTAACCCCAAGAAGGCCCAATCTCCAAAAAGGCCTGAATTACTAAATAGGCTACCCTAACCAACTCCTGGTCCATGGTCGAAGGCCCAAAAGTCAACAAAACAGTCTGCATACCAGGTGGGTACGCCTAACGTACTCCTCTGAGGTCCAACCTTCTCTAAATAAGCACTTAATCACTTTAGCCCTTGCTCCAACTCTCCATTCTGACTTCTATAGGTGACTTTTCAAGTAAAGTTGGCAACTTTACTAACATGCATGGCTTAATGGGACTCTAGAGCTTAATGGGTGCTTTTAACTCATGCTTGGACTCAAACACTTCGCAAAGCTTGCACCTTTATAAGAGAGGGAACCTTAGAATGTCAAGATCTACAAGTTTGAGTCGTTAAAACGACCCTAGCTCACCAAGACCAATCAAAAGACTAAAAAATGGACAAAAAGCAACCCAAAAGAGGATCTATGGAATGGAAGGTCAAGATCAGAGCTTTTTACCTCCAATGGGTTGCAAAATATGAGAACTTTCTAGATCTACAAGCCCTCTTCGGTGATCAACACTTGAACACCAATTTCCTCTTCTTGTACACACACTAACAAGTCTTCTTTTAAGCTCTAAGCTCCATCCAAGGCAATCTAGGGTTTCATAGATGTGAAAAGGGTGGTGGCTGACTTGAAATGACCTAAGGAGTGGTATAATGTTGCTTATATAGGGTACAAGCTGGGGAAATTATGGTTTTGGTCTGGAAGGAGTAGGCCTCGTGTATTGTAGGCTCGACGTACTCATGAACCACCCGCGATCATTTACTCTTATATGTTGGGCGTACCCCAGCTTACGTTGGGCGTACCCAGCTAAGCACGCGCATGCAAATCCTTGCATGCATGGGACTGATCCGCCACATCTTTCCATTAGGGGCTAATTCAGCCAAAACCTTCAAAGTGTTGTAACTCACTCGTCCTAAGTCCGTTTCCAACGAACCTTATATCCACGAAAAGGTTGTGAGAAGCCCTACGCTCCTAGCAATACACCCGAGCCTTAAAGCCTTTCGATTAAAGCCCAAAACCATTAAAATTCCGAGATCTAGATTTACAATCATACCCTTGGCTTCCGAAGACATAATCGAATACATGGTTCACTTAGACCTTGGCCACTACATCCGATATGGGCTAAATCCTCCCTTGCCCAAAGCTCCTAACCCCCATGTCAACTGATGACTAGGCCTCAACCCCCAGCAACGAAGCAATCCGGAACAGGGTGTTACAATTATGGTTGTATTATTGAATAATAACTATCTTATTCTTAAAAATTTGACAATATTCATTTTATTATGCCATTTTTAGAAAAAACATAACAAAGTAATTTGAATTTTGTTTTCTTTTAAATACAACTTTACCATTAACTATTGATTTTCTTTTATTTGTTTAAATCATTATTTACATACTAAAGCTGGTAAACATATAAAAAATGTTTAACCAACATAAGGCACATCATAGTGGATTTTTCTGGAATCAACAATGGGTTGTTTAGGATAAATTTTACATATACATTCAATAATACACACATTTTCACATACACATTCAACATACATACACATTCAACAGTTTCACATAAGGCACATCATTGTTAAGGTTTCAATAATTTCAATGGTTTTACATATTATTATTTTTTTGAAGGTTTCATACAATTACACACCTTAAACAAATATGGTAACTAGAAGTTGAAGGAGATATTGATTTTGATTTCCCACCAGGGAATTACAGCTTATACTTTCTTCTATATTCAATAGTTCACATATATACATCAATTTTACATACATTCAACAATACATACAATGATTAACATATCCACATACATACAATACACATTCAAAAGTGAAAAAGAAAACTAAATGTGCTCGCCGGAAAAACATATAGTTGCAATCGATGGTGATGTGATGTCCTTATCGGAACCTTAAAAACAGAAAAAAATCAACAATTATGATTGTCACAGTCGTAATCGGTGGTTAGAAAAAAAAGTGAAAGCGAAATGACGAACATGGCCAGTGGTAGCAGGTCGCAAACCAGAGGTGACACTCGACAAGCAGAGGTGGCAATCGGCAGCGGCGATGGCAGTCGGAGAGGGAAGTTTAATCGGTAGTGGCATCTGAATTCTTTAAATTAATTATTTTTAATTCCAACGTAATATTTTATATCAACCGATTTTGTTATGTCAGAATGACAAAATGTCAGTCATAAACTAGTAACGATATTTTAGATTCACTAATTACATTAGTTCTTAAAGAATAGACTATAAACAATAATTACATTTATTCTGGAAAAAATATGACTAATAATGGTTAACAATTACATTATTCTTAATGATTAAAACTAAGAATGGTTTAAAAAGAACAAAGAACATCACAATCTAACAAAACACTAAACCATTCAAAAAAAATATTATTGCTATGATTCTTGAATTCTTTTGCAAAAAAATATCGTCATTCTTGAAAGAATCTTCATTTTCCTTCTTGGTTCATTCGTAGATACACTTAGATTCTATGAGAATGACATTATCTAATAATTTTCTAGATAATCGGTGAGAATAACATTCTGCAAGAATCTTATTCTATTAGAATGATAGGAAGCTTTCTTGGACCTTAAAAAAAAGCAATTCAAATTAGCTTTTTAATAAGAAAAAATAAAATATAAGTGAAATTTGCTTATGTATCATACAAAGAAGCAAGAATTAAAGTCTTTTATATAGCTTTTACCATATGATGATAACAAAGTCTAAAAATTAACCATAGGATTAAAAGCTTTTATATATTAATTTCATGTGTAGTATTTCAATCTTAAAATTTTATAAATTATCGTAACTGTTTTAATAATGATATTAATTATGTAACTTGACTTATATATCAGTAATTATATCACAGTAGCTTTAGAAACTTAGAAGGCGAAGTCGCAATTGAAGAATCGATATGATTATTTGTTTCAAATATTTAAGAACCTATAACAATACATATACCAAATTGTGTTTATTTAAGTATTTCATGAACTCATAATGTTGACATGGTACACACACATTATGAAATGCATGCAAATAACTGAGTTAGAATATCGATCATGGCTACTATCTCTCATTGTTTGTTACAAGAGTTAGAATATCGATCATGGCTACTATCTCTCACTGTTTGTTACAAGAGTTGGAATAAAAAATTACCTATGTTTCTTCAATGGAGAGTTGACCCAAATCTTGTTTGATATCGAAAGAACCGATTCTCGGAATGTTGATCGATCGATGGTTGTTGATTTTGCGTTGATGGAAGTCATTGAACGATGAGTACATATTGAGATTTTATTTTGTAATCGTAATGATTTGATGAACATAATGACGACATAAGGTTTTGGAGATGATAGAGAACGTGTGAAGATATAAATTGTGATTCAATTATTTATCCAAGATTATAGGTATCTAATTTGGAATGTCATTTAACCCATATGTAATATTACTAACATATCTTTATTATATTAAATAATAGTTAATTTTTATTAAAATCCTATTAGTTTCTACAACCATACAATAGATGTCCATCCACATATGAATTTAACTTTCTTTCTCTCTCTCTCTCTCTCTCTCTCTTTCTCTCTCTCTCTCTCTCTCTCTCTCTATATATATATATATATATATATATATATATATATATATATATATATATATATATATATATATATATATAGAGAGAGAGAGAGAGAGAGAGAGAGAGAGGTGGGTTCAATTGAGAAAATAAAAAAGGTTGAGAATGAGAGAATCATTCTCAACCACTCATTTAATCTAAGCATAAAAGACACGGTGGCAAACTTGTAAATATCGTAATAACCTTCAATCTCAAATACGTAACTATAGAAAATTCGATAACTGTTCGTTCATCATCAAAATTTTTCCTCCAACCTTCAATAATCATCCAGATTTCTTCAACTAAACCGAAATTTATTCGCTGTTCATGAAATTGGAATTGGGGTTCTAGACTCGCAGTCACAGTCGACATTGAGGGACTTAGAATCGGTAATCACAGGTTCCCAATCGGATTTTCGGAAAATCAAAATCAAATTGAGAAATCGATCAGAGATTGGATGTCGCATATGAAGTCGAAATTGGAAGTATATGATGATTTGGAATTGATAACTTGATGTTGTTAACATTTTTAAAATAGTTAACTTGTTTGCACTCCAACTGTTTGATGAAATGCATAAACTAAATTACCACGTTATATTCACATATGAATATGTTTTCTCACCTGAATCAGTATATGATTATTAAAAACACAAAACAAATATGCAAGTCTGTATGTTATTCAAATGTGAATTAACATATAAAAATTATATATATTTGTCAAAATACCTTCAATATTCATAAGTGAATATACCTTGTAATATTCATATATGAATATACTGTGTAATATTCATAAGTGAATATATCATCTAATATTCACAAGTGAATATACTCTGTAATATTCACATGTGATATATACCATGTAATACATGTAATATTCACATATGAAATATCATTTAATGCTCATAAGTGAATATACTATGTTAATATTCACAAGTGAATTCATCGTCTAATATGAAAATATGAATATACTATGTTTATTATATGTTATATTCATATATGAATGATACTTAAATTGTAAAAAAAAAAATCATACTTTTTATTCATAAGTGAATAACGAATGTACTGCAATAAAACCTGATGCATTGTTATTCATTTATGAATAACGATAGCCGAAAATATAAAAAAAAAATTATTTTATCTTAAAACTATATCAATATGGATGTCTATTTGTAAAGAATAAAAAATCATGAATTTTGGTATATTTAAAATCATTTTTTGATAAAAATAGTTTATAAAAATTAAAAAAAAACGAAAAAAACTATGTTTTTGTATATATATTAAGGTAATGATTAGCATAGTTTAAGAAAATATGTTATGTTGGAAAACACATGTGCATTCGTTTCTCATTTTTGCCGGTACATTAGAGGCTTTTGCGGCAAAAATAAATGATTGGCTGAGAATGATTCTCCCATTCTCAACCTTTTTTTTCTCAATTGAACCCTCCCCTATATATATATATATATATATATATATATATATATATATATATATATATATATATATATATATATATATATATATATATATATATATATATATATATATATATATATATTGGAAATTTCCCTTTTTTTACTTACAAATTAACTTTATTCTTTTTGTAAGCATTTTATCACCAATCTTTTTTACACGTTTTATTAAAAATTAAGTAAAGGTGAGGCGCTCCTTTTTTCAAATTTGTAAGTTCAAACATGTAAGCATTGGATTACCGACGAACTAATTTAACAACCGATTAATTGAAGGTATAACTTCTCTTTGTTTGTTTGTTTGTTTTTAATAGCTCAACGGTAGCGGGTGTTGGTAGAAATATGCCCATCAACCAAGACTAAGGTTTCAAATGTCGTTCTAGACAAAATGAATAGCTTATGAATACCGGAGGTGTATGTGAATAATGGTATAACTTTGGTTACTAATTATTATTTATCATTTAATTGGTGCACGAGTACAAAAAGCATTCAACTAAAGTTGGAAGTAAATGAGTTATGATTTACCAAAAGGCTTGTAGCCTAGCGGTATTTGGTGTTGCCTTATCTCCTTAAGGTTAAGGGTTCAAGTCACATCATCGTTAAAAAAACTATGTTTTGATTTAGCTTACAATTGATACGATTTACATCGCTACTGATTACCTCGTTAAACATAATACTAGAAAAGCATAAATAGAGTAAATGACCATGTGGTTATAAGGTATGAACTGTTAATAAAAATAAAAATATATAACATCTGTTAGAAGGGATAAAGCATAAAATAGCAAAACATACTCTAGTAGGGATTTGGAATTATGTGCATTTTCTTAGAATTCATAATCTAGTGTACCGGAAAGAATTATAAATTAAAGAAGGCATAGTTTGAATTAAATTATGCTCCAATAACATTTCACAATATAAATGAGTCTAAAATAAAAAATCCAACATATACATAGTGGAATCCATACAGATGTATATATAGACGCACCCAAACATGTCTGTATACACATACGAGCACACATTGAACCATTTTTCCTAAGGGAAAATAATTTGTATGGGTAACTATGTTTCAAAATTGTTCAAAAAATACCATTCAAGTTTGGTGTGTCCAAAAGACACCATCCAAGTAAAGTATTTGTATAAAAAACACCAACAAAGTATATTCTTTGTTCAAATTTGACCTTGTGTAACCGGTAATTACCGGTAAAAAATAAGTAAAAGAAAAAAAAACAAGAGGAAATGACTCAAAGGGGTAACTATGCTTCAAAATCGTTCAAAAAACACCATCCAAGTTTGGTATGTTCAAAAAACACCATCTAAGTAAACTTTTTGTACAAAAAACACCAATAAACTATATGTTTTGTTCAAATATTACCCATCAGTAATTAGCCCTTACAGGTTAAATGATGACTTGACTTAACTATTATGACATGGCGTAATAATTATTGACAAAACAATAAATGATATATTCCTCCTTTAAAAATCGATTTAGGGTTTCTTAATGAACGAATGACTTCATATTCTCCTATTATTGCTCTTCTTCTTCTAAAGTGATGATCTCAAACTCAAGTCCAAAACCCTAATTCTTGACTTAAGGCAAAAAGGGCTCCTTTACCCATGCCTCAATAAGCCTCCCTCTGACTAATGCCCAAATCCGTAAAAGGCCCAAAAAGGCATCCAAGCCCAACTACAAGGCCTCTAAGGCCTAATATGGCCCAAGAACCCCCAACATGGCCTTAAGCCCCAAAAATGACCTGCTACAATCAGGTGGGCCCGAGGCCTAAGTTAAACAAGTCCATGCATATGCCCAATATATGTTGAAGCCTCTATGATCTGGATTTCAAGCCAGTACGCTCGACATACTTCTAGCGTACGCCTATTGTACTCGGCTAGGATCAAGAACCGCCAATCTTCTGAAGACCATAACTTCTTCATTCTAAGTCCGATTTCGTCATTCTTTATATCCATAGGAAGCAAACGAGAAGCTCTACACTTCTATCAACTCCCACTTGCCTTACAAAATTTCTAACATAAACCTAAACCTCATAAAGGCTCGAACTGATACTTACTAATATGTCCTTGGGCTCCAACACAAACCGAACACTCGGTCCCCAAAACCTACATTATCCATCACCAAATGGGCATTACAGACACAACGACTTGTTACAAACGAATATAAATTTGAATACATCGTACACAAGTATCAGAACCATATCCTAGGAAACATGCAAAAGAAATGATACGAAACAATAAAATAACAAGGAAGGGACAAGAGACGTGCCTATCTATAGACCGGATAATAAATGAAGGACCGGTCAAGACTATAAACTCTTCTAACAACGAGCAGCCTATTAGGCCTTAGATGCCTTGTAGTTGGGCTTGGATGCCTTTTTGGGCTTTTTATGGATTTGGGCCTTAGGGGGGAGGGAGGCCCATTGGAGCCCTTTTTGCCTTAAGTCAAGAATTAGGGTTTTGGACTTGAGTTTGAGATCATCACTTTAGAAGAAGAAGAGCAATCATAGGAGAAGATGAAGTCATTCGTTCATGAAGAAACCCTAAATCGACTTTTAAAGGAGGAATATATCATTTATTGTTTTGTCAATACTTATTATACCATGTTATAATAGTTAAACCAAGTCATCATTTGACCTGTAAGAGCCAGTTACCAGTGGGTAATATTTGAACAAAACATATAGTTTGTTGGTGTTTTGTGTACAAAAAGTTTATTTGGATGGTGTTTTTTAAACATACCAAACTTGGATGGTGGTTTTTAAATGATTTTGAAACATAGTTTCCCATTTGAGTCATTTCCTATTATTTTTTTTCCTTTACCTATTTTTACCGGTAATTGCCGGTTACACAAGGTCAAATTTGAACAAAGAATGTACTTCGTTGGTGTTTTTTGTACAAATGCTTTACTTGGATGGTGTTTTTTGGACACACCAAACTTCAATGGTATTTTTTGAACGATTTTGAAACATAGTTATCCATATAAGTCATTTTCCCTTTTCCTAATTAATGAATTTTATTGGACATCTAATAGTCATGGAAATGGAGAGACGAGAAGATGATTATATACATAGGGAAATAAATATAGATGCACGGAAACATCTATCTATACAGATAGAAACACATATTGACCTAGGGGTGTATAGTACTGAGCCAATCCAATTCAAACAAATTGATCCAACTGCAAACGGAACTCATGAATTGGATATCAAAATATAATTGGATTGGAGTGGTTTCAAAATTTCAAATCCAATTGGATTAGACTGAATTGGATATAATGTTCATCCAGTTGCATATCCAATATTAATCAAATAAATATCAAATTACCATCCACTATATTATCTATTTTATATTAGAGAAATTTAAAATATAACTAATTAACTAAATGATTTTTCATGTTTAAACCTCGATTGTTGAAGTTGATGACTTGAATTATTATTTGCTAGTTTTATTTAGGGTAATCGTATACCGTTTTAGTTTATTATATTTGATTGTTAGTGGATAAAAAATGGATTAGAATTGGTTAGATAATGGATAACCAATCAAATATATCCAACGGATAAAACAATTCAATCCAATACCTAGTTGGAATGGTTTAGTTCGATCGGTTGTATATAATGAAATGGATTGGATCGGTTGAGAAATTTAATATCTAATGGATAATTGGATTAAATTGGTTCCATCAAAATCTATTGGATTTAAAGTGTTGAACACCATTACATTGGCCCATTTTCTCCGATCAAAGTTTAGAATCAATTGTATATATCAGGGGTGGAATCCATATTAATTATATTTTCCCTAAATCATGTACCATACCAATTATAGTTGGTACACAAATTTCCATACTACTATCGTACCAACTATAGTCAGTACCAACTTGTGTGATTACCAATAAGTTTGATTGGTACATATTGCTAATGGTATCAACCAACATATATAAGGGTCATGTGAACTGTGAATGGGGCTTTTGCGAATGAGGGTTTTGTAATGGTTGGATTGATAATTCGGTCAAAATGATTCTATTAATTTATGCGATGAGTTTAAAAGTTAAAGCATTGAATGAAAATGGTACACACCAACATGAGTTTAAACTTTAACTTTACTAATACAATAAATATTAATATCAAGATCGGAAAAAAGAGGGATTCTAGTTGTAAGATATCTAATGAAACCGTCGCTGGAATTGAGATCTTATTCAAAGAGAAAGATCTCAAATATCTGGAGTTTTTCTTTGTATATTATAGGGATGATCCGATCCGCAGGACCATGATTGGAAATTGTTTGATCGTTTTTCTATGAGGAAGAGGCAAAATAAAATCAACTTGAATTCGGGACGACTATTCGAAATCTTAGTGAAACACTGGATTTGTTATCTCATGTCTGCTTTTCGTGAAAAAGTACCAATTGAAGTGGAGGGTTTTTTCAAACAACAAGGGGTTGAGTCAACTATTAAATCAAATGATATTAAGCATGTTTCCCATCTCTTCACGAAAAAACAAGTCGGCTATTTCTTTGAAAAATTGTGCTCAATTTCATATGTGGCAATTCCGAACAAGTCGTCTATTTCTTTGCAAAATTGTGCTCAATTTCATATGTGACAATTCCGCCAAGATCTCTTCGTTAGTTAGGGGAAGAATCCGCCTGAATTGGATCATTTGAGGAACGTATCGAGAGAGAATTTGATTTGGTTAGACAGTGTGTGGTTGGTAAACAAGGATCGGTTTTCTCGCAAGGTATGGAATGTATCGTCAAATATTCAATATGATTCCATAAGATCTAGTTTCGTTCAAGTAAGGGATTCTAGCTCAAAAAGTATTAAACACCAAACATACTAAAATTATATATATATATATATATATATATATATATATATATATATATATATATATATATATATATATATATATAGAGAGAGAGAGAGAGAGAGAGAGAAGTAGTTGATATGATACTGACGTGGTATTAAAAACTTTGTACCACTACCGTATCATGATTAATCAATTAGTATGGTACTACCAACCAAACATATATTGGTTACCAACATTTTTGGTTCGGTTGGTAACATGTTTGTTAGTTTTTCATACTAAATATCTGCCAACCTTAGTATATATAGGAAATCGATGAAGTCACTCAAATTAAACTCATCGACACTACGTAGTTGTTTTCGATAGATTTTTTCTATTCTCTAAAAACTTGTCGGTGGTACCCTTGTTTTCTAGTAGTGTTGCCAACTTACAATAACTATTCCTTGGTGTTGAAAAGCAAAATTAGATGAAAATATTTCATAGTAGTTGCCATGTAATTGCACCCATTAGTATAGAGAAGTGTTTTGTACATAATATTTTTTTGCTATACACAAGATTTTATGCATTATATAGTTATACAATACAACATTTTAAAACAATTATTGTTGTGTACGGAAAATAATTATCGTGTACGGATCAACTCCTATTTATATATTGAATAACTGAAAAACACAATTTTATGAAAATAGAAAAAGGACTACTAGATTTCTAAACGAAAATATTATTCAAGGACACTACTATTCGTACCCCACATTGCAATTTGTAAACTTAGTCAAATCAATTATTATGATAATAATAATAATAATGATAATAGTTATAACAATAATAATAATAATAATAATAATAATAATAATAATCTTTATTATAGTAAATTTCGGTGAGATTTATACGAGTTATTACTTTACACTAGACCTGATACAAATAACTGCTTCCGTAATATTGAAGGACCTACGATATTGATCAAAAACTTTACTTCCAATACTAAATGCAGACTTGGATGCAATCGGTGTAAAAGGTAATAGTAGTAATAACAGCACCAACAACAATAAGAACAACAACACCACCTCTTTCCTTTGGTCTACTCTAATGATGTGCCGGTTCCTTGGTGGAATACAGCAGCAGCAGCAGCAACAACCACACTCGTCCTTTTCTTGATCACAATGTACATGTTGGGACCATTGATTTTGCCATCGGGCAGTTAATAATCATTATTGAAACGTTAAAGCACGGAGGTATAGGTTTTACTGATTAATCCTTTCTTTGAATTTTGTATGTTGCAGAATCGAAACGTAAGCTCATTTTAAACAATTTGGTTTTTCACTTCTAATAACTATTTTGAAATAAATTAAAATAAAACGGTTTATTCAGATACTTATTTATGATACCAAGTAGGAACTATTTTATCATAAAATAGTTATTTTTATGCAATCAAAACTATAAAAAACACATTTTGAAACAATAAAAAATGCTTATTAGAAATCTACATGTTAACTAATATACACTTTAAACAACCAATCTGATGTTATATCTTTTGCATGGTTTTTGTAAATACAATCCGCTTATCTTTTTTCTTGACAATTATTAGTTCAAATCTATAAATGCATTTTCATTTTGTTATTCTTAGTAAAATATAATAAAGGAAATTACTAGAAAATAACGACAAATATTGGATTTATTTTGTTGATACATGTAACTGGCTATCATTTAATTTTTCTTCTCAAGATAAAATTAAAAAAGATTTAAAAACAAGAAAATATCATTATAAAAGAGTTAAAAGACAAAAAAAGGTGCTAACTGCCATCGCTATATCCTCAATTTACAACTTGAAATATATCTTGAATTTAATTTGTTTCAATTTTATTTTGCATATATAAAGGACAAAGACATACACACCATAGAGCCACCACAATGGAATTTGTAGCTATTCTTCTTGGTTTGCTCTTATCCTACGCACTAATCCGAGCCACTTTCTCACTTTTTGGGGTTGGCAAACAGAAGAACCTACCTCCAGGCCCAACCCCGCTGCCGATCATCGGAAACCTCCACTTGCTTGGCCAGCAGCCGCACCAGTCTCTAGCGAAGCTAGCCATAATCCATGGGCCAATAATGTTGCTAAAACTTGGTCGCATCACCACACTAGTCATCTCCTCCGCAGCTGCAGCAAAAGAAGTCCTCCAGAAACAAGATCTTGCTTTCTCCACCCGCTATGTCCCCGACGGCCTCCACGCCCACAACCACTCTCAAAATTCCGTCGTCTGGATCCCCATCGGCCCCCAGTGGCGGACCCTCCGCAGGATCCTCACCTCCAACATCTTCTCCGGCAGCTGCTTGGATGCCAACCAGCACTTGCGGGCTCAGAAGGTGCAGGAGCTGGTAGCGTACTGCCGGAAAGCCAGCGAGGCCAATGAGTCTGTGGATATCGGTCGTGCTGCTTTCAGAACCTCGTTGAATCTCCTCTCAAACACCATTTTCTCCAAGGATTTAACAGACCCTTATGAAGATTCGGGTAGAGAATTTAAGGAAGTGGTCGGAAATATCATGATGGAGGTCGGGAAGCCAAATCTTGTGGACTATTTCCCAGTGTTAAAGATGATAGACCCACAAGGGATCCGAAGGAGATTGATGCGTCATGTTGGGAAGGTTATTGAGATTTTTGAGGAGTTGATCAAAGAGAGGTTGCTGATGAAAAGATCACATGAAGCAGATGTATTGGACTTGTGTTTAAAAATCAGTGAAGATAATCCAGAAGAATTCAACCGGGAAGTCATCCGGAGCATGTTTCTGGTAAGTAATTTATTTATATTCTATTTAAGCATGGAGTCCAATTCAATCCAACAAACATTGTAAAAAAAAAAGTTAATTCTTAAATAGTCATAATTAATAGGGCTGTGCATGGGTCAGTTTTGGACCCCAACCCAACCCAACTCGTAAATGATCGGTTTCTGGTTTTCAGAACCCAATAGGGTCGGTTTCTGGTCGGTTCGGTTTCTCGGTTTCTGATATCGGTTTGGGCGGTTTCTCGGTTTCTTGGGTTCAACCCATACACTTACGGTTTCTGGGTTTAAACCCCTGGGTTTTGGGTTTGAACCCATTTTCCAGAAATGTAACAATTAGTTAAATAATTAGAAAAACACCTAAGCTTCTTTTATTTATTTTTATTTTTTTAATATATATATATATATATATATATATATATATATATATATATATATATTTACTATCTTATAAAAAAAATGTCACTATTTCTAAAAATAAATTGAATAAAATAATAACATTTTTTTAAAACGTCTAAATCATTAAGGTAATTATACAACTAATCACTTATAAAATAATATTAAAATTTAAACAAACTCCTATAAATCTTCTCTTCCAAGGTTTTAACCAAATCTTTTTTCATCCAAATAAATACTCAACACACTATAATTTGGTCATTTTATGAATTTTCTTTATTTTTAATATGACATATTTCCTAAAACAAACTAATGATTGAATTGAAAATAATCATTCTCCATCGAAAAGAAATTAATTGTCGAAACAAATTATTTGTCGCCCGCCGCTTTACGCGGGTAAACGGCTAGTGTGTGTGTGTATATATATATATATATATATATATATATATATATATATATATATATATATATATATATATATATATATATATATATATATATATATATATATATAACAATCAGTAAAAAACATCGGGTTTGCGGGTTTGCTGGGTCGGTTTCTCGGTTTTAAAGAGAGGTCGGTTTCTCGGGTTGTTGGGTCGGTTTCTGGGGGCAAAACCGAAACCAAACCCGAAAAGTCGGTTTTTACAAATTTAAAACCCACACCGTCGGTTTTGATTCGGTTTCGGTTTCGTCGGTTTTTGTCGGTTTTTCGGTTTCTTAGTTTGGGTTTGCTCACCCCTAATAATTAACGATGAAATATGATTTATACACTTATTAAATAAATAAATAAATAAATACTTAATATTTCTAATATGTTTCTTTTAAAAATTGTTTTGATGGTTATATCTGTAATTATGATAGTTATGTTTTCATCATTCTTTCTAGATATTTATTTTAGATGGCAATTATAAATCAATATTTGCATTTGATTTTTTTGAATAAAACAAATATGAAAGTGATAGTATATTTTATTTATTTATAATATTTGTTGATATACCATATACATATATTGTTTAAGTTATGGTTTTATGATTTAATCAGATTATATATATAACTAGTTACCTTTGAAGATTCTGATAAAAATGACTAATTTATAAATTAACTAGTCACCGAGTATTCGTGTGTTGGACATATTAATTAAATTATGTAATAAAATTGTTGACAAATATATAGTGATGAAAATAATTATATTATTTGTATTAATTATAAAATAATATTTGTTACGATATGTTGATTATCACAATATCCAATAATTTCTATTTGCGACTAGTATATTAATAAAATTAAATATAAATATTGGTTTTGTGTTACTTTTAGGTATTTTAAAAAAAATCTCTACTAGCGACTTGTATGTAAATAAAATTAAAATTAAAAACAATTCTTACAGTATTCATCTCAATAGTCTCTAGTCACGACTTGTAGGTTAATAAAATTAAAATTAAAAATAACAATTAGTTTTAAAATTACTTATTTGATTTTCTTTTTAATTTTGAGCAAGAATAATTATTTGAAATATTAACAATATTATTTATAAAGATAACGAGTTTCAAATAAATGTTGATTCACATTTATATTTAAATATTTAAACTTTTTTTAGATATCTTAAAAATAATCTTTGACTATTGTTTAAATATTTAAATATTTCGATTTTCACATCATAATTAAATTAAAAAATTAAATATATTATATTAATAATTCAAAAAGTTTATAATTATGATGATAATATTTTACATTTAATAACATATTTAAATGAATAAATTAAATATATAACTGTGAAATTTTGAAGGGTTATAGGGTTCTAAATGGATGCTGTAAAAAAAAAGTTTCATTAATATAGTATAGATATATATAAATAAATAGTTAATTAACATATTAATTAAATTTTCACCAATCAACCTGTAATTTCCTTTAAATTACTCTAAAGAAAATTCAAAATTACGCTGCAATACAAAAAGGAACCTTAGAAAACAAAAATCAAACAAGTTTCTAATTCAAAATTGTAAATTGATTCTTATAAATTACAAATTTGTTTTTATAGTTTTAGGATAGTAATTTTTCAACTTTTAAGTTTTAGTGTTCTTTTTGTGGTGGGGAGTGGGGAGGAATTTCATAATTCGCAATTCGCAACTTGACAAATTCTAAAATTAGTTGTGTATAATCAGTTAATATAGTGACTAATGTGTTAGCTGTCAACTAAAATGAAAAGTATCCCTAATTTTATACGTCATAAACATGCATATTAGTCGGATGATTGAAAGCAAATTATATGAGTTACCTATTTAATTATTATTTTTCTTACTCTTATTTGAATGATAAAATGCACTTATCCCGTCTAAAAAACTCAGGATTTGTTTGTCGCCGGTACCGATACAACTTCAAGTACGTTAGAGTGGGCCATGACAGAAGTCCTACGCAACCCACACACCATGGAAAAAGCAAAATTGGAGCTTGAACAATGCATTGGTAAAGGAAAATTAGTAGAAGAGAATGATCTCTCAAGGCTACCATACTTATCATCCATTATGAAAGAAACTTTAAGGATACACCCACCAATCCCTTTCTTGGTTCCTCGGAAAGTTGATAATGAGCTAAAAATCAATGGCTACACAATCCCAAAAGGCACACAAGTTCTTGTTAACGCATGGGCCATAGGGAGAGATCAAAGCATCTGGGAGGATGCTTTGGAGTTCAAACCAGAAAGATTCATGACTTCAGATATTGATGTTAGAGGTCAAGATTTTGAGCTGATTCCTTTCGGTGCTGGACGAAGAATATGCCCTGGTTTACCACTTGCAACACATATGATACCTATGATGTTAGGATCATTACTTAATAACTTTGATTGGGTTCTTGACAATGGTAAATCTGGGGAGTTAGACATGACTGAAAGGTTTGGAATCACCATACAAAAGGCTTATCCTCTTTGTGCAACTCCGATACCGTTATTAAAATGACATGCAGAGTTGAAACAAGTTTGAATTTCACAGGTTTTAACCTTGGGGCGGTATGTCATTCAAAAGAGAAATGAAAAAGTTATACAAATTTGGTAAACCAACTTTAATAAAATAGGGTTGTATTTCCTTCTTGACCAAGAATCAATGGATCGACTAATTATGCTTTTGATACATATGGAAAATATATGTTTGTAACATAAGAAGCAAGTTTCAAGCTAGACAAAAGATTAGATTTGTGTCTGATAAGTTGGTAGGCAACAACGTATGATAAGTTGGTAGGCAACAACGTATAATGTAAATGAGAGTGTCACATTGTAACACCAAATTTCGAAAATGTAATAATATTTGGTTTATAATTATGGAAATATATATGGGAAGCTTTAGCTTTCTTAGTGTGATAAAGTACAAAGACATTAGATGCAAAAGTGTAAGAGAAAAGAAAAATATAAAAAGTGTAAACCAGGGAGAGTGTGTGTGTATATATATATATATATATATATATATATATATATATATATATATATATATGTCCAGAATCAATCATACGGGCACACAATAGATAGTAAAAACATTTGAACCTAACTCTCTCTCTCTCTCTCTCTCTATATATATATATATATATATATATATATATATATATATATATATATATATATATATATATATATATATATATAGAGAGAGAGAGAGAGAGAGAGAGAGTTAGGTTCAAATGTTTTTACTATCTATTGTGTGCCCGTATGATTGATTCTGGACCAATCATTTTAGTTATTTTAAGAAAGTAATTAATGCATATTAAATGCTGAAGATGTAATTAATACATATTATATCTTCAACATGTAATATGCATTAATTACTTTCTTAAAATAATAAAAATGATTGGTCCAGAATCAGTCATGCGGGCACACAATAGATAGTGAAAACAAAATAACCTAACCCTATATATATATATATATATATATATATATATATATATATATATATATATATATATATATATATATATATATATATATATATATATGTATGTATGTGTGTGTGTGTGCGCGCGTAGAATCGGTTTATATCGGTGGATTTATACGAAAACCAAGTATTAAAAATAGAGAAATTAAATACCGTCCTACCTTTTGATATTATCAATCCTCCTACCCATTTAAATGATGACATGTGCCATATTAGTATCCTAAAATATTATTAAATTTCATTAAATGAACATTAAATGTTACACATATCACAATTTCATTTGGTAGGAGGATATGTAAGAACAAAAAATAGGAGGGTATTTAATTTCTCTTAAAAATATAGATAGGGCTTTAAGTATTATATTGTATTGATGTCAAATTTATATTATACGAAACAAACCAATGTGTTACCAAACAAATAACAAAAAGCAGAACCAATATGTTTGATCAATAAAACTTTATCAATTGATTAATTATGGTATGATAATGATTTAAAATTTTGAATACTACCTGTATCATACTAACCAACTCTCCCTCTCCCTTTCCTTTTCCATTCTTTCTTTCTTTCTTTTCTCTTTCTCTCTCTCTCTCTCTCTCTCTATATATATATATATATATATATATATATATATATATATATATATATATATATATATAGAGAGAGAGAGAGAGAGAGAGAGAGAGCTAGGTTCAAATGTTTTTAGCAAGTATTGTGTGTCTAAATGCACCAATGAGAATTCAAAAAATAATATATCATTAAATAAATCTTTAAAGGGTATTTTGTACATTTTGTACTTTTAATTAACGAAATCATTTAATTTAAATCTTGCAATTAAGGAAATAAAGTAATATATTTGACCTAGTCATTTGTGTTCTCGTTTATAGGCGTGCATATTGTTCCGTTCCAACCCTAGCACATCTCTTTCTTTTTTGCAGCCTTCTTTAGCAACCAACGAGAATGTTTGATTAGAGATAGCTTCAACATGAATCTTCCAGATTTTCGTTTCAGCCAGCCTTCATCTTCCAGATTTTCGTTTCAACTTGAACACCGATGGATGTTTGATTAGAGATAACTTCAACACGAATCTTGAAGAGGAAGGGGCTCGCTTGTGTGCTCTCGTTAGGGCTTCTTTCCGTCGTGTTTCATGAGACGACATCACATTCGCCGCCTGTTAGCACGGTGGAGTCCTCCCACTTCGGTAACATCACCTGCCCGGCTTTCACTTCCGCCAGACCTTCTACTACTTGGAGCTGTATGAGATGCTTAAAGGGTTCTGATTGTGGATTATGTGCTTCACAAACTAATAAGGTAAAAACCATACTTGTTATTGACTTTTTTAGTCAAACTAACTAATCTTTAACTCCATAACTCGTACCAATCATTCAATCTTTTCAAAATCTACAAAAAACCCTTTTGAGGAACAAAACTATAATAAATTCCGAGATATATCCATTAAGATTCCGAGGTGTTTGTGGTGGAATCGCTGCTACATCAAACTAGATTTCAAATCTTATCGTTGTTCAATCATTCTTATCGTTAACTGAAGCCATAGGAACTTCCTGGACTTTTCTAGGGTTTGGGGTTATATTAGTCATAGGAACTTAATGGACTTTTCTCAGGTGCCTAAACATTTTTCTTGCTTTTCAAGTTTCTATTCATTCTCAGGTTCAATTTTTCTTGCATCTTTAGCTTGTACTCAATAATTAACTTGAACATGTTAGGCTTGATGTAATTTCCCAAATAAAGTTAACCCGATTCCAAATCTTTTATAATAAAATGTTTGTCAACTTATTTATGTTGTTGATCTTGTATATTGTAGGTATACCTTCAGAATTTGGTCTTCAGAATTCTGCCTTTAAAGTGTTTATGAAAAGTCCTCAACGAATGAGAGTGACAATGAGTACACTCTATAAGGGGTTGCATTCTTGGAACATTATTCAAAGCATGTGAATATGAGGCCTTTACAAAGCAGCATTATCGCGAGCTTTGAGGCATGAGTAAATATGAAACAAAAAGAAAGTTGACTCAGTAAAAGCCTGAATTGGAGAAATATGCAGACTTTTATACATTTTTGTGAGAGGAGCAGAGAAAACTTGAAGTAAACCCACGATTGCATCGGGCAATGGGAAGATGTTGACATATATTTTACTGATGCACATGTAAGTCTTTGTTATTATTCATTGATTCTTTTTCTACATAGAATGTTGTGAATGGAGTAGCATATGATTGATTTATATGATATTTGTGAATAGTCTTTTAATAAACACGCGCTGTAATATGTTTTTGAAATTTGTAAATATAGCTTGTTCAAGGCTTGTTTTCATGTTAGTATGAATGTTATTAAGTTTGGATTTAGAATGTAAAAAACAATAAACAGGTGTAAAATAGCGATTCTGATAGAATATTCAAACCATTATGCAAGAATAGTTTATTTTGTAAGAATATTTATTGTTGCATTCTGATAGAATTGTAGTTAATTGTTTATATGTAGGGGTGTAAGTGAGCTGAGCTAATCGTGAGCTACTCAGGATCGACTCGTTAAAAGCTCGACTCGAGATCGAATTAAACGAGCCCGAGCCGAGCTCGAGCCTAAATATGAGGCTCGTTTATTAAATGAGCTCGAGCCGAGCTTCAATTAATGGGCTCGCGAGCCTAAACGAGCTTAAACGAGCCTCTCTCTCTCTCTCTATATATATATATACACACACACACATATATATATATATATACACACACACACACACATAGAGGATCGTTTAGGCTCGATTAGGCTCGCGAGCCCACTAAATTGTTAATGAGCCGAGCTCGAGCTTCATTTTAAGGCTCGAATCGAGCTCGAGCTTCCTCAAATTAAACGAGCCGAGCTCGAGCTTTGTCAGGCTCGGGCTCGGCTCGGCTCGTTTACACCCCTTTTTATATGTTTAATGTGCAGTTGTTACAAGTGTATCACTACAAAATATTTTGCAATAAATTTGTGACAGAAATGGCTTGAAGACCTCATGGTAAAGGCTTGAAGAATGCATTAAAGAATGATCACACTCATCCAATGTAATTAAGATTGTTGTTATTTTTTTAGGAATTACACTTGTTATTTTTTCAAAATGTTGTTATTATTCAATGAATCACAATCATACAATGTAATTATTTGGTATATTATTAGTTTAAGAATCGATTTTGTGTATTTTTTCAGAATGTATTTAGTAGTTTATGATTGGCATTATGTCATTCTGACAGAATAAAATCGAAAATATATTTATTAGTTCATGGTTGGCATTCTATCATTCTGACATAATAAAGTCGAAAAATATATTTACTAGTTTATGGTTGGCATTCTATCATTCTGACAGAATAAAATCGGATTTTTAAATTTGAATTAATTTAAAATATTCAGATTTTTTAAAATAAAATAATTAATTATCCCTAAAAATCCAAAAATTTCCTTTTTTAATATAGGTTAATTGACTAAAATGTCTTTATGCTGAAATTAGTGTGATTGTATGGTACATGTTATCCTATTTTAATATCATAGACCCTCAGATCATGACCTTTCATTCTATTCAATCCAGTGGTCCAGATCTGTATATTCTGACACACAATAGTTACTAGAAACAATATAACCTAACTAACTAACTAACTAACTAACTAACTATATATATATATATATATATATATATATATATATATATATATATAGCTAGGTTCAAATGTTTTCAGCAACTATTGTGTGCATGAATGCACCAATAGGAATTTAGGAAAAAAATAAATCATTAATAATAAATATAAGGGTATAATAGTAATCTATACTATAATTAATTATGGTAAATTGATACAATTAAATAATATCCCCTTTTAAATAAAGATATCAGTTTTAAAACCTCACCCCCACCAGATTAGGGTTGTACGCTCCCTCTTCATCTCATACAGTACCCACACACACATAGAGACCCAATAGAACTACTCCACCTGCATAACAGGTGATGATCCACTTTCCGTCTTAGGCCTCCACACATAGGAAGTTCCAGAAGGTAGAGCTTCCAATTCGTCGGCTTCTGATGATGAACACGAAGAAGATTCTTCTGGTTCATCAATGAACAGCTTCCGTAATGAACTGGTGATAGAATCAGAAGCATGCATCTCATTATCCTTTGATTTAACTTCATCCTTGATGAGAAGATCACGATTAAAAAGAGGAAAAACAGTCCAGCCTTGTTAATCGAGTATAAAGATTTGTGCACGAATCGGCTTTTAGGTATGCACTGTATTATCTTTTTTTATTGTAAATTTAGTCACATTCATGTATTTACTAATTACATATGTTGTATGTTTCATCAAATGAAGTATAAAGATTGTGCATCTGATTTGCCCGCCAAATGTTTGATAAAATGCTTGAATCAAATATTTCAGCCAATTTTTCTTTTTGTAATATTTGAGTTATCATATCTCTTTCATACTAGCTCGGAATGATATGAAATTTGTTTTTGCATGTTCTCCTTTGTGTTAGCTCCAAGTTAGGTTCAGAAGTCATTTAAATTTGATTAATATTGGTTGAGTTATAGTCCTTCGAACATGTGATGTTACAGCTGTATTTTTAGCACTCTTTGTTCAGAAACATTTGTGATCTTTGAACTGTCATATTTACCACCTTCTAAATTGTAATAAGTTGACCTTTTTCCAAAGTATTGTCCTCTATTTAGCTACAATGTAGTCATTGTAATTAGATTAAGTCGATAATTTGGATCAGATGACTCGGGGAATACTTGATCAAGTGACTCGAGTACATTCTGTAAGAATAAATTAAAAGTCTTTAATGTCTAACACATTCTGTTAGAATTATAGTTTTATTCTGTTAGAATATACTGAAAGTTATACTATTTTAAAGTTGATTATGTTTTTTTTTTTTTTTTTTTTTTTTTTTGGGTTTTAGGTTTTGAAGGGGCTGCCATTGATGTGGAAAATGAAGAAAACATGGAGAACGAGAGTATTCCAGCAGAATGCTGTTATTTTTTAAGAATGTTATTCATTTTTGTTGATATTCTATTAGAATATTTATAACTATATTAAAATGTATAAGTCTTTTAGTTTGTAAGAATATATATGAATTTGTATTTAAGTTCGGATGTATAAGAATATATTAGCATGTTTGTTATTTTTCAACATCTGATTCAAGAATTTTGTTTTTCTTCAATAATATTCTATTAGAATAAAATTCTGAAAAATATCAATCTAACAAAAAATATTCTGATAGAATAAAATCGGTAAAAATTTAAATTGAATTAATTAAAAAATTAAGATTTTTTTTTTTTAAATTAGGAAAATTAATCATCCCTAAAAATCCAAAAATTTCCTTTCATAAATGTAGTTATTTGTCCAAAATACCATTTTGCTAAAAATTTTGTGATTATATGGTACATGTTACCCCATTGTAATATCATACACTTTCAAATCATCTCCATTGATTAATTTCATCCGTTGGTCCAGATCTGTACATTCTGGCACACAATACTTAGTAAAAACAAAATAACCTAAGTCTCTCTCTCTCTCTCTCTCTCTATATATATATATATATATATATATATATATATATATATATATATATATATATATATATATATATATATATATATATATATATATATATATATATATATATATATATATATATATATATATATATATATATATAACCTTAATCAAATAAAGACGATCAATTTGATAAGAAGATTAAAAAGTGCATAATTTACATATTTTTCGGCTGACCAATGAATTTAATCATTAAATGATACGAACATAACATGATCCATTTTTCAATTCAGTTGAGTTTTGATTTACTCTTCGACAACATTGTTTAATCATGGCGAAAATGATTCATTTTCAATTGAATTGAGTTTTGATTTTTTACGAAACATGTTGTTTTTACAATATTTAAAGATTAATTTTGTCGGTTCTCCAATAAATATGTAAAAATGCATTTCTTACCATTTTTATCAAATTAGTCATTCTTCTCGGGTATATATATATATATATATATATATATATATATATATATATATATATATATATATATATATATATATATATATATATATATATATATATATATATATATATATATACTATCTTATAAAAGAAATCCCACTACTTCTAAAAATAGATTGAATAAAATAATAATATTTTTTTAAAACGTCCAAATCATTAAGCTAATTGTACAACTAATCACTAATAAAATAATATTAAAATTTAAACAAACTCCTGTAAATCTTTTTTTTTTCAAGGTTTTGACCAGATCTTTTTTCATCCAAATAAATACTCAACACCCTATAATTTGGTCATTTCATGAATTTTCTTTATTTTTTATATGACATGTTTCCAAAAAAAACTAATGATTGAATTGAAAATAATCATTCTCCATCGAAAAGAAATTAATTGTCGAAACAAACTATTTGTCGCCCGCCGCTTTGCGCGGGTAAACGGTTAGTGTGTGTGTGTGTGTGTGTGTGTGTATATATATATATATATATATATATATATATATATATATATATATATATATAGTTACAACATAGTTATACGGAGAATAGTGCATGTGTTATAACATAGTTACAACAATTGGTAATATTTTTATTAATAATAGGGTCATTTTGGGTTATACCTAAGGAAAAAATCAGCAATAAATAACATGGGAAAGTTATATGGACTTGATTTGATAATTAATTAAAAGTATTTAGTTTATTAAATGAAATCTATAAGTTTTGAATTGTTATGGAGGATAAAATAAGACAACTTAAGTAATCCAATAATTACATGTACATGCATAATTATTAGGTGACTATATAATTATCATTTTGGCTTTTTATTATTATTATTATTCACTATAAATAAAGGGTAGTAAGAACGAATTTATAATGATGAGTTTTACTTAAAACCCTAGGAAATATTTGGTCCCACCTCTACATTCCCGAAACCCTCAAAATCGCAACACCACGTCATTGTGAATTCATTGTGTAACATCCCAAAAATCAACACAACATTTTTCTTTTTTAAAACCATTCCAAAATCAACAAATTACACCAAAACATAGTTTCCAAAACCAAAATTATGAATCAGTGTATCCCAAATTAATAAGTCAACAAAATCTTGGATGATGTGAACAATCATGTCTTCGTCTTGCCCCTGACCTCTGATGTACTTGAAACCATAAAATCAATCTGTAAGCAAAAGCTTAGTGTGTTCCCCTAAGGTACCATACACATCAACATAATACAATGCACAAACCAGGCTTGCAGCACTAGGCTGGACCGCCACCGAGTCACCACTCCCTAGCATACAACATAAGTTAGACCGTTTCCTTGGGCCTATAATATCAACTGGACCACTCGGGTATCTTGGCCTTCAGCAAAAAGCAGGACCACCTCAACCCAACAAAACAATAACATATTGACATATGCAACGATAACTAATAGTCGATATTCATACATATCTACCAGTCTAACATATCACCAATGAATATAGGTAATCGTACACATCTACCAGTCTAACATCAAGGTTGCAAAAAACGTTCGACGTTAGCTAGTCGGTGGACTGAGGTCAAGGGATTAATCGGCTAGGCGGAGATTAATCGGGTACCATTAATTGCTAATTTGTTGAATTTTAAAAAAACAAATATGATTAATATCATATCAAACTTCGTAAATACCACTAATATGATAACAAAATAGGTTAATATGATTAATACAACACTAATCATGCCTCAAATAATTTCCATTGAGATAAAACTTCTTCAAAATGTTAAAATTTTATCGTTTTATAATGTTTAACTCATTAGATATGATGGGATTAATCGCTAAGCGCCCTCTAATTGGTCGACTAGCGCCTAAGGATTAATCGGATATTAATCGGGACCTAATCCGGATTTTTACAACAGTGTCTAACATATAGCCATCATAGTATCATCATATATTCCAGGATACATAACTTAGTGGGTCGACATTGGTGCCTTTGACGCATGTGTACAGTGAGCAATACTAAACTCATAATCTGAACGATAGCTAAATTGACCACTGCTCCAAACACCGGCTCTACAAGTAACTTGTACAACACTCCAGGACCAAAACACAACCTACTACTTAAAATACCCCAAATGACCTAAATTTAAACTTGGTCAAAGTCAATGATCAAAGGTCAAAAGTCAAAGATCAACCTCCAGCTGGTCGCCATGTTGTGGCCGCTAAACGACAAAGTAGGCAGGTTCTTACCCAGTTGCCAAGTCGTGGCAACCTAAGGCCACGTCGTGGGGACTGGTCTGGACAGCTTAATCCAGTAAGCCTTTTTCCTACAACTCCAAGAGCTCCAAAGCTCAGAGCTGGTCCATCCCATGGTATTGATGGGTAAATTTGCCAACTTTATCTATTAAAACACCTTAATAAGTCAAGATCCCAAACCCTAATTCCATAAAGGCGACTAAATGCATAAAGACACTCATTAAGCAACCAATCCCTAGATTGGCTCACCTAAAGTTTCCAGAAGGGTTTCTTACACCTAATAAGCCATAAAAATCGTAGCTTTATATACATGCATGTCCCTTCCTTTTTTGGTCAAAAACATGGCAATAAGGAACTCAAGCTTGAGCATGGGACCAAAAACTCCATAGATCCTTAGATTTAGAACAAGATGATTAAGAACAAAAGGGCCAGATCTAGAGACAAGTAACATAAAGATTGGATCTTGAGGACTTACAAGAGTCTAGAAGCATACACAAGAGGGATAAGGAGTGTTGTTTGCTTAAACAAAGTCCAAGGTGCCTTGTTCTTATTCTTCAAAACACCACAAAACACAAAAACTCAAAGGTTAGCAACGGAGGTTAGGGTTTTCTCTTGGAGAACGAGGGAGGATGATTAAGGTTGAGGGTGGGAAACCCAAACCATCATATTCCATTAAATAGGGGCTAAAACCCAGATTAAGGGTTGCCATTAAACAGCGGACACGTCATGGCGAATATATGTCACGCCGTAGTGCTAGCTTAGTGCCCACGAAACTTTTGCCTTGGCCATGTCATGAGCCTCCATCACCATGTCATGACCACCAGAAATCCAACATCTATATATTAAATTACTCAAAAGAAACATACCTAAAACTTGGTGTTACATTTCTCCCCCACTTGATTCAGACTTCATCCTAGACGTCCTTAGCGACAAATAACTTCGGGTAGTGCTCCCGTATCTCTGCCTCGGGTTCCCAAGTGCACTCGGAACCTTTCTAATGATACCATTGGACCTTAACTAAAGGTACCACCTTATTATGCAAGGCGTTCGTCTTCCAGTCTAGGATCACTATCGGTCTCGCCACACAACTCAGGCGTTCATCAACTTGAATGTCATCCACACACTTCTAGAGCTGAGAAAAATGAAAGGTGCTATGAATCTGACTATGCTCCTCAAGAAATTCCAAATGATAACTACCTTTCATACTCTAGCAACTACCCAGAATGGTCTGTTAAATCGGGGCCCTAACTTACCCCTCTTCTTGAAGCGAATAACACCCTTCCAGGGTGATACCATCAACAATACCATATCCCCAACCTAGAACTCCAACTCGGATCGCCTTTTATTAGCGTAACTCTTATGTCGGCTCTAAGCTGTCTGCAACCTCTGCCTAATTTGTTAGATGGACTCTATTGTCTAGAGCACCACCTAGGTCCTACCCATGGCCCAATGGCTGACCTCTCCCTAAAAAACTGGTGGACGACACTTCCTTCCATAGAGAAGCTTAAAAGGTGGTGAACGAATACTGAAATGATAATTGTTATTGTAAAAAAAAACTCGGCAAGGGGAAGGTAGGAATCCCAACAAACCAAAATCGATGACAGCAGCCCTCAGCCTATCCACGAGCGTCTGAATGGTCCAGCCTAAGGATGCTAAGCAGTGCTGAAATGTAGTCTAGTATCCAGTTCCTTGTGAAACTTCTGCCAAGACCAGGAAATAAACTATACATCACGATCAGTTACAATAGAGACTAGTACACTGTGGCAAGCGACAATCTTATGTACATACACATCGGCCAACTTCTTGACCAAAGAACTCTCACGAATAACGATAAATAGGCAACTCTTGGCCAACGGGTCCACGATAACCCAAATCGCATGAAATACTTTGGCCGTCCTCGATAGCTTGGTGACGAAATCCATAGTGATTTGTTCCCATTTCTACATGGGAAACTCCAAGGGCTGCAACTTGGCATGCAGACTCTGGTGCTCAACCTTGACCATTCGACAGGTCAATCATTTCTCCACGTACCATGTAATCTTCCTCTTCATGCATGGACATCAATAACTAAGTCTCTTGTCCCGATACATCTTTGTGGCTCCAAGGTAAATTGAGAATCTAGACTTATGAGCCTCCTCCAAGTGGTAGATATCTCAGAAAATGGAAGGGCATTAATGACCATTCAATTCTGAAGATTTGACGGATCAAGTCCTTTTCACTTCTCTGAAAATGTTACACATTTTTCTGCATCAACTATATTCTTGTTTGACTAGTTCTTTTGTTTGTATTCTTATAATGTTTATTCTTTTGTAAAGAAATCCAAAGGTGGCAATTTTGAGCCTAGTATGCAACTTTTAACACATCATTGTGATGGGTTTTGAGCACTATAACATCCTTATGGTGCACATAAAACACTAATGCTTTAGATCTTAGTTTTCTCTAGTTATGCATGCAAATTTCATTTTACAAAGCATAAAGCCTAAGTAGCATACAACATTGATAATTGAAACATAAAAAACAAATGATGATTACCTGTTTGTTGTAGGTTGTAGAACTTGACCTTTCAAGAGCTTAGCACCGTAAATTTGATGCCTCTAATGGAGTCACAAAAAACCAAAAGCAAATGGAGAATAATGAGAGAGAGGCTAGGAGGCACCAAAACGGCTAGGGTTCATCTTGGAACTCTTAGGGGACTTTTTGGTGATGCTAGGGGTTACATTTATAGTGTGGAATTCCCAGGGTTTCACATGAAAACCCTAATTCACTTCCTTGGGCCTTTAGTGCAATAATCCATATGATAAGCCATTTGGACTAACTCTCCATGGACTCCTACATTAAATTAGTCCATCCTAATCAACATGGATCATTAGCCCCAAACTATAGGTATTACTGATTTACATAATCTGTCCTCGTTAATTTAATCAGTCTCTTTTGATCACTAAGTTAATTCCAAATTAATTCTTGACCAATACCAATTAAATAATATGATTTCTCAGTTAATATATTATTCTTATAATATATTAATAAATCACAAATAACCTCTTTCTCAAATATCCATCATATCAAATTGCTCTAGTGAATGCAACCCAAAAGGGCCATGCTACTATCGGGTCAAGTACATACCAATTATAGTTATGGGCTTAAACACCTAATCCAACACATTGTCCCTAGAATTATGTTGTTGTATGTGACTAAATCTCTCGAAGTCTCTCATTGGCGATACCATCTGCTGAGAGCATTAAGTCACCCTCTCGTGCTGATTGTCTAGCATTGTCTAAACTTTAAAATGTGAGATAGCCTGGTCCAAATGAAAAATATTGATAAAAAGGCTAGGGTGTTTATTATTTTGAAGTTAATAATCTTTACCTGACCTTGTACTTAGAAGCATGCTTGTCGTATGCATCAAGTCTCATGTTCTGTTGAAACATTAAGCATAACCTAATGGCTTACCCTGATTGCATAATCATCAACGTAAGAGATAATATCAGGTCATTAAATGACAAAGGGTTGTTTATGACCCTGAGCTCCTAGGTTGAGGTAGACATGGTACCATTATGATTTAACGGTGAGTCTTTGATTCTAGACTGCAATTAACTTTATGATGCTAGGATTAAACCCCTTCTTGCTGATAGGTTATCATTGTCAATGATTCGTGTTGATTTCACATTAGTATGACTGAGGCATCCTACTTCTATTCCACAAGTCTTCTTAACAGAGCTTGATGATTCACTGTGTAAAACCACACACTGTTAAAATTTCGAAAGTCTATGCCGATGGTTAGTTTGTGTACCGTAGACTATCACATACATCAATCCATTCTTACACTTATATTATTTTTTAAAGTTTTATGATTTATCATATGTACCAAACGCTGTTGAGAACTTGACACATCTATGCCGATGGGTATATCATTTTCCGTGATATACTACATACACCTATCTACTCTTGCCATTTTTCATCTAAAAAAAGAGATTTATGATTCAACGTATGACACCACACGCTGATGAGATCTCGAAATACTAGGTCAGTGAATGGTAGTTTATGCCCACACTATTAGGACATGTCTCAAACCAACTAGATAGTCATCAATCCTCTCACTGATTGATTACGATGATGCTGATGATGTGTTTAATGTATCTATCTTATCCAAACGGTAACTTTTTAAATCACATCAATAGTTTCATCATTATCTTGGGATACATGATTTTTACAGTGCATATCTCTTCTCTCATGATTAGGTAAAAAAGGAAGATACTACTTGGGTATTAATTAGGAATTCACCGTTTTAGGTCAACTTCATAGATGATTCAAAAGCAATTAGTATTCTCTCAAAAAGGTCTTCATAGTCATCTTCCCCACATTCACCATGTTAAAGCCCTTGTACGAGTTTGCTCCCAATGGTAACGTCATCAAAGGTCCTCATGCTTCTGATGCCACCATCATAGTTAAATCAACAAATGTGGCATTCTCAGATGATATACCAAAGTTATTTGTGAATTCTAGAATCGAAGACTTTGTCGAATTTTCAAAAGCGGTCCACTTCGGTATGCTTTCTACGACTTTCTAGAACCTTTATACCCTAAACAAGTATGTGAGTTCTACTACACATGCTCTGCTGATTCTATTGCTCAAACCATCACTGGAACCATTGGAGATGGTCAATACAGGGTTGTTATTGTTGTGGAAAGCATTCAAGTTACTCTTCACCTTCCTCTATATGATAGATACTCTAAAAATCTTTCTGAAGATAGCTGCAAGACTGTTTGTGAGAAACTAAGGTATAACTTTAAACTTAAGGGCGTCGCTTGTAATCCCTACAGGAACACTCTTTGTCAATGTTTCGATGCAGGGTGGAAATGTTTAATAGGTATGATTGGAAAATGTCTTGGTCAATATAATGGATTTTTGGATCAGCTAAAGCTCTTTGAGCAAAGAATCTTATCTGCCATTGTTTACAATAAGAAACTGGATTTTTCTCAAATCTTTCTTGATCAGCTTATTGAATGTTGTCCTGGAAATAAGAGACCAGTGCATGTTTCCTACCCATGCTGGCTTGGGTTGATCTTGTCTCATGAAGAAGGCTACGTTGAAAGTCATGGGATCATCTTTCCAATTCCTCCTCTTTCCTCGAAAATCATCAATGTTGCCCCATCAATTAATGTAGTCTATTACTGCAAGAATACAAAAGTGGATTGAAAATTCCTATGTGGTTGAATCCTCATACTCTGAAGAGGATGATGACAATGATGATGTTGGTGATGAAGAAGGCAATGATAATTAGAATTCAGAAGCTGATCATCAAGAAGGAGCTAATAAGGGATAAGACACTAATAAAGATGAAAATAATTCAGCAGCTGACATGGGAGATGACTTCACTCATAATATGAACTATTCTCCAAGGAAAAACAAGCACATATGTTTTTCATCTACATCCCCTACTTATAACAATGTACATAATGCATGAACCCCTCCCATTAGAGATACTACTGAGCCAATGATCCTGGATGTACCTTCTCCTATACCATTCCCTTCTCCTCAAGCCGATACAATCCATAAAGCTGAAATGGTTCCTCCTACACTATCACTAATTAATGTTGTTCTTCATCTGATAGACCAAGGAGAAGCTAACTCCAACTTTGAAACTGTTGTGCTTTCCCAACTTTCCTTATTCGTGCAGTTGACTCAGTCAATGAATAAAATATTGACTAAAGTTGAAAGGAATATGGCTACAATGAAGAGACTTATGGCCTTGAATGGTGAAGATGATGTTGATAACACTAAACCAAACTCTCCAGGTGATAAGCCTCCTCTACCTCCTCCTCCATCAACAAACCCTCCACCACCACCTCCTCCACCAACACATCCTCCTCCAAAAACCCCTTTTCCTCCTCTTAGCTCTTCTCCCCTATTTGATGCTGCCAAAAGGGGTAGAATTATCAAGAGGGCCCGTAAACGATGCAAATGGTTACAGTCTGAGATGACTGAAAGGAGTAAAGCTCAAGCAAATCCTCTAGATCTGATTGTTATTGCTGATAATCCTGATGATGATGCTGTTCTGATCAGCTGATTCTCAATGTTGTTCCAGACGCTAGTGACCAATCAGAAACTAATGACTATGAAGGTTTTCTGGATCTTGGTTTCATGAAACAAGTTATTGTTTCTGTTGTTCCATTAAACGTTATCTATCATGGTTCTTTTCTTGAGGGGGAGTTTGCTCAAGAGGTTCCTTAAGGAACAAATAGTGACATTGATTCTGATAATGTTGTCTAGCGTAATCCAAGAAAAAGAAAGGCCTCTTTCTCAGGGGAGCTGTTAACTCTGAAGCTAGAAGTTACTCTGCAGCTGGTGGTACTTCGGCACCTCCTCAAAAGAAAAGCAAGCTCACTTTTGATCTGAGTTAGTTAGCAAAAACATGAAGCTTACCTATCAATGAAGTTAATTACATAATGTAGCAATACAATGTTGCCATTCGAGAGAAGAAAGAAGACAGAAACTAAGAACGCTTGTCTGCCTAACTTGTTCAAGAACTTGTTTCCGCTAACAAAAATTTTGAAGTCCAAAAAACTAAAGAACAGGTTAAGAAGATTTTCAACAACAATGTTGAAAGACAACACATTGTTTCAAACCTTTACGACCAGATTGATAGAAAGATGCTTGGACACGTTCTGACTCGAAGAAACAAGATTGATTCGATTATGAAAGTAAAATGCACCAAGCCAAGGACCGAGTCACTAAAACTTCACCTAGTAAGAAAGAAAACTAAGTATGAATACACTAAAGTTGTGTTTTCTCGTGAGCTAGTCAAAGTTGGCTACAACGAGTGGATGCAGATTCTTGTAATAATCAACAACAAGAAAAGTGCTCATGCCCAAGAAGTGAAGTTGGCAATTCAGCAACTTCTCAAATAAGTGAAGAAACTAAACCTACCATCCGCTAGTCCATCGGTGTGTTCATCTAGATCAGCCTCATTAGGAAGAACATGTACTCCCTGGCAGTCCAAGAATACCAAGTTCCTTCTTCCTTATGGTACAAGATACATCAATAATGCATTACCAGCTGCTGTTGAACCTATTCAACACATGTTCATTCTAGAGCCAGAGCACAAGATCTTCTATCTGGATAGTCAAAATCAAATGTTCTTTCAACGCACTGATTACCTTCCTTATGCTCCCATTGAGCACTTGTTTCATCTTCTTTTGGAAGGACTAGTTCAGTATGAGCTGGAAAGATGATATCACATGCTGATATAACTGGAGCTAAATAGAAGACTGGATGAGCTGAAACTTGATGAATTCCGATGCGTAAAGCTTGAAATCTTGAAAGAAGTTGACAAGTTCTACAATGACTCTTCTGATGACTCTGAAGAAGAGGATTAGTTTTGACATCATCAGATAGGGAGATTATAAGGTCTCATTTTTATGATCTGATGAGTCAAATACATAACATGTTGATTCCTCAGCGTCATCGTCTACGAGTCGACGGCGCCACCGCCAGCTTAGCCAGTTCAACACTGTTAGCTTATAATTTTTCTATTGTAATCATTTGTATGTTAGGCAGTTGTTATAGATAAATATATAATAGATCAAATTCTATATCTTAATGAAAAGACCTGTTCTTAGTATTGATTACACATAATCCCGTCAATCAAGGGATATATATGTATAGATTAGTGTGTGTGTGTGTGTGTGTATATATATATATATATATATATATATATATATATATATATATATATATATAACATTAGGGAAAACCCTAATGTTGTCGTTATAGTGCTAGAGTTTGTGACTTTGTGTCAATTGTCTTTATGACAACCCCGTCTTCTTTGTAAAGACAAAAACTATTTTCTTGGTGAAAGGAACATTTATAAAATTTATGTGTTATTTACTTTTTGTTGATTATTTCATTTAGATTAGTTTTACCTTCCTTGTTCACACATGAAGTATATCCGATCATAATACAAACCTTCACTTGGTTTTACCCACAAATCATGCCTTTGACTCCTTGAAATCGTAAGTCGATCTAATCTAAAAACAGGGTGTTACACACACCAAGGAAAATATATGTCACATCGTGGTACTAGCTTAGTGCCCACAAAACTTTGGCTATGCCGTGTCACTCCTTCTCCATGTCATGGCCACCAGAAATTCAATATCCAAATATTAAATTATTTAAAAGAAACATACCCGAAACTTGGTGTTACACATTTTCGCGACGTGGTATCTGCAGTTAAGGAAAATTCACATTTTTCGAGCTTCTTTGATGGTGTTCTATGGATGGGTTGTTGTTGGATGTTGCGTATCTGATTGCCTTGGATGCGACTACGAAAGAGGAGTTATACGTTGGATTCGTAGCTCTCATCAATCAATAAAAGATCTATTAGGGTTTTGACAAACTCTAAAAGGTATGTATTCTTGCTTAATCAAGTTGCAATTAGATAGGTTGTTCATAGATCCGGTTGTGGACCTATTGAGTATCTAAAATTGTTTCTTCCATTGTCCCTTTAATGTTGTTTAGTGATCCTCAAAACCCATTGGTGGTTGCAGAGAGATTTGTACACGTATTTTGGACTTTCAGTTTTCCGTTCTTATGTGTGTGTGTTCAATGGTAAGTATTAAAATGTTAGGAAGAAAGAAATTAATCTTAGCCATTCATTAAAAAATTAGACGGGCCAGATTTAAAGAGTTACAATATTGTTTTTTTGTTTGCCTTTTTTGGTAAATAATAGATAAATTGCTATTTTCATGATTTTATACACCTATTCATACACTCATTCACATTATAATAAATACGTTTTTTTTTTCACTCAGTCACAATTTGATAGATTATTCACAGTTTAACACAAAACATTAACCAAATTATCAAAATAATTAACATTATTTTTAATCATGCATAAATATATAGAAAATTATAAATAAAAATAAAATCACAATTTAATTTACATTGGTTGTAGCTAAATGCACTTATTTATAAGTTCATTTACATTTTATTTAAGGCTTCCTATAATCATTCATAGTTTAGTTTTCATTATGTTTACTGTTTAAAAACTTAAATAGTCAATTGAAACATTTCATCAAGCAATTTTTTAAATCTTGTTTTTAAACTTTCTTGATCTAAACATTACCATTAGAGATTTACAAATCTGATGAACACATTGGTGACTGGTCAATGATAACAAATTTGAGTTCGTCAGAGTATAGAATTGTGTTTCGTGGAAATATATGGTGATATGATGTTGGTAGCTTAAGATAGTACGATAGTGCAAAGACGATGCTAGTATAATCACTACTAGAAAAACAGCCTTTTACGACGCTCATTGCGCGTCGTAAAGGGCTCAGACGACGCGCAAATGCGCGTCAAGGAAGGCCCTCTCATAAAGAGAGACGACGCGCATTTACGACACGCAATGTGTATCAAGAAAGGCCCTGTCATTAAGGAAGACGACACACATTTGCGTGTCGTAACCTTACGACGCGCGTGTCAATGACACACAACGCGTATCAAGAAAGCCCCTGTCAAGAAAGGCCATGTCATAAATAAAGATGAGACACATTTTTGCGTATCATATTTTTAAATGTTTAAAAAAAATAGTATTTTTAGATTTACTAATTTTCAAATTAAATTTGTATTTAATGTCAAATAATAGAAAATAAAATATCATATATAAAAAATACAATCCATTGCATAAAATTTAATGTCTTACAAATAATCATATACAAAAAATACAATCCATTGCATAAAATACAATCCCTAACTATCTAACCTATTATTACATTGCTATTAAGAGACACCTTGTTTAATTTTTAATCCAACCTGTCTTCTGGTCTCCCAAGAGCAAATCATTAATATCACCCCTCAATCTTACACCATCAGGTAGAGTCTGTAGAAATAAAGGAAATGAGCTCTTAAATGATTAAGTATAGACAACAATATTCAAGGGTAAAGTTGGCATTATACCTTCCTTGATCCTCCAAACAGGAGACAAGCCACAACTTTTTTTACATAGTCATGGCCAAATATGGAAGGGGCAATCTTGGAACATATGGTTTCATATACATTGCCTTGTACTGCAAATCTATTGAATTCTTCAATAGCTTTAACTGATCTCTCATATCCCAAAACCCAACTCTTTTGGTGCCCGTAACAATTTTTTTTAAAGAAGGGACAAAGTGGGCAAACTGTTGTACCTCAAAAGTTTGATGTTCCTTCCTCTGCCTGCATTACAGACCTAAAAATAGCATGCACATCACTAGTTAGATTTTTTAAGAATATATTGTATATGCATAACCTTGACCTAGTTCTTGCTCTTGCAATGTATGGATGCAAGCCATGACTGAATAAGGTATGATGTTATACAAGCTCATGCTTCGCCATCATGATTGAGTGATGATGATAATTTATAAAACAGAAGAGGAAAAATTCATGCTGGTGGAACTTGTATCCAATCCTCATGTGATAGCCCTATGGCTGTAATGTTTATGGACCAAGCATTTTGCATGAGTACATTGACTAATATGAAAGGGATTAATTTTACTTACACTAATAGCACAACGTAAAACAATCTCTGAAATCTTGTGAATAATTGGTGTCAACTGTCTAATCAGCTTCTCCTTATGTCCAGGCTGTAAGTACCAGTTGATTTCTCTCTCCTTTTCAGGGCCTAATAGTGTTGCAACTGCCAGCTGGCTAAAAGCACTCAACATTGACCTTTTTTAATTTAATGTCTATTCATGGTATTATTATTTATATACATAAAAAAGATGAATCACACCTTGATTTCCTTGTTTATTTGTATGGTTGTTGTTCTCATTTTCTCAATGTATTTGAACAATGGGACAATCTTATGCCCTTATTATCCGATAACTCAATTTCCATGTCTTCAACTCATGTATGTGTCAACAACAAACATTTAAACAAACTGCCACCAAATATTTCAAAATAATGATCTGTGAACATATCTGAAGCAGCAACCATGGTACATTCTTGTAATAAAATAGGATTTTATCCAGATAAACATTATACAACATTTCATTATAAAGTATTTATAGTTTAAAAATAAATTTAGGGAATGCAAAAAAATTAACCTTTTGGAATGAATTAGTGTTGCCTGCTCAAACAGACAAACAAAATTACATCAGATTAGCCCTACAAATATCATACATACACATATACTTGCTAGATTACTTGATTATTACTCATCTCCAAAACAGTTGACTGCAGGTGGTAATTCTGAATTTGACTCCTTACAACATGGGATAAATCAATGACTTAAATTCTGGCTTCCAACATCAACAACCCGAAAAGAAATATATATCATTATCATGACATAACTCAACATTTGAGAGAAATAGAAGGATTTCTTACATATAACATTCTCTCATGTCCTGATATCATTAACCGAGAAGAATCACAAGTAAATATAATGAATTGGAAAGAAGGTCTTCTTTAGCAAAATACACCTAGCAAGGGATTGCCTTCTGTTCTTTCAGACACACAATACACCTGGTGAATCTCTTCTTTAGCACCATCATCTCAACTGCAACTTCCATTTGCTTAATTTGCTCATGTAATTTTGAGAAAGTGCAGAAGGGTAAAATAGAAATACCTTCTGAGCGTTTCACATCATCTCAGCTGCACCATAATGTAAGAGCAGCTTAATCATCCAAATATCTGCAGTTTCACAAGCAAGATGGAGGAGGGTGCACCCATGGAATTCCTCTATTCCAAGTCCTTGCGCTTCACTTGTGCTTGCTGCGGCTGCCATTGATGAGATTGAGATTGAATCACTACAAAAAAAGAGAAAGAACAACTGTTAGATTTGGTAAGCAGGGTAAAATTGCCATTTACTTGATGGATATGAAAAGCATGAATAATTACTTAAGGTGTTGCTTCTTTTTTTCGTAATGGATGAAAAAAAGTTCTCTTTTTATGGTTTTGCTCATCTAATCACAATTTATTTGGAACGGTAAAATTGTCATTTAACATTTCATCACTAAAAGGCAAAACATCAAGATTCAAGATTTTGCTTACTGTAAGCAAGGTGGGGACATAATGTTTATCAGGGATGCAATTCTGCTACTGTTGCTCTTTCTACAATATAATAATAAGAAAGTAATATAAGAAATGGTAAATGTTATAAAGTAAAATAATAATGTGTAAGAAAGAAATAAAAAAAAATAGTAATGTTTGTTAAAGATTGGGAAAACAACATGATCATATGCAACAACCTCTGCATGCCTCCTAAAAGTCTTTATAAAAACTTATATTAGAAAACTTTAACCAAAAATAACAATGTACTTATGCTTTTTACCGATACTGGATGTTTGCACTTTGCATATATCACTTTATTAAAAAAGTTTGATTACTATTGGTAAAAAAATTTCAAGATACAATGAAAAAGTAAGCTGTTATAATACACAAATATATGTAATTTTAAGGGGCATTATGGTCATTTTGGGGTTAAAAAGGGTATACTACAATTTCTTTTAATAAACCATGAGTTTACATTCAATAAAATATGGAATGATTGTTTTGGTCCTTTGTATGCCTTGTGGCACTTTAATATAAGTTGGAGCAGGAATTTGAGGATTTGATATTTTGATTATATTTCATAAAAAAGATTGGTTAATCAGTTTATCAAAGATAGAAGATTTAATAAAAGGGAGTTTTGGTCCTTTGTATGCCTAGAGAGTTTTAATGCTGACTCATCAGATTCAGGCACTTTCTTTTTTTCTAATTTTGCATCCTTCTTCAGATCTTTGGGTGTCCCAGGTTCCTTATCTAAATAGAATCAACAGATTTATAAAAGGTAAACTTACAACATTTTTATAAAAAAAAAATAACTTTCAGGTATCATAAAATCAACAAGTTAGTTACCTTTCAATCCTTCCTTCTTTCCTCGAGCTATCTATATAAACCAAAACATATGATGGAAGAAACAACTTTTAGTTTCAATATGTTAGTTTTATCTGTCCTTTTTTCTAATCTATTTTTAAATATATATGTAAAATATGAAGCAGTAACAATAAACCTCTCTTTTAAGAGCATATCGATGCTCTCTCTCAGCGATAGTTTTCTTGTGTGAAAGCCATTGATCCCTCCATGCATCTGTAGAAGGTAAACAATCTGATAAATCAGGAACATAGAGTATTGTGACCTCCTTATGGCTAAATATTCCATCTTTTTTAACTCGGTCATAATGAATCTGTAAAAATGGACATAATCAAATGATTAGATAACAAGAAAATCTAATTAATCAATTAGATAAACTCTCGAAACAATAACAAACTACCTCGAGGAAGATTCCAATGTTGGTAGTTTTTCAAATCAAGTCCTGTGAGGACTTTCGCATACAATCTGAATCAAAGCATTTTGACTGTGTCCACTCATTAATACAATCTGAATCAAATAAGCAAAAGAAATTACAAATTTTAATCTCAAATTCAAGTCAGAAATCTAGGAGATAAAATATATACCTTTGCATTCCACCGAGTGTGCTCTGATTTTACAGGGTCATCAACCATTGTTGTAATGGATGCCTCTTTCAGCTGAGTTTCTGGAAGAGCTGAGTTTTGTGCATACATTTTGGAACAAATATAGATGTGAAAGAATGATGATATTTTTTTTGACTATTTCTATCTACTTACAAGGTCTGGTAATGAGAACCAATAGCAACAAGTAGGGATGAAGCATCCCTTTACCAATCAGCTTTTATTTCCTACATGGCATATTAAAAGATAGATGCCAAACAATAGTATAAGCACTTCAAGATCTGGTTCAATACAAAAAGTTGATCATCATCAATTAACAGAAAAATAAAATTATTATACTTAAATGCAAATATCAACTAATTATTCAGTTTAATTTTCTTTTGAAAAGTTTCATGCAATTTAGATATCATAAAAAATCTTCAAAAAGATTAGGTACTCTATTTTATGAAACAGGTGCAAACCAACTCTAAGTTTACAAGACCAGATTGTATATAAAGAAATTTTCATAGTCAAGGGCATTTCAAACTTTGATTTTTTTTTCATATTAACAAAAATTGCTGGTTTGCTATCACACCACAAGCACAACATTACAAATTGTAAAAATATATGGTAACATAGTTGTGTTTAAGTATCTTATGAAACATGGTTAAGTGTTTAGTTGATATAGGCAAAAGAATGTAAAAAATGCAATTAGGGCTATGAAAAAAAACAAATTAGGGCTAGAATAATCTGAATCAGGGGACCATAAAGAGTCAAACGCTGAATCAAAAACCTTATACACTTCAAATTGACAACTATAAGAAAACAATAAGATCAATGCAATAGAGAGGCACTTGGTGAAGCAACGGAGATGAGTCTGATTAAGGAATTGGGGTGTCGCTGGAAGAAGAGAGAAGAAGGTGGCATAGGGAAGGCATTGGGGGAACAAGGGAAGAGGCGAAGGACATATAATGGATTGTAGTTGACCTATAATAGGAAAATGGAGTTATCTTGACCAAAAATCACGATCCACTGGATGAATATGCTTCACCTTCGACATGCCATATGTTTTTCTTTAACTTTTCATACGCATGCTCGTTCAATGGGTTTTGAAGAAGAAACAATCATTTTGGGATATAGATGTTTTGATGGATGATGGATGCGGTGGGATACATGTTTTGAATCGATACCGCAAGCCCTAATTTGAGAAGGCGGTCTGATCTTAGGGATTCAAAGGGGACAAAGGTTCGTAGATCGGAGATGTAGGATTCCGAGTCGAAGTTAGGGCTTAGGAATGAGGAAAGAGAAAGCACACAGAAAGTGTGTTTGTGTGTGTTTTCCGATAAGAAGCAACAAAAAAATTAGTTATGTTTCTCCTTTGTTCTCTCGGCTAGTTAGAGATATCAACATCAAAGATAGGATTCAGAGAGGAATTTACAGAAGGCACAGAGAGAGGGGTGAAATAAGATCTAATGGTCGCTGAACTCTCGGAATCAAGCCCTGCGACTTCTGATCAACACAAGGAAGACTACGTTATTGAGAGGGAGGCTTGTGCGAGAAAAATCACAAAGAAGATCTGATGGTCGTTAAACCTGACCTAGGGCTTGTAAACTTGAGCATGTGTGGCGGTCTCCGTCGAGGTAAGGTTAGCCCAAGCTTGCCGGCGAAAAGAGATGAGTCGAGATTGTTGGTAGATGAGGTGAGCCAAGGTAGCGAATGTTGCAGAGAGCACTCCCATCTTTAAAAGAACCCTAGAATGATCCCTTTGATTTTTTTTGATAAAATAAATAGTCTAGAGGCGCGTTCAAGAATTATAAAGCGACATACTTACACGACACGCCTTTTATGATGGGTGCCCTCCGTGTTTTTATTTTTATTTTTTTCTGACACAAGTTTTAGGGCACGCAAAAAATGCGCGTCCAAAATCCTTCAAAATTTTGTAGAGATGACGTTATTTTTACGTCACACACTTTTGCGTATTGTAAATTCGTGCACGTCATAAATTGTGCGTCATTAAGGACCTTTTTTCTAGTAGTGAATAGAGATGTCGATTTTAGGGTTTTATATAGTGGAATATATCAACAATATAAGAGATTGATTTTGATGAGGACATTTTTACTAGAAGTTCCAGTATCTAGATTTGATTCTTGGTGATGGTTTCTAGACCCATATCTAATTTTTGACGCTTCGTAGAGAGTAAAAGATCCATACCTGATAGTGATATGTGGAAGAAGGGTGGTAATGGTGGCATGTAGTGTTAATGGAGGCGATGGTATCAACAAGTAGTGATTAGTGGCAGGAGGAAGGAATGAGAGGTTGGTTCTTAAACCTTGTTCAATATATATATATATATATATATATATATATATATATATATATATATATATATATATATGATCCAAATACGATTTTATCTAGAATGATGCTATTAGTGAAAATGGGTTGTCATTTACCTATATTTAGTTTCCTTCTAAAGAAGTTAAAATGTTATTTTGAAAATGGTATGAAAATCCTTGATTATATGTGAATTATGGTGTAAATAGGGCAAAAAGTAACAAAATTATGAAATTTTAAGTGTCACGTATTTTAATTATATTGTTATAATGTAAAACCCGTTTTCCACTTTTTTAGTAGGATTCGATATAAATCGTTGTTTATAAAACTTGATATAAAGATATATCACTTTTTAGCCCAAGTAATGATTAGAAACATGTAAAAGATGTCGATACGATTTCCATAGATATACAGAATGCTTAAATCCGACTTCGTATAAAGAAGTTAAGTCTCTTCGAAATTTCGCGATTAAATCATCATGACTTTGCGTATTGTAAAAAAACAAAATTTTGATAGGTTGCTTATTTGCCAAATCAATAAAAATGTAAGTCATATTAATCGTAAAACTGAGAGTGTGCATATAGAGAATGTCCAAATCTGACTTCATATGAGGAAGTTATGTTTTTAGACGTTTCGGTATATCAGTGCGCGATACAGAAAAAACAAAAATCGCGATCGATTGATTGTTCCAAAATAATCTAAATGAGAGTTGAAGATCTCGTAGATACAATTCTATTAATATAAAGAAAATCAAGAACAGATGTTGTATAAAAGAGATATGAATTTTAAATGGAATTTAGCAGCCTAAGACTTCTAAAATAATAAATTAAAAATAAATTGATAATTAGTCGACGGGGTCTAAACAAAAGTTGTAGGTCTAATTGATAGCTACGCGCGGGTATATAGAATGTAGAAAATGGAAATCGTATAAAGAAGTTACGAAATTTACATAAATTAGAAAATCGCACGCATACATGCGCCCTGCACAACGCACAACCTTCTAGAAATTGACATGTTGACCACCAGGAAAGTGACATGTGCACCCCAGGAACCACCCAAGTGTGTGGCATTCCTGGTAGGTATGCACGTCACGCATCCTCTAAACATTTCATATAAATAGCTTTTGAAGCCCGATTTGATTCCTTACACCGTCCAAACGTTTCCCCTTGAATTTCCATTCATTGAACTCAATTTTTCTTTGTATTTAGGGTTATTTAACTGAGCCTTCAAGTCATGGAGAGCCCAAAAAATAAAATCTTTCGGTTTCAGAGTTCTGCCTGAGAAATCCCCAATTTTCGCTAAAACCTGCATGTAAGTTAGGCTACACTTACTACTCTTAAAGTGTAACTTATATTTATATTCATCGAAATTGTTATGGATATATAAATACGATTTATCAGTAATTGCAGTTATAATGATGATTGATCTACTTACGAGAGAGGTGTCTAGAATGGTCATGTTGGCTTGGTTGTTGGATTTCAGAAATGGTATATGCTGAAATGGTCATGCATCCCAACTGTCCTGCATGGTTGATCCTTTTTGAAAGAACTCTTAGTATTCATTGGGATTAGTGAAAGATCTATCTTTCATTACCAGATCGTCTTAGAGATTAATAGGTTAAAGTATTATAGGTTAATACGTGTTCGACACATTACCCACTAGTTAGATCGCCAGTAGGATCACCCAAATAGCTATCAATTATCGAAGAAATTGCCCATGTGAGTTATCTCACTATACTATGTATCATAATACATTTCCATACATATTATGATAGAGAACTAGTAGAATAGATAGAACAGCCTATATTTGCTTAGGTGTAATCTGGTAGAAAGTATGAATGTACTTGTAGAGTCTAAAGTACGGTCTGTATGTGCGTAATTATTATGACATTATAGTTAGTTAGAGGGTTGATGGTGGAACAACCAAAGAACGGGAGCTTATAAACATTCATAGATTTAGTTAGGATTAATGGAGGAACGAAAAAAGTACGGGAGCCTATAGATTCGCATATATTTAGATAGAATTGATGGTAGAAAGACAAAAGTATGGGAAACATCGTTTGTATGCATGTATATGTATTATGATACATGGTATTTTGGGGAACTCACTAAGAATAGCCTTACCTAGTTATTATAAATGTCTTTTTAGGTACTTTGTGAGAAGGGCAAGGTTCGATTGTACATACGTGCATTCGCAACATGTTTCTACACAACGTAATAATACTCTGGGATATTTAATAAATAAAAATGAAAATTTTTGGTTGAAAATCAGGACCTTACAAGTTGGTATCTGAGCCGTGGTTTGACCAAATTGGAAGAATACTCGTGTATTTGCAGACTCAAATCGAGGATCTGAATATTTTAACAAACATTTTTTAAGACAAATAACTTTATTCAATAGAAAAGAACGTGATGCATAGATTCAAACAATGTTCAAAAAGGAAAGTGATTATGAAAATATCTGTATTTGTTATGATTGCTGATATGTGAAATGTTAGATATGCATGCTAGTATATATGTTAGGGATCCTTTTAGGATTTGCTAAATAGATCTGCTTGATAATTAAGATGCCTTATAACTTAGAGATTTGCTTCTTAATTGTTTCTTAGAACCTATATTGATACGTTAGGTTGCATGCTCCGAAAATTGAATACTTTTAGACTTCTTGATTTAGCGATGTTGCATAGCTCTCGTATGAATCTAACCTCCTTAGTGTCGGATCTTTCAGTCGATACACGGTTTGATTTTCAGAGGCATGTAATTGTATTCGTCCTATAAATAGTTAAGATTGGTAGAATTTTTTGCTCAGCTAACAATAGGGTGAAGTGGAAATCAATCTTAAAAGGAAAGTCTAGGAGGTTTAATATACTCATGATAGGGCATATATTTCGAGGTAGAGCACCGGTAAAGATGCAAAGCCGTAGTGGAATTTAGGAAAACATGTGGTATATGCTCATGGGATACATACACATATACATTTAGTGGTCTCGGAAGAAAGGGGCTGCCCCTACATGGAAAAATGGTTCTTTATCGTGGTGTCACATCGTCATGCGCGCCACGCACTTTGCACGAACAATTTTCTAGATTTTCAAAATGATATAACTTGTTTATAAGAGCTCTATTTTCGATGTTTTTTATATCCCAGGAAAGCTCTCAACGATATCTACAGCTTTCCTTTAGATCTCAATAGCCAATTCTCACTCTATCCAAAGTGTATATTTTTGATAGGCTTAAGCTGTTGGAAATTGTTACAGAAGGTATAAATCCTACATACAGAATCCGTTCTCAATGTTCTCTATATCAACATGCTCCTATTAAATAGATATTCAATTCTTGTGTAGATTATTTTTTCTAATAACCTATAGTTCCAGAATTCGATTTCTATGCTCGCACTAATGTGCTGAAACTTTGAAAAATCATAACTTCCTCTTATAAAGTCACATTTGGACGTTCTGTATATGCACACTCTCGGTTTAACAACTAATATGACTTTCCTTTAGATTTCTTAGGCTAATAAGCAATCTATCAAAATTTACTTTTTACGATACGCTGAGTTGTGCCGGTTTAATTGCAAAACTTGGAAGAAGCATAACTTCTTCATAATAATTTGGATTTAAGAGTTTTATATATATCTAAGGAAATCGCATTGACATTTCCTAAATGTTTGTGGTGATTACTTGGGCTAAAGAGTAACATATTTCTACTTCTAATTTTATAAACAATGGTTTATATTGAATCTTATAGAGTTGTAAAAATGGGATGTTACAACTCTCCCCCACTTACAAAGATTTCATCCCCAAAATCCTGCTCCTAGTGCACCTAGATGTTATTTTATCAGTTTTATTGAAATCAAATCATGATGTAGTCGATATATTCATGTCTAAATGTCTCATAGAACTTCATTCTCTCCCTTAGACATACTCATCAGCTCCTCGCGAAGTCTTCCAAAAATAGGAACTCATCGGTTGGGTCTTTCTAAATTTATATTTTATGATGAATGGTCACCTTCATGCATGAAATATCGACACATTCGACTTGATATAAAGTGTTTTACTACGGAAATTTATCTTTGACATCGTAATGGGATCCACTCTTCGCGATCGTCCCTTTAAAAAGGTTTACAGTGTACTATTTTGATTTTGTGTCCTATGAAAATTTTCTATGACGTACCCTTAAAACACTTATGATCCTATATTATAGTTAGCTTATTTTTCCTAGTGTAGGTGTGCTAGCAACCTTAAATTTAACTACTACAATGAGTTTACTAAATCCTTACTAAGGTTTGAATCAAATCTCTAAGTCTTGTATATTTCTTGAGTACTTGACGCTTTTTATGGCGATCTACACGACCTAATGAATTTTTTATATACTGATCCTCTGATGCGAGGATAAACCCTACATCATTGAAAGAACACACCTATTAGGTCTTCTTGACTATCTAATCTGAACTCGGGAGTTCGGTAGATTCCTTATTCTTACTTGATGGTTGGGAGGAAAGACCAAATCTTTTCTTGAGAAGCAAGAAGCTCAAAGCCTATGGATATTTTTTTCTTTACCCTAACCTAAATAAAAACATCTATCTAATTGGGTTGTATTCCTTACCATGAAACTAAAATTAACAATTTCCACCTAATTGTGTTGCCAACTTTATACCTTGGTGTCAAAGCCAAAAGTCGAGCGGCTCGTCGTACTTCTTCCTTAAGGATTGGTTATCCCTCACTTGGTTTCGACCCATTATCTGCTACTACATGTCACTGATCGAAGTTTAAGTTGGCTTTGCTTATATATTTGGTAGTTCCTTTTTGACTTTAAAGAAACTCATGTTTGTTATATCCAACGACCTTCGATATTCCTGTCGTATGACTTGTATTCTTCACAAGTGAGTTCCTTCAAATAAGATAGGCATAAGTTGTTTGGAAATACGCATATGTTTGACACTAGCAACCATATGTAAAGTAAACATCCCATTTTTATTATAATAGTATTGTCATACATATATTAAATTAGTTGACGCCTAAGAGCACTATTAACTTCTATGATGTAATCTCATTCATGATGGAGCTTTCCCTTGATCCGAAGAACAACTAGCCACGTTCTCTGGTGCTTGCCTTGCTTCCTCTACCATGAGTTGAAAGGCTCGCCCTTTGCTCCTTTAGGCTTCAACTCCACCCCGTCTTCTATCTGTTATCCTTAATGTTGTAGGTGTTGAAGCTTGTACTGTGCCCGTTAGGATCAACAGAGGACAGTTGGCCTTGATATGACCTATTTGGTTGCAGTGGACACGTATGCACACTCATTGTGCTCCTTGTATATAGTCTCGACTGTAATATCCTTCTTTACCGCATTTGTAGTATATTATAGCACGAAAAATCCCTTCGTGTGATTTTCCACACTTATCACACCTTGGTCCTTTCTGTCCTCTAGAACTTGAATCTATATGTTGGGATCTTTTGGTTGTTGGATGGGACAGAGCTGGAGTCTTCTTCTTTTCCTTTTCTTGATTTTCCAACTCCATCTCCGTCCTCCTGGCATGTTCTTGCATCTCGCCAAGGTGTTTTATTGATTTCTTGATACAAAATCTCTAATATCCGAGTATGCTGAGGTACCGATACATCCGCACCTATTTTGAGGACGAATATTATATGAAAAATAGGGCCCTTTCCGTGAATATCTTGCCGATTTATGTTACCGATTATGTGGTTTTATTTAGCGACAACTATTCCTAAGCTAGTCGCTCCCTCTCTATAATTGGAACATATTCTTCCCTAATCTTTTCCACAAACTACTCCCATGCCACTACGCTCTTCTCAACAGGTGAATAGTCCTTCATGAAAAAATTCCACCAGTTTTTCACCCCATGTTGGAAGAGATTTTTTGCATACCTGAACTTTATGTTGATTGGGCAAGCACAGGTGTAGAAGCATCCTTCTACATCTAAGATGTACCTCATTTCCATGATTGGATCCCTGGCACCTTCAAACTCTGGGGGTTTAGTGTTGTTAGATTCCCTATACATAATATCCTTCTCCCTAGGGGAGGCTGTGGCAACAACAACAACAATGGCTAATGTGGCAGCGGTGCTAGCTACAGTGGAATATCGTTGGAAAACATGGCGATTAGTTCGATCCTGATACATCTAAACATCTGTGGAATCATTTCTCTTACTGCGGCTAATATTTGTTGCTTCTATCTAATCGTTCTTATTAGTCTCAATTGGTCTAGATCCTTCTGATCCAGAACCTGAACTGCTTCCTTTAGTGATCATTACCATTTTGGAGATACATATGGGGCCAGATTTATACAAATCTATAAACTATTTTAGGGTAACGATCGATCTACTCCAGCTTCGTAGTGACTTTACGATTCTTCTTGATCCAAGTATGAACCTTGTATTTCTTGTAGTACGGGCCCTTATACTACTTTCCATACCTGTTTATACTCATTCCAATAATTATCCCAATGTTTCTAATTTGTTACACTCTCTTACAGACATGCCTTTTCACACCCAATGTTCTAAAGGTCTAACCACTCTCTTTCCTAGACTTTACTAGGTTCTTGCGTCTCTATCAACACCCTACTCATGAACATATGCCCTATCAAATGTATATTAAACTTCCTGGACTATCCTTCTAGGATTCCTATCCACTTCACCCTACTATTAGTTGAGTAAGAACTTATACCAATCTTAACTAATTATCGAATAAATACAATTGTATGCCACTAAAACTTAAACATTTTGTCGACTGAAAGATTTGACACAACATCGGTTGGACTTAGACAAGGGTTGCGCAACAGTGCCAAATCAAGCAATCTAAAACTATTTAATTCTAGGAGCATACAACCTAATGTATTTTTTAAATAACTAATTAATATTAATATTGGTTCTAAGCAGCAAATAACAAACAAATCTCTAGGCTATAAGGCATCTAAGTTATCCGGTAATTCTAACTGACAATTCCCATAAATATCCCTAGCCTACATAATAGCATGTATTTCTAACATTTCATATATCAACAAACATAACAAATATGGATATTTTGGGAATCACTTTCCTTTTTGAGCTTTGGCTGACCACACGCATGACATCATTTTCTTTTATATTATTCTTTTTATGAAAAAATTCGTTAATTACTTAGATCCTTAGCTTGAGTCTGGAATCACATGAGTGTTCATGTATTTCAATCAAGCCAGGGCTCTGATACCAACTTGTTTCATTTTTGTAGTGACCCAAATTATGATGACATGTACAAAATTGTAAAAATTAAGTGAATCAATAAATCATGAAGAACATAAAGAGAAAATAAACACATTTAAGCTCCATTAGGATAGCAAGAGTACAAGTGGGTATCGTTATTTCTCTCACTAAAATAAACTCTCCAAAATGGGTCTTACATAAAATGGGAGCCACTCACTTCCTATTTATAGGAAATACTAAACCCATTACACATCACAAGATGTAATCCACATCCACGGAGAACTTTGCACCCAAACATTCTCCCCCTTAATGTTAGGATTGGATGTCCTGACTTCAATTTCATATGATCTCGCGATCAAGACCAACTCCCCTAGAAGTAACACCAGTCTTCAAATCCACAAAATGAATACATGAGAAGCTTTGAATACGCATTTCTAGATTCTCCCCCTTTTTATAATCAACAAATGATTATAAAAGACACAAAGGATGAGAAGCGCTTGAGGAATAAACTTGATAAATCTCCCCTTTGATGTGAGAAAAAAATGACGTTGCAAAAATCTTGCACGAAAAACAATCACGAAAATGCGAGAAAAACTTCCAAACTTTGTGAATTATTATTATTATTTTTTTTTTACTTTTGGGTGAGAGTTGCAAGAATCCGAAAATTGGGTATAAACTATCAACTTTAGAAATTCCGTAGGAACCTGGTGCACCAAAACAACTTTAAATGTGAAACTTTACCCCAAATGCGAAACTTGGCATAAAGTGACAATTAGCATTAACTATAGGGTCCAGATTCGAAATATTTTCCCATTTCTCAGAATTAAACCCCAATAAAACTGGACAGAATCTGTTAAAACTCGGAAACTTCAGGGATTCAATGAAAGATCTTCATTATTCCCGGTAAAGTGCCCCATTGCGAAATAGGGTAATTTCTGTCAACTTGGTAAAATACGAGGGATTCGAAATAAACATTTTCGTTCCCCCCCTCCCCACAGTTTGATTTCCAAATCGTGACCATAAAACATTATATGTCAAATTCGGTTTACCCGTCAAATATGATTTCGAACTTAAGCCATGCTTGTTCGACTCTAATTTAGGATTTTTCGTTCGACTCAAAGCAGCTCTCGTTTGACTTGAACTCCAATCAACCAACAACCTACACATCGAAATTGACTCCATTCGACTCCAAGACTCCATCACTCGAAATCAATATTGACCTCAAGGCGTTCGATATCCAAATCAATTTCCAATTACGAACGGGTAGTAGCAACAATCGTATTCAATTGACTTCAAACTAAGCCAGTCAAATGCGATTTCGATTCCAATCAAGTCCAAATCAAGATTTCTTTCGACTTCAACCATACACATGTTATTATTATCCTTCCCAATCGAGAATCAATGTCGAAACTTAAGTCGTGTTCGTTCAATTTTGCACTCACATTCATGATATGTGAAAAGTAGTGATCATAAAAAGCTGTCATCTTCTTCCCCCTTTCTGTTCAGATGAAAAAAACATGAATACTTGTTATGATTACGAATACTATGACTATTCAATATCCAAAATCGCTATCCAAAATCAATAGTCGATATCAAGTATCCTTCAACCATTCAATATTAGGCCACTCGTAATCCACCATTCGCACATTGTTCACTCACATCTACACTCATTATCAACCCTTTGATTCTTGTTCTACACAAACAAAACCTATATATCTTCAACAAATTGTTCCAATTTGAATTAGCCAAACGCCCATCATCGACTGAAATAAAAAAAAATCTAGCCATTCGATTCCACTCCTTCTTCTTAGTTGATTTCTAATTCACCAATTTCAAAATCCAAAACTCACTGACTTGTAAGAAAATCGAAATCGAACAACCAAAACTCGTTGAAATTTTCGCTACTTCGGACCATTCAAATTGAAATTAATAATATGAACCTTTCTCAATCAAATTTTGACATCAACCTATTCATCAAGCCCATTATCGAAAATCAAATTAATTTCACAATTAAGAACATATTTGATTTCCATATTCGATATCATCTATTCTCTATAACAATCATACTTTCAACAATCGAGATGAGCAACAAAATCCTACTTTCCACTCCAAATAATAAATTTTTGATTTCACAATCAATTCAGTCACAAACTCAAAATCAAAAGTCGATTTTGACTTTTAGTTGACTTTCGATTTCAAGCAATCACCTTCGATTCCAATCACCTGATTTCAAGTAAATATGCTTTGATTACCAAGCAACATGGCTTTCGATTCGAGTGAGCAACAATTTGACTTCGATTGAAAGAATCGATATACATGAATTGATCGTTCATCTTCGATCTCAACATGAATTTTTCAGAATCCATTGAGAATTTGAGAAACCTTATTGATGATTCTTTTTGCATTTGCAACACATGAATAAATCATTGAAGATCTTGGTTCTTTGGTTGGAAAAAGAAAATCACCAAATATGACATTGTACCATCCACGATGCATGTTGGACAACCTGTTCTTCTCATTTTTCCATGTTCTAACATCATCTTCATGATAATCTTCAACAATTTTGGGTCTAGAATTCGAATTCATTGCAACACTTGATGATTGTTGCTTTTGAACCCAAATTTGCTTCATATTTAAGACAAGTTTTGAAGATTTTTCTATAGAAACCCATTTGTTCTTATTTTTGATCTTTGTCTTTCATGTTCATCTTTTCGGATCTTGAAGTTTTGAATTCAAGAACAACTTCAATCTTGACAAATTTAACTTTGCAATTTTGAATCAAATCTTTTGGAGTTTAATACATTTGAACTTCTTGGATTGAAGGCTTTCTATATGGCATCATTCCTTCAAACGAATCACAAGAATTTATGCATTCATCGTTTTGAACTCCAATTGAACGAAAAAATTTCACATCTTCATGATAATCACATTGAATTCTTTTCTCTTGAACATCAAGAACATCATGAACATGATGAACTTCTTCAAAACATCTTCAACAAACTGAAGAACATGAAGATTGTTTGGGTCTTCAATAAGAGAAACATATTCCTTTTTGAATAATTCTTTTTCTTTTCCTTCCTTTTATTACTATAACAACACAGCATATCCATAGTAATATCAATCAAACTTCCAATCTTTCTAAGAGGTTGAAATATCAATTTTCCATGATCATCTTTCCAGCCACTATAAGAAATCAAAGTTTCCTATGTAATCAACCCGCCTTTCAACAATAACCCCTAAAACTGATTCTCATTGACTTTTTATTTGACATATTTAATCATTACGATCCAAGAATCATAAGCCAAATACACCATGATCACAAGAACATAGATATTTATAGAGAGAGAAAGTGACTATGAATGAAATCTATAGAGAGAGAAAGTGAAGATGAACCAAGTTCTAGAGAGAGAAAGTGAACTTAACAAGTATTCTAGAGAGGGAAAATCGAATTTTGAATCAAATGAAGGAATAAATTCGATTTCTGTAATTAAAAACTCTCTCAAAGATGAAGAAATTACACACATTTAAGATTCACCAATGAAAAATGTTATCATGGATCAATTCTTAAGAACTTTAAGAACAACAACTCTAATACCAATTATGGTGACCCAGATTATGATGACATGTGCGGAATTGTAAAGATCAAGTGAATTAATCAATCATAAAGAACACAAAGAGTAAATAAACACGTTTAGGCTCCATTAGATTTGTAAAAGTACAAGTGGATATTGTTATTTCTCTCACTAAACTAAACTCTCCAAAATGGGTCTTACATAAAATGGGAGCCACTCACTTCTTATTTATAGGAAATGCTAAACCCATTACACATCACAAGAGGTAAGCCACATCCAAGGAGAACTTTGCACCATAACAATTTTTACATATTAAATATTCAACTACATCAGTGTATAATGTGGAAAACAGGATTGCAAACATACATGAGTACAATCGAACCTTGCCCTTCTGGCGAACCAATGAAGTGCCTGAAAAACATTTGTAACAATTAGGTAAGCCCTAGGCTTAGCGAGTTCACTGAATATATCATATACCACAATACATATACATGCATACAAGTAATGTGTGTGTCTTAGAATTAAGGCCTACACGTTGTTTCTCTTCATCATGGGTATGTGTTTACTTACCGCCTACATGCCATTTCATTAACACGTATCAATGTGGACTAATGGCCTACATGCCATTTCGTTAACACGTAGGCCTATAGGCTCACAACCTTTTGTATTTCCGTCATCACCCCCTAACTAATTTTCAATAACTTTTAAGCATACCAACAATCATGCAGATAGATACTACATATTTAGCTCTACTTGCACATAGAAAGCTATATTATGGGCTCTACACTACTGGTTCCTATATCCTAACATACACGAATATATATATATATATATATATATATATATATATATATATATATATATATATATATATATATATATATACTGGAATACATAAAATAGTGAGATGAACTCACCTGGACAGTTCCTTTGACAACAAAAATCAATCTACTGACGACCCAACTGATGGTAACGTACCCGCCAAGTATTAACCCATAATACTATCGCTTCTTAGATACTAGGGAAACTAGAAATGTAGGTTAGACCTATCACTAACTGCAATGAATACTGACAGTTCAATAAAATAAGGATCATCTAGACCGGACAGTTTGGAGGCAGGACTATTTCGGCATATAACCTTTTTGAAATCTAACAACGAAGTGAAGGTGACCATTCTGGACACCTTTCCCACTAGTAAGATCAATCAGCATTATGATTGTAATTACTGATAAATCTTATTTATAGGTCCATAATAACAAGTTATGAGTATAAATATAAGTTATACTGAAAAGACTAGAGTATAACTTAACTTACAGTGATTTTTCCTGACCAAACTCTAGAAATCACACTCACAAGGCTCCTACTTGATGGCTACTACTTAGTTGAATACCTCAGGAGTTGTAGGGCTTCGTCGGAACACAGAAACCTAAGAAAATGGCCTAAAAGTGAAAAGAGAACTCTAATATATAGGTTGTAGGGGTGTGAGTGTTGGAGCATATACAGAGGCCTCTATATATAGCCAAGAAAAGCCATGTACACCACGCCTATAGGGATGCGTGCCGCGCCCTATTGTCTTGATGTCTCCAGAAGTGTCCACCTAAGCCGTATTTATAAGGTGCCACGTGTGACCTTCCTATGGTGCCATGTTTCACAACCTTGTTGAGCCACATCACCATGCCTCGATAGAAAGGGGTTGCCCCGACATGGCCACGTGGCGCTTTCTCATGGTACGACGTCATCATGTGTACCACGCACTTCGCACGCACAATTTTCTAGATTTTCAAAATGGTATAACTTCTTTATACGAGCTCCGTTTTTGATGTTCGTTATATCCCCAAAAATCTCTTGATGAGATCTACAACTTTGCTTTACATCTCAACAACTAATTCTTAGTCTATAAAAAATGTATATTTTTGGTAGGCCTAGGCTGTTAGAAATCATTGCAGAATTTATAACTCCTACATACGGACTCTATTCTCGATGGTCTATATATTGACAGGCTCCTATTGACGAGAACTTAAATTCTAATTTAGATTATTTTGTCTAATAACCTACCATTCCAGAATTTGATTTCTATGCCAACACTGTTGCGCTGAAACTTAGAAAAATCATAACTTCCTCTTATGAAGTCAGATTTGGACGTTCTCTATATGTACGCTCTCGGTTTAACAACTGCTACGAAATTCTTTATATTTCTTACTCTAATAAGCAACCTATCAAAAATTTATTTTTTTGAGACGCTGAGTCGTGTCGGTTTAAACACAAAACTTTAAAGAAGCATAACTTATTCATAGTAACTCAGATTTAAGCTTTCTATATATCTATGTAAATCGTATTGATGTTTCTTAAATGTTTATGATGATTCATTTGGTTAAAGAGTAATATATTTCTACTTCAAATTTTGTAAACAATATTTTATATTGAATCCCATGGAACGGTAAAAATGGGGCGTTACACATAAAGCTACTCACCTTGAATGACGATCAATGATTTAATATTCGTTTGTTCGGTATCTAGTTGGCTGGTACTCAACGATGAACTTACCTCTCCATCCATTTAGCAAACCACCTAAGCAAACTGCCTTCTGCTCCAAGCCTTCCTCCATATATTAGAACTCTGATATACCATAAATCCTTCCACCATCGATTGACTTCTAACTAGTCGATACTCAGCTACCCGGGAAATCAACCTGGTACTGGTAATTTCTTTAGAATTGTCATTCTCCTTTCTTGTTCTTCAGAAAATGAAGAACTATCTGTCCATTATCTTAAACCTAAACCAAAAATCTATTTTACATTTCCACCCCTTTTCGATAATATGAATGGTATGAGAAGAATAAATGATATCTAATATTATATTAACCCATGTTACAACTTTGATCCTTATACAATGTCATGTCTAATACATCAATCCCTTACCTAATTCAAATATTTGTATATGTATATTTATCAAAGAAAAAGATTCTTACACACCTAGTTTATGATTTAGGCACTTCGCAAGATTATTTATTAACTTTATAGCCCCTCAACTAAATAACCTTAATGCATACATGTTATCTTTAGATATTAATACTATGAGGCTAAAATTTTATTCTTTTTAAAAAAGTAGACACAATGACTAAAAGTTCAAAATACAAGCTGACGCGCACAATGCAATTAAGATTTAATTGTGTATCGAGATCTAACATAAAATATTTTTAGCTATACATTTGCAATATTTTTGGTATTATTATTAGTCGCATACTAACCATTTACCTTTGTTTGAAATTCTTTTTTATATCGACTAAATTTACATCAACATGTAAATTTAACAACCACCAAGGTTTCAGAAGGAATTAATTGCAATATGCATAAATGATTTTTATGAACTATAAGAAGAATGCAAGCTTGAATGTTAAAAAAGGTATTCGTTTCCCTACTTGATAACGACAATGTATCGATAATTCCTTATCTTGTAGATTTCTTTGAAAGGAGTTTTTACAGCTTCTTAGAGTAGAAAACATAAAAACCATCGAAGATATACTACAATTATGACTTTGTCTGGCAGCTGGAAAGATTTTGTTTTGCAAGAAGATTTATTTGGAATTTAGTCTAAAACGCATATGTCTTGATGTCATACAAAATTTTAGACTAGGAGGCATAATGGTGTACCATCCCTCTGACCTCCCATAAGGAAGGATAGAAATGGAAGGATAGAAGGACATGCGGATAGAAATATCGAATATCTGTCAAGTTCATGCAACAGTAAAATAAGATATGGCAATCAGACAAGATCCAATATTATGTTAGCAAACTAGTATAGTAGCTAATATAATATTTCCAAGACCTTACCTTCCTTTCCTATAAACAATAGGTCCTATCATCACTCTAGGTAAGTGTTCCTTACTCACTTTAATCCCTCTCTCATGGAGACATCTTTGTCCATACAGACAGCTCCCTTTCGCTATGAGGATTCGACTCTCTTTACACAGTACTCTAACTTGATAGTCGGAGTTTGCTCCTAAGGCACAATCCCTGGGGAAAGTTTAACAATCTCTTTCTTGGTTCTACTTAGGTTTTTATTCGGAATGTAACTGCAATGCACACCTAAAAGACACATAAGTTAGACGCAACAGTAGGATAACCGACTATAGCACATGATGTAGCAACAAGATCGCAACATTTTATGATCCTTCCATCATTATCACAATTTTAACAACCTTCGTACCAAATTTACAACTTAATAGCTACAAATATACAATTATTACAAATGAGTCATAAAAATTAAATTTATAGACATTTTCTTAATGAAAACATAGACAACGGATTCAAGAAAATTAGAGTTAAAATGAGGTAGTTATGGTCATTGGAAAATCACTAGTTAATAAATGAAAAAAAAGGAGTTTTGAATTATGTTCATGACTTAATAAATTGAAGTTGTAGTAATATTTACCATCTTTTTATGGATATAAGATTCATTGAAATGGGATATCGTATGAAGAAGTTATGAATAATGAAAAATGAGGAAAACATTTGGGGAAAAAAGGGAAAAAAAAGAGAGGGGGGGGGGGGGGGTGACTGTCTTAAGTGTCGAAAAAGAGCCATGAGGGCCACATGCAAAAAATTTGGATAAACCGCATCATTCCAAAAGTTATTTTTTAAAACCTCATACGGGCTGCATGAAGGCTTTAACAATGTTTGACTGACAAAGTTATGGTCGACCAGTACCTAATAAGATGTGTGTCGCTATGTGGGCCATCCTCTTGAGAAGAAAATTTAAATGTGTTTGTTAACTCGGTAATATGTGTCATTAAAGGCTAGGTATTATGATGGTCGTTTGGTCCCTGTAATATCCCAATTTCAGGACTTATTAAATCACTTCTCCTTAAAAATCCCTTCAAAGTATTTGAGTGTATGTTCTTGGTATGACTACTATGTGTAGATGATTTCAAACTTTAAACAATATCAAATCAAGGGAATTTTGAGAATCAAGTGAGGATAACAAGGTAAAACACAACTGTCTTCAAGTTAGATGGATTAAAAATGGGAAAAACATTGTAACACCCTGTTCGGGATCACTTTGTAATTCAAGGCCGTGGGCTTGAAGTTGATTGTGTAAAGGCTTTGGGCCTTAAGGAGACGGTGTTTAAACCTTTTGGAAGGAGGTAACGATGGTTACGAGATCTAAACCCTTGAATTGTGTTTTAGAGTCGAAGGGTGAAATGGGAAAAGTCACGGGTCGGTTTCTTGCATGAAATATGGATTTTTGTTTGAGAAGTTTTTAGTCCAAGATACTTAGATAATATTGTAGAGCTACTTAATATTTTTTGGTGGATATAAAGAACATCAAAATCAAAGTTAAAACGAACAAGTTATACCCGTTTGAAGTTTGGTCGGTTTTAGGTTATACCGAGTATGTTGGGTGTACAGAGGGGCGTACAATGGGCTTATTGAGGCACCCTGAGTACGTTGGGCATACTAGGAGTATGTTGGGCGTACACAACCAGTGCCTAAACCTTATTTTCATGGTTTGTGCACTTTTGGGTCCCTTTGAGACTTAAAGAATAGATCTTGTTTGTTGGGACCATTCTAATGGATCAAGTTGGAAACTTTATCCATTATGGAACCATTATGAACCATAAAAATGTGATCTTGTACCTTCTATCCCTTCCATACAAGAGTTGTGGTGTCTTATTGGGTTAAGAACTTAGTGTTTTGGACATTAAGCGCTTTATAGTGATGCAAAGTCATAAAGTTGGAAAATTTATGACTTAGGACATCATTTTGGGCTTGGATCTACGTTTTGGACATAAGGGCTTAATAGAATAAGCTCTTAATCGAAATTTGGGACTGTGTTGCGTACGCGGTCAGTACCTGCTTTTGGTCAAGACCAAAGTATGCTGTTTACTTTCTTGGTACACATGGCGTACTCTGCTCGGAAGAAATATTGACTTTTGGTCCTTGACCATTGAATTTGACTTTGACCAAGGTTCACCAAGTTTTACCTAAAGGCATTTTGGGTAATTTGATTTATAGTTTGAGATTTGGGCTACTTTCTATAGGTGACTGGTAGAGATAGATTTTAGAGTAGTGATCGGTGAAACTATTCTTTCAGACTATGAGGTGAGTTTTCTCACTATATCCATGGGTCGAAGGCACCAATGTTGGCCCATTACTTATTATGTGGAATGCTAGTTGTCTTTGTGATACTTTCCTGGAGGACCCCAGGGGTAGCCTGTTGCATTTGTATGAAAGACCATGGTGGTAGCCCATGACACTTGGATGTCAGACCATGGGGGCAGCCCATGGAATTTCAAGGAAAGACCATGGGGGTAGCCCATGGTACTTGGATGTCAGACCATAGGGGTAGCCCATGGCATTTTAGGGAAAAGACAATGGGGGTCGCCCATGGAAAATGTATGTATGGTATGTGATATTTTGGGGAACTTACTAAGCTTTGTGCATACGATTTTCAGTTTATGTTTCAGGTATATATCTGGTACTATGGACAATGGCCTGACATGATGGCACAACATCCCCTAGAGTTTTCCGCATTAGCAATTAATGATATTACTCTGATGTTTAAATGATATATTCACTTTCATCGGTTTTGGAACAAATCGTTTGTATAATTTATCGTTTAAAAAAATACCTTGGATTTTCGAGACATTACAAACATGGACTAGATCATAAATCACAAATGTACCCCATGAAACCTAACTTTTAAGGTTTCATTATTTTCTGAAATTAAGGTTATATAATACAAATTCAAGTTATATAAACATGTTATCCATGGAATAGAACATTTATTGAGATCAATTACATAATACTTTTTATGATGAGTTTTATTAGAGAATAAGAGAAGCTTGAATGAATAATGTTAATGGTGCTCTATGATATGATCACCATGTTATTGATGCAAACTAGAATTTGATATTCATTACACATTGAAAACGTTCATCGAATGAGAGTTAGGATAGTATTCAAGATGAGTGTCAACTAAATTAAATGATTGAATGTGCTAATTGGTTATAATAGAGTATGCTATGTTAGAACTATTAATAGATAACCCGCTATGTATAATAGAATTAATAAGAAGGTGACGATCAACTAATAAGGATTGGAAGTATATAAGCTTAAGAAACGGAAAAGTGATTAGGGGAATTATAGTTATGTAGCCTAACTATGTAACGTGAGTGCATGTGGTTTTTATGGGTACATAACCAAACATGATTTTGTATTAGAACAATGATTAAATATTGTTTTAAACTTCCATTATGAAGGTTTAATTTAATTTCCATGAGTTTATTTTAAATGTTTTAAGATTGTATTCGAATATGATCAAGTTTGATCAATTGTTTGATGATTGAGTTTTGAAGTCGAGTTTAATTAATTATGATAATTGTGTTTTGATGTTTTATGAAATAAATTCATTCATTGTTTTATCATTCCGAACTAGTTAACCTACAAATAACGGACAACATGAGACTCTACTGGGATGATACCTCATGATACAAAATGGATATCTATAATAGTTAACCTGGAAATGGAAGAGATATTTTTAGTTACCTTAATTTGATTGGAGACTTTCAAACTATCTTGGCAGTATTTATTAAGTTAAGTTGGAGATTGTGGATTTTGTGACCGGGAGGCTTGAAGCTTTATCTTTAAGTTATTGATGTCGTTTTATGTAAGTTTCAGTTTATATGTTTCCTTATGATCAAATTTTCTAGATATTTGATATTTTATTGGGTCTAAACCCATTTATTGCACGAGGCTTTTTGTCTTACATATTTTTTGTTTCAAATTAATGGCTATGTACGAAGGATCTAGAGCAAAGGAGAAGAAGGTTAGAGATAGAAGGGAACTTTTCGAAGACCTAACATTCATAGACTTTTGTATTAGAGAGATAGAAAGGGTACTTGATATTAGCATATGAAAAAATAAATAAATGGCAATATAAGCTAATCGATTACTTGAAGATTTGGGATACTTTATATTAGACTTTAGGCGGGATGAAGCTTCATAAGTGATCTTGGGAGGAACTCACCAAACGATTTAAGGAGAACTTTTGTCCAACTAGATATATAAACAAACTCCAAGAAGTGGTTTTTCCTTGGAAAAGGGTAACATTTTGGTGAATTTGTATACGGAAAATTACACTAATTTGATTCCTTTGGTTGTGAATGCTTACACTACTAAGCATACACGGATTAATCGCTATGAAAATGGGTTTCTCTAGGATACGAAATAGAAGTAAAACATGCAACTACCATTTATCAAGAAAATATTGATGCACGTAATGTTGAATATGTTGAGAAGAGGCATAATATAGAAACAAAATTGTATGGAGAGAAAAAGAAAGTTTGGTGGAAATACGAGATGAAATAAGAAAGGCCGCTTTTCTTCTAGCAACTCAAAGCAACAAAGCCAAAAGAAGTGTGACAAGTGTGGGCAAGACCACACGGGGGAGTGTAGATGTAACAACGTGAATTTCAAAAATAATTTTTTATTTTTCAAGCACAATAATACTCACACAATATTCTCATAATCTCATGTTTATCAAATGTCATCACAAGAAAACATATCCCAGAATCTCGAAAACGTAATCTCCTGCCTGTGTGTACAAATCATGTCGACACCTTCCTGCGATCCTCGGTAGTACCTGAAACACATATCACATAACACGGTAAGCATAAATGCTTAGTGAGTTCCCCAAAATACCACATACAACACATAAGCCACTCGAGGCTATAACTCGGTAAGACCCTCTGGTCAATGTGTCTTAGCGGGACCCTCCAGTCCCGTAGCTCGATGGACCTTCCGGTCTGGTGTAGCTCGTTGGACACTCCGGTCCGGTCTGGTTAAGGACCCTCTGGCCTCGTAAGTCATTGTACCCTCCAGTCCGGTCTAATATCACATAAAATGCATAAATCACAAAGCACATAATCTCAAGCAAGCACATAACACGTAAGACCCTCCGGTCTGCACATAGATACCACTCTAGGTAATATATAGTGAGAAGACTCACCTCGGTTAGCAGGTAACCGACAAGCACTCGGAATGTTAGACTAGCCTCCACCTAACACATAAGACAAGCATCTCAATCATTATCCTTCTTATTACTCATTATACCTTAAGTCCACTTATCTTCTTTTGACCTTCAGGATGTGTAAAAGACCATTTTACCCCTCCTTGGCCCCACCCGCCCCTTACTGGCCCACTCATGAAGTCAACAGAAGTTAACCTGGGTCAACATTCCATGTTGACCTGACTCGCCGAGTGCACACATGTGACTCGCCGAGTCCCCTCGAATTCTCCATGATCATCCTAGGGTTTGCTCAGCTCACTTAGTTGACTCCCAACTCGATGAGTCAACACTGGCCAAGGCTACTGGGTCACACCCGCTACAACTCATCGAGTCATCCTAGGGACTCGGTGAGTTGGCTCCATTGGATTACACATTCAGCCACCTGAGGCAAGATCTGTAGCCCTAACTCATAGATATAACCTCCTACTACCCCAAAGTTGCATAAAGGTCCAGTATTGATGTCCATGCATGGTGTATTTTGCATTATAAACCATAAAACTCCATTAATGGTTCCTAGCTTCAAAGCCTAATGGTTGCTCCACCATAGCTTCTCACTTTCGGACTCTCTGGACCCCCCAAGGTCCAGATCTATGCTACCAGCTCATAAGAGGGGTTTGATGCATTCAAAACCCCACCAAGAAGGTAATACAAGCCCTAATCCACAAAAGAAAGATCTATTCGAATAGGGAAGAAAGGGGGTCTGAATTGATACCTCCAACTAATGCTCCTTGTTTGTAAATCTCGGATTTACAACCTTCTCTGGCCCCTTTGTCTTGAAACCTTCCTCTTGCTTGCAAGACACCTACTAGGAAGCTCCACATGGCTATCACTCTTGCCCAAAGTACTCAGATTTCATTTAGGGTTCTCTCCTCTAAAGGGTAGCCGCAATAAGAGACCTTAAGTGCCTTTAAATAGGTCCCACACCCCAGAAGTTAAGGTTTCTCTGCCCATCACCTACTCAGCGAGTCCCTCCGCTGACTCGCCGAGTCCACTCATTAAACCACGGGAGAAACACGACTCGACTCGTCGATTTGGACCCTCAACTCGTCAAGTATCTCCTTCAATCTCAAGTTTAACATACACAATCATATCCCTGAAAATCCGGATGTTACAATTCTCCTCCACTTAAATTAGATTTCGCCCTTGAATCGCTCCTCAACATACAGATCTTGCGTCATCGATAGGATCTCATACCACACAGCTATCACCCTCTCTGGACACCTGAATCCAAACAGGGGTTCCCAATCCCGGAAGAAAACCAACCTTTCTGATTATCTCCAGACATAATCCAACAATTGGATAACGATCACTCATACCAAATATAGTAACGATCCGAATCACGCCCCAAGAAACGGGAGGGTTCACGTCCCACCAGGGCTCATCCACTGCACTGTGATTGGAACCCATCCGAACAATGAATTCTCAACACTCTGCTCTCAGACACAAAAGAATAATCATGCTCGCTCAGAAATGTCCACACACATCTAAAATCATAAGCCTCGGCTCCATTCCTCATACCCCTTTTTGACACTGAGTACCAGGTCTGACTTCGACCTAATAGTTGGACCTCCAAGTTCATCCATTGAATTATCCCAACCGTCTCAGTGGTTTCCTTCTCACTTTCACTACATCGGCCCATTGTGACACACAAGTCACGAAGTTAGTCTTACCCCAAGCGAATGCTACACTCTCAACTAAAGATCAACTCAATCCCGACCTCCGTCGTCTACTGCTCCTAGTTCCATGTATCTCACGGTACCTCTCGTACCCGATTACTGACCTACATCGGTCTAAGACATCAGATGATAAACAATTTCCCCCATCATGGAATTCACCTCGGAATCCAGAATCTCATCTCGCTTACCCAACGCACCACCAGAGCCAAACTCAAACTCGAGAGTTTGGTCCAACCTAGAGTTGGAACTACTCATCCCAATGAAGCACTCAACTCATGACCCATGATCCGCGACCCGCGCATATACCACTTCTCCAATTCCTTTGGCTTGCGACAACCACAACTCCAATCCAAGTATAACAATTCTCGACAAACATGGAGACCCCAATCTTGCCCCTGGTTCGACCACCATGCCCCCAAAAACTAAATTATTAGTGCTACCCAAGCCTAAAACTCATCTGCGTCTTACTCTGACCATAGAGTACTCATCACAACACCCTCTCGATAGCTATTGCGTACTACGGCTCCCCGCAGCATCACAACAACCTCTCACTGACTAGTGAGTACTATGGCTCCCCGCAGCATCACATCAACCTCTCACTGACTAGTGAGTACTACGGCTCCCTGCAACATCACGACAACCTCTCATTGACTATTGAGTACTACGACTCCCCGCAGCATCACCATAACCTCCTACTGACTAGTGAGTACTACGGCTCCCCGCAGCATCACCACAACCTCCTATTGACTAGCTGGTGAATACTACAGCTCCACATAGTATCACCACACCCCTTTGCTAACTCATGGATGCTACAGCTCCCTGCAACCTTGCAGCACTTTCTCTTACCACCCATGATCTCAATCTCAAGTTAACGCCACACACTGCATCCGTTAACCTATGCTCCATGGCCCAACATAGCTAGGTGCTCAAATACCCATCCAAAAGTAAGCGTCACTAATCCTGATGACAACTGACATGCCAAACTCCTTTTATCATTGCAATCCTCTTTCTTAAATAATCTCATTTAATCACCAATTATCCGAAGTGCTCCCACCGGAACCATAGATACTTGCTACACCAATTGCCAACTCTCAACTCAAAACTCAGAATAATCTAGAAATAAGGACATCATACCCGGATACCTTGGTACACCAACACACAATCTCCCGATGTTTTTACCAATGCACTGATCCCATACTCGAGACCCCATGCTTGGATACCACATTTCTCTTTCAGAATCTCTCAATCGATCTTTCTCTCACACCACTTGAAACCTCCGAGTATTCTATATCCCAATTTGAAACATCGAGGCATCGTCAATGGCTCAGAACATGTTGTCAACAACCCGAAACTCCCCCTCTATTGGTCACTACTCATACGGAACTACTCATATCGACCATGAGATTGGTTGATGAATCAACTGCTGCCCTCCCAGGGGTATAGATTACAATCTATACCTTCACTTGCAAATCTCATCTATTGCATCCGCAATCCAGCGACACGATCGCACTCGAACTCGACATATGTTAACCCCGGAAAGCACAGACCACAAGGAATCTTCCAATTCACTCATCATTTCTCAGACACATACCACATGCGTTATCTCTCTCTGCACCAAGCCTCGATCACCAATAACCCTGGACTCATGAATCCGCACCGTAGGTCTCTATGTCCATATCTTTAACCGTTCTCAAACAAATCTCTGATCTCCTCAATAAAATACCCAGTTCTCCCCCACTTAGCGTTCGGACCATCACCAATTGGCACACCAACAGTCTATCCCACAGATTGTTTCCACTATTAACATTTCACTTCCTCTTGGAAGGTGCTATGCAACGCTCAATGATCTCCTCGATAGAGATCAAGCAACTCCCAATACCCCGAATCTCAGATGAAATCCTCAAAACTTCCTATCATGACATCCTCTAGTCATTCAGAATCTCACACCATTCCATCACCGGACCTCCCAACTGTCCAGTAGCAACCCTGACTCTTAGTCTGGAAATAATGAACTATCATTCTCCTCATCCTCAACTCCTCAACCAACTCTCCATCACGACACTTATGATAAGAACAGAACCCACATTACCACTCTCGATACTCATCAAAGATAATAAGACCTACCGCCCTGATATTCTCCTCTTGATCGACTGACGCTACAACTAAAACATGTCCTACTATACTCAAGTAGGGTGTATCCTGGTCCTCGACCATCTTAGTCCCCACTGACAACCTCACGACAAACCTACTGCTATATACTTTGATTGAAGACCACTATCAATGCAATCCCACAGGGCTCACTCCCAAACTTAGAAACAAAAATCTCAACACCTCTTACGTATCCCACAGGAAACAAAATTTTCACCACTCAGGTCATAGAAAGTGACATCTTCCCTATCGGCCGGTCGCCCAGCCCAGACCGTATTCTTCTATAACGCACCATCCCTACTCATCCCTGAGTCTTACGACTCCAACTGACATCTCACCAACAATCCCTCGGAGCTAACTCAATTTACCTATCAAGGGATACTTCACTAAAACTCGTTCATCATGGCCTTCTGGCTCCATACTCTTTCACATCTGTTCTCGATCTAGATAATTACCACGGAATAACTGGTAAAACCAGAAGCACTAATCGCTGCGTGTCACGGTACTCAAACCATGTAGCCACCTCTCGATCTGCTATGAATCATGGTACCCGTACCATGTTATCTCCTCTTAATCTCATGGTACTCGAACCATGTTCTCTCTTCTCAATTTGCCTCAAATCATGGTACTCGAACCATGACATCACCTCTCGACCTGCTACAAATCATGGTACTCGAACCATGACTCCACCTCTCAATTTGCTACTTATCATGATACTTGAACCATGACACCACCTCTCGATCTGCTACTTTTCATGGTACTCGAACCATGACACCACCTCTCGATCTGCTACTTATCACGGTACTCGAACCATGACACCACCTCTCGATCTGCTACTTAGATCCTCCGGAATACTCGCTGCATCGGGTATGGGTCCACTGCTTTCAATAGTACGGGCCCATACTACCTGCTATATCTACCCATACTCTCTACACGGACCATCCCGGATTCCCTAAGTAGCTGCTCAACCTTCTCAATCGCCAATACCAACACGCGTGCTCGCTTCCCAGCGAAATGCTCTACTCTGTCATCATACTTGTTTGACTAAGGCCACTTCCTATGCTCTTCCTAGGTTCTTACACTTCTCTACCATCAGCTGCTAAGAAACCCCTTATGATGTCAGTCATCTACCTCCTAAATGTCGTCATATTCACTTGGTAGCTAACTCCCATCATCGGGAATTCCACAAAGCACGAAGCAAGTAGCATTCAGACATTGAATAGACATGTAGAACCCACTCTAGATTATAAATCCATTTGCTCTACTCATACTCAAAAGATATCACCAAACTCTGCAACTCTACCCCTCACGGGTATTTAACTACTCTCTCGATAGGCTCCACAAATGCTCATCTAGGTATTTCTCCTAGATTACTCCTCTACTCAAATCCCTCTCTAAAGGATTCCTGCTAGATACTCTCACTCGGCACATACTCGAAAGCGCATCACAGATAGCAGCAACTCCTAGGCTAAGGCATCACAAATCAGGCCACTCTAGTCCTAAATATAAATACCTAGCCTACTCTAGCATGCATAATATCTCATAATATCTCATAGACATAACGTAAGAGTCTTTTGGGAAACCACCGTTTGGGCGCTGGCTGATTGTACACACTGCTATTTTCAGCTTTCTCTTGAAATCTTTTACTCATTTTGGAAAAATCGTTTCTTTTGAGAACTTTTCTCAAATCCTCAGTTTGTGTCCAGATATGTCCGAAGGTGTATCCGAATACCTCAAACCATGGCTCTGATACCAACTTGTAAAAACGTGAATTTCAAAAACAATTTTTCATTTTTTAAGCACAATAATACTCATACAATATTCTCATAATCTCATGTTTATCAGATGTCATCACAATAAAACATATCCCAGAATCTCAAAAACGTAATCTTCTGCCAGTGTGTACAAATCATGCCGACGCCTTCCTGTGATCCTCGGTAGTACCTGGAACACATATCACATAACACGGTAAGCATAAATGCTTAGTGAGTTCCCTAAAATACCACATACAACACATAAGCCACTCAAGGCTGTAACTCGGCAAGACCCTCTGGTAAATGTCTCTCAGCGGGACCCTCCAGTCCCGTAGCTCGTTGGACCCTCCAGTCCGGTGTAGCTCGTTGGACCCTCCGGTCCGGTGTAGCACGTTGGACCCTCCGGTCTAGTCTGGTTGAGGACCCTCTGGCCTCGTAAGTCATTGTACCCTCCGGTCCGGTCTAATAGCACAAAGCATACATAAATCACAAAAAGCACATAATCTGAAGCAAGCACATAACAGTAAGACCCTCCGGTCTGCACATAGATACCACTCTAGGTAATATATAGTGAGAAGACTCACCTCGGTTAGCAGGTCACCAACAAGCACTCGGAATGTTGGACTAGCCTCCGCCTAACACATAAGAAAAGGATCTCAATCATTATCCGTCTTGTTACTCTTTATACCTTAAGTCCACTTTTCCTCTTTTGACCTTCAGGATGGGTAAAAGACCATTTTACCCCTCCTTGGCCCCTCCCGCCCCCTTACTGGCCCACTCATGAAGTCAACAGAAGTCAACCTGGGTCAACATTCCATGTTGACCTGACTCGCCGAGTGTACACCTATGATTCGTCGAGTCCCCTCGAATCCTCCTTTATCATCCTAGGGTTCGCTTAGCTCACTGTGTTGATTCCCAACTCGATGAGTCAACATTGGCCAGGGATACTGGGTCACACCCGCAACAACTCGTCGAGTCATCCCAGGGACTCGGCAAGTTGGCTCCATTGGATTACTTATTCAGCCACCTGAGCTTAGATTTGCAGCCCTAACTCATAGATATAACCTCCAACTACCCCAAAGTCGCGTAAAGGTCCGATCTTGATGTCCATGCATGGTGTATTTTTTTTAATTATAAACTATAAAACTCCATTAATGGTTCCTAGCTTCAAAGCCCAATGGTTGCTCCACCATGACTTCTCACTTTTGGACTCTCTGGATCCTCCAAGGTCTAGATCTATGCTACCACCTCATAAGAGGGGTTTGATGCATTCAAAAGCCCACGAAGAAGGTAATCCACAAAAGAAAGATCTACTCAAATATGGAAGAAAGGGGGTCCAAATTGATACCTCCAACTGATGCTCCTTGGTTGTAAATCGTAGATCTACAAATTTCTCTGGTCCCTTTGGCCTGAAACCTTCCTCTTCCTTGGAAGACACCCACCAAGAAGCTCCACATGGCGCTCACTCTTGCCCACAACACTCAGGACTTGTTTAGGGTTCTCTACTCTGAAGGGTAGCCGTAATAGGAGACCTGAAGCGCCTTTAAATAGGTCCCAAACCCCGGAAGTTAGGGTTTCTCTGCCCAACACCTACTTAGCGAGTCCTTACCCTAACTCGTCGAGTCCACTCATTAAACCACAGGAGAAACACGACTTTACTCGGCGAGTTGGACCCTCAACTCGTCGAGTCTCTCCTTCCATCTGAAGTTTAACATACACAATAATATCCGTGAAAATCCGGATGTTATAGTAGATAAAATTTAAATTCTTTTTTCAAATGTAGAAGATTTGTCCATGAGGCCAAAGAATGTAAAGTGAAGATCTTCAAGATGTTGAGTTTCTCTCATGTCATGAAAAGAGGCACTATAACAAAGAAACCAAAGAAAGGGAATGAAACACTTGGGTCAACCAAAAAAAAGAAACCGGAGCCATAAAATGTGAATGGAGGTGCCTTTTAATTCACCATGGAAGAAGCAAAGGAAACTCCTAATGGCATTTCATGTACATTATTAATCAACTATATTCTCACAAACATGTTGTTTTGATTAAGATGCCACTTTACTCCTTTGCGTCTCAAGAATAAAAACAAACTCTTTTTTTGGGTTACACTCAAAAGCTAGAAATATATAGAAATGATTTAAAGAGAGAAATAAAATGATTTGTTAATATATTATATGATTAATATATCAATTAGAAATTGTTAATTAACGATTTGTTAATTTATTACATGAATAATAAATTAATTAGAAATAGATGTAATTAGTTAATTATTATTCAGATTTAATCTGAAATTAATTCGAGATTAATTGAAGTTAATTAAAGGTGCAATGAGTGAATTATAATTGTTTAATAGTTGAACAAAAGATGCAATTCTAGAAGAGTCCATGGCATGGAGGGTTTTGGGAGCATAATTATGGTTTTCAAAAGTCTCGTGGTTGCTGATAATGAAATGATTTGAATTAGGATTAAATCTATTATTTAATTATTCAAATCCAGATTTAACTTCAACTTACCTAAAATATAAATAGCACCCTTGAGCATCTAATTTTCTTGGATTCTCATACCTAGAAAGTAGATAATGAAATGCTTTTTCTTTCTCCTCTCTCGTCTTGTCTTTCTAGTGTTCGAGGGTTTTGGGTGGGAAGCATTAGAGGCGTACATACTTTTGTTGCTTGCTTTCCATGAACATTGAAGATCTTAAGAGATTAAAATATTTTATTATGCTAAAGGTATGTATTGTTATCTATGATTTTCAATTACCATTAGGGCTTAGTTTTTTTTTTCTTCATAAAGTATGTTGTTATTAATACTAAAAAACTATAAAGCCTTTTAGATTGCGTTTACCCATAAGTGTTTGTATGAAATTGCACAAGTACATTGTCATTTTAACCTAAAAATCACATTAGTGGTATCAAAGCCTAGGTTGTTCAATTAATAGTAAATAAAGGATTAAATTGGAAAACTAATAAAAATCAAAAACATGTTCTGGCCACGTCGTGGGCAACCCTGTGCCACGACATGGTAGTAGCCTAAAATCCGATTTCAAGATTTTCTTGCCATATTCAAAAGATAGGATAATATATAGTTATCTAATAATATTTTATATATCTAAAATCTAAATTTAGTAACTATATAAATGGAAATCCTAATTTGAATATAAGGAGGATTTTAAAAAGGTAATTATCCCATTAGAAGATAAGTGGATAATATGATAAGATTTATATTAATTAATTATAGGTTTAGTTAAATAAATCATATTTAGATTAAATATTAATTTATTAAAGGTTAATTGCATTAATATGATTTGAACCTTCTAATATAAAAGGTTTTAAAATACACCCTATACATATGTATAATAGTGTATTACTATATGTATAACTAAAATTCTGTCAAATCAATAGTAGACTTTATTCACGAAGCAACACTGTAAGAGAGGTATAAGGAAAACGATATATAAAATGATTGTTGAATGTCTGTCTTTTTTACCCACCGCTTCTTTTTGTGGTTGAGGTTCGTTAGTTGAATGATATTGATATAATACTATTCACATTAAAATTATAATGTATAAAGTACTAGAACCTTAGATCAAATCCCACTGTAGTTCCTTTAGGGAAAATGTGAAATTGTATGTTAATTCATGAAAATCCACATCTTTTCTTTACACGTCGTTATTAGAAATTGTATAGGTAACTAGGACACCAATATGAGACTGCAAAGATGAAATGATGGCACATAATCAAATTTATAGTTGTTGATGGAGCATGTGTGGTTAACCGTAACATCAATGTAGGATCATAAACGACCTCGAGGATGTCATGCAAGTTTTCATGGTTACTCTCATCCTGTTTGTGATCATTGGCATCCCAATCATAAATTGAAGAGCATAATCTGAGACAGACATGCCATTAATTGTTCAATGAATCTCAAAAGATCTAGGAGTTTCATTGTGATTGTAATTGGTATAATGCTTTACCTACCTAAAATAGATTCATGGAGCTAATTTCAACCCTACACACATGCATACATCTGTTTTTAAGATAAATACATACATACACACATCTCTTTTAAGCATTCATTAGTTTTCTTGTGGAGCTGATTTCAACCATTCATTTGTCTTTCATGTGGAGCTTATTTCTAATATACACAAGTATACACACATAAGCTAATATGTTTTTAACAGAAATACACACATTTTTCGCACAAAATTATGTTTAATCGCACAAAACTATGTTTAGAAAAAAACGAAAAAGGAAGATTGAAGTCTTTCACATAAAATCACGTTCAACTACCAAAAAAAAATTAGAAAAAATGACAAATAAGGTGTCGCACCTAATTCGAAAGAAGACGAGTCGAAGATTGCATAAGTCGGAGGAAGACGACGAAGGAAGAGCTGTGGAGGCAGAGGTTAGTCTTGCGAATCACTTTCTTGTTCCATTTTTGTGGGCATTTTTGTATAGACGATGTTTAGGGCAAAACAGGCATAATCGATTTTTCCCAGTCCTTCACTCTTGCATATGGAACTGAATAAGCTAATTTCCATGGTCCGAGTCCATGGTTTTAGAAGGTTTATCAAACATGCTAATTTAATGTTTTTAGATTCTATCAACCTTTAGACCCAATTAGAAAGCAAATCAAACACACCCTTAAAATTATATGGAATTAACCCCGGTGCACAACATGGAATTGTATGAACGACAATTTTCACACCTTGGGAAAGCCATGACACTACTAGACCAATGCAATTTACCTACAGAAATCACCTATGAGAAAAATGTGTAGGTCATTACCTACAAAATAGCTATAGATTAACCACAAAAACGTTTTCTCTATATTACAAAATAGCTACGAATTAACAATGAAAATATTTTCTATAGGTAATGTGTTAGTAATTATCTACACATACGAAATATAACATTTTTATTCCAATTTAATAGTCTGTAGGTATTCCGTAGTAAATTACCTAAGAAGAAGCGACGAAAATTTAAAGAAGCGGTTTTTTTATTCCGGTTTAATAATCCTTATGTGTCTGTTAAGAAATTATCTACAAATTACCTACAAAAATGAAAAAACGTGAGATTTTTTTTTAACTTCCATAGATAATCTGTAGAGAACTTTTTTCTTTTCCCTCTCCTTTATTATTATTACTTATATTTTTATTTTCATTATTATTATTTCTTTAAATTTATTATTATTATTATTGTTACTGATTATTTTCAACTATTATTATTATTATTATTATTATTATTATTATTATTATTATTATTATTATTATTATTCATTATTATTATTTCTTTAAATTTATTATTATTATTATTATTGTTACTGATTATTTTCAACTATTATTATTATTATTATTATTATTATTATTATTATTATTATTATTAGTGGTGGTGGTGTGAGTATTTTGTAAGAACTGTTTTCATTTCTTTCTATTTTATTATTATTATTATTCGTTATTATTATTTATTATTTATTTTATTATCAGTAGTAGTAGTTTTATTATTACATAAATTATTTATTGGCATGCATATACCATATATATATATATATATATATATATATATATATATATATATATATATATATATATATATATATGCTTAGCTTATTTTGTTTTTACTAAGTATTGTGTGCCAGAATGTATAGATCTGGACCAACGGATATAATTAATCAATGGACATGATTTAAAAAGTGTATGATATTACAATGGGGTAACATGTACCATATAATCACCCAATTTTTAGCAAAAAAGGATTTTGGACAATTATTTACACTTATAAAAGGAAATTTTTGGATTTTTAGGGATAATTAATTCTCCTAATTTAAAAAATCTGAATTTTTTTAATTAATACAATTTTAATTATAACGTAATTTGTAAACATAAACGATTTTATTCTGGCAGAATATTTTTTCTTAGAATGATGTTCTTTCAAAATTTTATTCTAATATAATATTATTGAAGAAAAACAAAATTCTTGAATCAGATGTTGAAAAATAACAAACATTCTAATATATTCTTATACATCCGAACTTAAATACAAATTCCTACATATTCTTACAAACTAAAATCCTTATACATTTTAATATAATTATGCATATTCTAAAAAAATATCAACAAAAATAAATAAATTCTTAAAAAATAACAGCATTATTAAATTGTGAGTATGATCAAACTTTATTGATTCTTCAAGTTATTCCTATTAGGTCTTCAACGCCTTCTTCCAACCATTCCTATCACAAATACAACAAAAACTAATGATGGTTAAAACCATGTTACTTGCAATTAACAATCAATATATTCTGGTAGAGTACATAGAATATGACAAAATACATATAATACATTCTGGCAGAATACATAGATTTTATTCTGGTAGAATACATTCTGATAGAATACATTGAATAAATTTAAAAGTATTGTATTTACTGCTAATATAATTTTAGATTTCAAATATACAATAACGAGGGACAATAGAAATTGTAATTCAAAATCATAAATTGAACCAAAATAATACACAAACAAATTAATTATCTTTTTAAACAAATACATAAAACATGTGTTGCTAGTAATTCTGAAAGAATGCATACCACAAAGTTAAATTCTTTAGATTCTCTTTCAGGAATTTCAACAAACACTTGTTAGGCATTATTATCAAACAAGCCAAAAACCATATTTGATTTACTTGCAATAGTTTACCTATAAACATAATTTCCAGCAACATATTTGATTTAGAATGCATACCACAAGGTTCAAAAGTATTGTATTACTTATTCAATATATGAAATGAATAGAAATGTGGTTTTCATATAAGATTTAAAAACATTATTTTGTAAGAAAGAGAGCATCCACATAACAGAAATTGAAACTCATCAACTTGAAAACATGAATAAAGAATGTTACTTACATTATAAGGCCCTGATACAAGAGTTGGAACCATACAAACTTACATCTTTTTCTATGCTTCCTTATAACTGAAAGTTGTGGAGAAATTTCTTTTTGTACTATTATTAGCCACATGAATCAATTAATATAAACACAAGATGAAATGTATATAACACCCACAACAAGATTAAGAAAACTAAACCTTCTCAATTGATACATAACTGAATCCCTAATCTAATAAAAAATAGGCCAAACCCAATAAAACTGTAAGTTTAATGAAACATATAAATTTTCACATAAATTTAGAAGTCTTAATTGATAAAGAGATCAACCGACTTGTTTAAATACTTGCAATTCGTTGAGATTCTAGTCAAATAAAACACGAAACCCTAAACAGATTAAAATAAAATCAAAGCTTTACCTTAATATTAGCAGAGGGCATACAAAGATGGCGTTGGGGTTGGAGGGTTATACGGTGGTGGCGATGTAATGGGACGGGGCTGCCGGAGGTACATTTAGTTGATGATGGTAGCGGCGCCACTGAAACAGCCAGAGAGAATGGAAAATGGGTGAAGGGATCAACGACAATTGGAATTTTCAAGCATAGGGTTTTTGGGTTTGACTTTGATATCCTATATTTAAAGGGATGATAAATATATTAATTATCTACCGTATTTAAATATGCCAAGATTACTATAATACTCTTAAATGATTTATTCAATAAACTATTATTTCCTGAATTCTCATTGGTGCATACAGACACACAATAGTTGTCAAAAACATTTGAACCTATCTCTCTCTCTCTGTATATATATATATATATATATATATATATATATATATATATATATATATATATATATATGGATATGCATGTATGTGTATATATGTGTGTCGATAATATAAAGCGACAGAAAAGATGAAGGATATAGGTCTTATAACTTCTTAAAGTTCCTCTACCCTAAACATTGAATTAAACCATATTGTGGTGGTAGTTGTCTAGTGTGGGAGAGGTGAAGATGGTGGCACGATTTGGATTGGTCAACATTAAACATATTATGGTGGTGGTTGTGTGGTGTGGGAGAGGTGAAGATAGTGACAACATTTGGAGTGGTCAACATTACAGGTGGGCTGGCGAATTTCTAGGGTTAGCGAAGGAAAGACAGGGGAAAAGTAAAAATGGTTGGTGGTTTTTAATGGGTGGATGATAAACCAGAGGCCATGAACTTGACTCTTTAATCAAAGCAGGAAACCAAGGGTCAGAGCAAGGATAAGATAGGAAACCAACATATCGTTATTGTTAGTATGATTTAAGGTTGTACATAGTCTTAAAATCAATCCAATGTCCATAGATAATCCGTAGATAATTATCTACAAGTTACCTATGAAAGATTTTGTAATTTTCATTTTCGTGGGTCAAATGTCGTTTTTTTTCGCTTTATTTTTTCACAACATTATTATACATTGATTATTTTGTTTTCACAAAGTTATACATAATATAAACATGATTAATCCATGTGTGCCATTATATACGTACACATTCACCAAATTGATTGAACTTGAAATAAGTAATGAGTTTGGATGGATAAATCTGTTGTGCGTTGGTTTACATCAACACATCTCATAATTGGGTGTTATAAAGTGTATATTACATGCATGATTTGGTGAGTGAAATTGATGATTAAATGGTCGACGTTTATTTGTTCATTTTGCCTTAATAGAAAAAACAATATCTTTGGGTCCCTCGATGATTTGTTGCCGACATCTGAAATGTTTGGCTGAGCACATATTAAATTAATTTTCAATTAGGAGTCTAAATTCAGTTGTCATAAATCGAAAAATCGAGAAACAGAATTTTAAACAATAAGATTCGACTAAATCTACAAAACATAAGGTGATAAGATGGTGTCTTTCCATGCCTTTCTCTTTTATTCAAGCATCATTTCTCTCTTCTCTGTATTGCAACAATGTTGACCCAAGGAGAAAAACTTAAAAGCCACATAACTTTAATAATTAAAAAATAGAATAAAAAAAATTAAAAAAATAAAAAGCATAAAAAAATGTAAAAATCTCTTTTTTACTTGTATTAAATGGCCAAAAACAGTTGGCCATAAAGACTTTGGACCAACGTTTTTAGATCATAAAAGTCATTCGTTCCAAAAGTTTCCATTACATATTTTGAAAATAACAACCACCATTTCAATAATTTTGTCTAACTATTTCTATTAGTTTGCCAAAAATGTGTTTACAAAATAATTATTTTTTAAATGGCTTAAACTAACTTACCTTATTTAAAAAGTATATTTATTTTTTAAATAATTGTTGGGTCGTGAAACCAAAAGATTTACTACCGATTGCGATTTGAGAGAGCTACAATAATTTATGTATTAATTTATATGATAATACATGGTAATGCAATTATGCAAGTATATAATTATCAATTATATATAAAGAACAATATCTGTGGTCATATCACTCACTTACCTAGACATAACCAGCGAAACCTACGAGCCACCATCAATGGAGTTTATGCTTATTGCTCTTGGTTTGTTCTTAACCTACGCTCTTACTCGAGCCACACTCTCAATTTTTCAAGTCGGCAAACCCAAGAATCTACCACCAGGCCCAACCCCGTTGCCGATCATCGGAAACCTCCACTTGCTCGGCGACCAACCACACCAGTCTCTAGCCAAGCTAGCAGCTATACATGGCCCAATCATGTTCTTAAAACTTGGTCGTATCTCGGTCCTAGTCATCTCCTCCGCCGCTGCCGCCAAAGAAGTCCTCCAAAAGCAAGACCTAGCTTTCTCCTCCCGCCATATCCCCGACGCCCTCACCGCCCACAACCATTCCACTTACTCCGTGGTCTGGCTCCCTGTCGCCACCCAGTGGCGGAGTCTCCGCAAGTTTCTGAACACCAACATCTTCTCCAGCAGCTCCCTTGATGCTAACCAGCACTTACGGAGCCTGAAAGTGCAAGAACTGGTTGCATACTGCCGGAAAGCCAGCCACTCCGGAGATTCAGTCAACATCAGTCGAGCTGCTTTCAGAACCTCACTGAATCTCCTATCCAACACATTTTTCTCCAAGGATTTAACAGACCCGTATGAGGATTCTGGTAAAGAGTTTAAGGAGCTGGTTGGAAACATGATGGAGGAGGCCGGGAAGCCAAATCTTGTGGACTTCTTTCCGGTGTTGAAGAAGATCGATCCACAAGGGATCAGGAGGAGATTGACTCTTTATTTTGGGAAGGCTTTTGAGATTTTCGAGGAGTTGATTGAAGAGAGGTTGGGGAAGAGAATCCAGATGAGATGAATCCAACACACATCAAGAGCCTGCTTTTGGTAAGTATTTCTTTATTTTTATTGTATTTCAGATTTGGTTTCTACTTTCTACTATATGCATAAGTACAATAAATTTAATTGGTCGTTAACACATGTCTAAAACTACTATAGGTTTAATTTCCCCAAAAACATGACACACACTAAGTATTTTTTGGGAAAATGACTTATGAGGGTAACTATCTCTTATCCATATTCATATATTGGCAACTTCTTCTTTTTTGTACATAATAAAGCAACTAACTTGTTTTAACTATTTAAATTACACAAATATTACCGGCTAATACCTGTTTTAACCGGTAACTCAATGGGAAAAGGACTTAAGAGGGTAACTACCTATTATCCGTGTTCACATATTGGCAACTTCTTATTTTTTGTACATAAGAAAACAACTAACTTGTTTTAACTGTGTAACATCCCAAAAATCATGACCAAAAATTTCGTTTTTAATTTAACACTAAAACCATAATTGTCAAACCATTAATTTAATACCCCGGCATTGGGCCCCGCCCGTCATCAGGCTCCGCCTGACATCGAGCCCCGCTCGGTATACATATCTGTCTCTTTTAGGCCACACATAAAGAAACATACTCTATTGTATCATTGTCCTAAGAAACATATTCTGCTAATAATGAGATACGGAACTTTGTTCGTACTCAGCTAGTTCCTGCCAGGGCTTCAGCAGTGCAAAGTGAGTCTCCTCACTGTGTGAATGTGTCTAAGGCCACAATGTCAGCCCATGTAGACTATGAGTAGGAAGACCCGGGGGTTAGCCATAGGGATTGTATGCTAGTATGTTATTCCAGACCAAGGTCCAATGTCGGGCGGGTGCCCGGGGAATGTTTGAATGTTAGATTATACTTGTTGTTTGTGTGATACTTGTATGTGCCTGGCAGGGAGTTGAGTGTGGGCGAGGTCCCGTATCTCATCACTAGCTGAGTACGGACGATGTTCCGTATCTCATTATTAGCAGAGTATGTTTCTTAGGACAGAGATACAGTAGAGTATGTTTATATATGTGTTAGCATGTTATATGATTGTATGTGTTTAGCAGGCGGGGCCCGGAGACAGGCGGGGCCTAAGAGAGACAGATATGTATACCGAACGGGGTTCGATGACAGGCAAGGCCTGATGCCGGGTGGGGCCCGATACCGGAGTATTAAATTAATGGTTTGACAATTATGGTTTTAGTATTAAATTAAAAACGAAATTTTTGGTCATGATTTTTGCGATGTTACACAGTTAAAACAAGTTAGTTGCTTTCTTATGTATAAAAAATAAGAAGTTGTCAATATGTGAACACGGATAATAGGTAGTTACCCTCCTAAGTCATTTTCTCTTTAAGTTACCGGTTAAAATAGATATTAGTCGGTAATATTGGTGTAATTTAAAGAGTTAAAACAAGTTAGTTGCTTTATTATGTACAAAAAAGAAGAAGTTGTCAATGTGTGAACACGGATAATAGGTAGTTACCCTCCTAAGTCATTTTCCCTTATTTTTTTATCCACTACAACGTTTTTTTTTTTTTTTTTTTTTTGTTTTTATATTTATAATCTTTTTATTATTTTTTTCTATTTGTTTCACTGGGTAACTAAGGGTTTATTATTATTATTATTATTATTATTATTATTATTATTATTATTATTATTATTATTAAATACGGTAAAAAGTTTTTAAAGGTATCTCCAATTGGCCTTAAAAATAATACTTTGATATCAAAATTGAACTGCAAAATTTACTAAAATCGGACGCAAAACTTTGAACCATTTTAGTGATTTTGTGAAGTAGCACGCCAAAATGGTGTGCTAATAGTGTAACTCAACTTTACCTTGAATTTGTGATCAATCACCATTACTAAACATTTGTACCCTAATTTTAAACTCTTTTGTGAACAATATTGCAATAAATTTCATGTTAGTATTTAATTGTTTCCAAATAATTTTTATTAGAAAAAATAGTTTTAGTATTTTTCTTTCTCTTTTCCAAAATCAACATGTCATTATGTATTTATGTTGTAGGATTTGTTTGCCGCTGGCACTGATACGACTTCAAGCTCATTAGAATGGGCAATGACAGAAATACTACGCAATCCACACACCATGACTAAAGCCAAAGAGGAGCTCGAAGAATTTATTGGTAAAGGAAAAATGGTAGAAGAACCTGACATATTAAGGCTGCCTTACTTAGGATGTATCTTGAAAGAAACCCTACGTATTCATCCACCAGTCCCCTTCTTGATCCCACGCAAAACTCAGACCGAGGTCAAACTTAACAACTACATTGTGCCAAAAGGTACCCAAGTTCTAGTCAACACATGGGCCATAGGACGGGACTCTACCTTATGGGAGGACTCATTGAAGTTCAAGCCAGAAAGGTTCTTGACCTCAAGTCTTGATGTTCGTGGTCATGATTTTGAACTAGTTCCCTTTGGTGCTGGACGAAGAATTTGTCCTGGTATGCCACTTGCAAGCCGTGTGCTTCCAGTGATGTTAGGATCATTACTCAATAATTTCAATTGGAAGCTTGATAGTGGATCGGAACATAACGAATTAGACATGAATGAGAAATTTGGGATCACCTTGCAAAAGGCAAACCCTCTTTGTGTTTTTCCGATTCCTATGAATTAACATCTACCTGGTTATATGATTTACTTGTGTTTTTGGTTTTTATGAACCCTTGTTTTTTAATAATTCTCATATCAAATAAATAAGGCTTGTAATGCAATTACATTTTAATTTCTTCTTGATTATATAAGAAACTATATACTAAATTTAAAATGACCAAAGATACACATTTTACGTGTTATGAAGATATAGTTGTTTAGTATGCATTTAATTAAAAAGTGGCACATATCGTTGTTTCTTTATATAGTAAAGGTATAATATAAAAAACACAAGAAAACTAATATTTAGTTGAATAAAATTCAATAATAAAAGGAACGACGTATATTTTCTTGTCTTTGAAAATTGCAAGCCAATAAAATACCACATCAAATACCTTTTTTGCCGTGTATTGAGCTCCATAATGCCCTCTGGTTGGACCACCATAACAATGATGTAGTATCTCTCTTGCCTCTCTTCTAAATACACATCTCCTTATAATGTTATCGACACAACTCAAGAATAAATATGGTTTGTCCCAATAATAATATTTGATGTCGGAAAAGAATTTCTTCTTTTGTTGATGGGATAGCCCTTTTCAAAGGTAGTTGCCTGCAAGAATGTTCACAATGTCTATGAACCAAGGCTCTTCTCCAGCTATTACCATCAAATACTTGTAGGGAAAATTATCGTTGATTTCTTCCTCCTTCAATACTTCAAGCTCCAGTTTCTCTAATCTTAAAATGTGACCGACCACCACGTTTTCCAATCTTTTTTTTGTCATGGATCTCGATGCCAAATTCTTTTAGTAAAAGCACCTATCGAATCAACCTTGGCTTCACATCCTATTTATTAAATAAATATTTTCAAGTAAAATGGTTGCTGAACACAATAGTTTTGGACAAAATTAAATAAGGAAAAAACTTATCAAAAGCATAAACCATGACTAATATTTCTTAGTTATCGTGTAATTATATTGAGCTGGGTTAAGTGTTTTTCTAGCGTAAAAGATTGGTCGAAAATGGTTTTCAACCCTTTCTCCTTAACCTGCTCCCAAAGCATAATTACCAGCATCACACATTAACTCAAATGGTAGGTTCTAATTTGGGGCAATCATGATCAGAGCGATGGTAAACTTCTCTTTTAAAGTTTCAAAAGCGTTCAAGCAATCATTAAAAAAAATCAAAGTTAGCATCTTTTAAAAGCAATTGAGTTAAAGGCTTTTGCAATTTTTGAAATGTAACATCCGGAATTCCAGGTATTATATTTTAATTATTTATTTTGTGTCAAGAAGAGAGACTCGACGAGTTAGAGCCTAGACTAGTCGAGTAGGAATGCGACTTGGTGACGAGTTTAATGAAGGGACTTGACGAGTCCGCGCTGTGGATAGAAACCCTAAATCTTCGGGCCTGTGCCCTATTTAAAGGACCTTATGGCCCTCATTTGCGGCCACATTCACCCTTGAGAGCACCAGAGCACCTGAGAGAAATGTGTGAGAGAGAGAGAGAAGAAGAAGAAGAAGAACCCGTTTTCATCATTTTAAGTGTGATTTTTCAAGAAGGAAGGAAGGAGGGCAAGCTAGGAAGATTGAGGAGCTCAGATCTACCACCATTTGATCAGAAGAGGCTACTAGAGGTATAGATATATGCTCAGTCTCGTGTTTATGGTGATCTACTTGAATCTAGGATTTTCTTATGCCTTCTTTAGCTTGGATTCGAAGTATATGAGGTCCCAAGGTGGGGTTCTTCTTAGATCTGGACCTTAAGAGGTCCAGAGAGTCCCAACCATCCTGCTTTATGTTGTTCCATTGTAGATATAAACCTAGGTTGCCATTTTAGAATCTATTTCACCAAAAGAAGCATTATAGACGTTGCATGAGCGAAAAGATTGGACCTTTATGTGATGATGGAGTATGGTAAGGTAACAGATCTGGCGTCAGAAGGTCATTTGAGTGTTGCCATTGAAGGAACTCGCCGAGTCCATAAGGGAACTCGACGAGTCGAGTTGGGGTTGCCCCGTGATTCATGATCAGTGGTAACCCGTCGAACGGAAGGTTCACTCGACAAGTCGAGTGAGACCTTAGAAGGATTCAGAGGATACACTTGGACTCGACGAGTCTGGTCAAAGTTTGACCGTTGACTAGTGTTGACTTCAATTGACCTTGGGGTTTTGGTCAAGCTGATTCAAGAGAGGTCAGAGAGGGGTAGAATGGTCTTCTACCCATTATTAGAGATGAGAACATGAGAGGATTTTGATTAGAGATGTTATCCTATTGATAGGAGGAGACTACGTCAGGGTATTCGAGCACTAGAGTTTATTCGACTTCATACGAAGTGAGTCTTCTCACTATACTTTACCTAGAGTGGTGATTAGAGCTATGTGACAGAGTAATTTGTATGCTATTTATATGATGTGATTTCTATGTGATTTGTGCCATGTATGATTCAGAGTTTACAAAGTTAGGACCGGAAGGTCCACAAAGTTAGGACCAGAGGGTCCACATAGTTAGGACCAGAGGGTCCACAGAGCTATATGACTGGAGGGTCCCACTGAGACACATTGACCAGAGGGTCAAACAGAGTTATAGCCTCAAGTGGCTAATATGTGTTGTATATGGTATTTTAGGGAACTCACTAAGCATTTATGCTTATAGTGTTATGTGTTATGTGTTTCAGGTACTAGCGAGGATCGCGGGAAGGCGCCGACATGATCCGTACACACTGACAGAGGATTGTATTTTGTGATATTGGGATATGTTTTATTGTGATGATCTTTGACAAACATGAGATTTGAAAATATTTTATGAGTTTTATGTTGTTTAAAAAATGAAATATTTTTTTAAATTTTTACGTTGTTAAAAGTTGGTATCAGAGTCTTGGTTTGAGGGATTTGGATGCACCGTCGGGCGTATCTGAACTCAAACTGAGCATTTGAGAAACTTTTTCATAAAAAGACACAATTTTTCTAAAAGAGTAAAAGACTTTGAGAAAAGTAGAAATGAGCATTGTGTACGATTAGCCAGCGCCCGAACGGTGATTTCCCAAAATACCCTTACATTACGTGTTATTAGATATTATGTGATATGCTATGCATGTTAGAGTAGGCTAGTTATTCATATCTAGGACTAGAGTGGCCTGATTTGTGATGCCTTAGCCTAGGAGATTACTGCTACTATGAGATACTTCGAGAGTAGGTAGGTAGCAGTAAGGAGCTTATGAGTGGCCTACAGGAGAGTAGCATGTGCGTAGCGAAATATAGAGTACTTGTGATCTGGGATCCTAGGAGGAGGACTTGGAGTGAATGCTGATGCGTTGCAAAAGGTAGTATAGGGCCCGTACCACTGAAAACACCGGATCAGTGAGCAGTCCAAGTAAGAATCCTTAGGTTAGTAAGGAACAAGTAGGGTTGAGTCATCGAGTGCAACGATACTTGAGCGGGTCTCTGATTTTTTTTGTTGTGTTTCAGAGACATCATGGTGAGTCCGCGCCACACTCCAAAGAGCAGCGGTGTCAGCGATGAGGAGATCCGCAGGATGATTTGATGAGGAGGTGGTTGTGTCCATCTGAGCTGAGATACTGGAGATGTTTGGGTGTAGCAAGACCACGTTGATCGAGACTTTTGATGAGCGGTACACTACTCTTATTGATGCTAATGTTGTTGCAGCCACCACAGCCGTCGTGCTGCCAGGCTGTAGGGGGTGACTCGTTGCTGAATTTAGAGTTTAGCAACACGAAGCCACCAGAGTTTGATGGGACTCAGGATCTGATAGCTACGATGAGATGGATCTCTGACATTGAGGGATGCTTCTACACATGTTCATGTCCGGAGCATCTGAGGATACAGTTTGTGCTGAACCAGCTTCGCTTGGGAGCGAAGGACTGGTGGAAGTGCGTGACGGTGGATTTCACTTCTGCAGAGCTTACTGCGGTGACCTGGGAGAGGTTCACCGCTATGTTTCATGATGAGTATGTTCCCCTGGTGGAAACGGAATGGTTGGCCCATGAGTTCTTGACCCTCAAGCAGGGTACTGAGTCTATTACTACGATTACCAGGATGTTTCACGAGAGGGCGATGTTCTGCCCTGAGCATGTGTATTCTGAGCAGGCACACATGAGTCGATATCTGAGCATACAGAGTAGGGACATTCGCGAGTTCGTGGCAAACTCGACGTACTAGACATTCGCCAAGCTCCAGGAGAAGGCTCGGAAGAGGGAGATCGAGCTCAAGACTCAGGCCAAGGAGGAGGCGGAGTCACAGGGGAGGGATCGGCGATCGGCTTAGTACCAGCCGGCAGCCAAGTGGGCAAAGCCCGCCGATTCAAGACCAGGGAACCAGAGGGGCTGCACTTCTGGTAAGTGCGGAAGGAGTCATGAGGGGATTTGTCGAGAAGGGTCTTGCTACAAATGTGGCAAGGAGGGGCACATTGCTAAGGATTGTGTAACGCCCCATTTCTGGTATGTTGCTTCCGTGGCATTTATTTGGAAGTTTCGAGAGGGACTCAGCGAGTCTATGGCCCGATTCGCCGAGTAGGGACGAGATTTCGAGCACGTGTTAGTCGGTGACTCGACGAGTCCATATTCGGGACTCGGCGAGTCTTCCTGCCAGGTAGAAACCCTAAATCCCCGGGTTTGCACCCTATTTAAACCACCTTATGAGCCCCAAACTCGTCCCCTTCACCCTTAGAGCATCATTTAGCAAACCCTAATCATTTCCTTGAGTAATTGAGCAATTCTTGTGTGAATCTTGAAGTTTTGAAGAGTAGAAGGAGGCTAGATCCAAAGGAGAAGAAGAAGATCCAAGGTCTTGCACCCATTTCAGAGTTTAGTGAGGTATTAACCGAATTACTTCTGTTTCTATGATTGATTTCTCTTTAACAAGCATATTTAGCCTCTTTTAGCCATTTCTTAGCTTGTTCTTAGTAGAGAGATCACATTAGATTGATTAGCCTTCGGATCTAGCCATGTTTCAGTTTCAAAATTGTAGATCTATCATCTTTATAGAGCCATTTTGCATGATAGCCCTAGATCTACTCTTCTAAGTGCCTTTTTAGCCTTTATATCCCTTTTTATGCGTATGTACACGTAAAGTTGGAAACTTTACGTGGTAAATCAGCCTTAGAAACTCAGATCTATAAATTGTATGCAGTAGTTTTTGAGCAGAATCGTGTTTTTAGAATCTGCATGCATGTGACTCGGTGAGTCGTTCTTCGGACTCGGCGAGTCAGGTCGCGGGTCCCCGATCTTTACCCTTTGAGTGATTCCGAGTGGAGGCCAGTGAGCAGTAGGACGGACTCAGTGAGTCGGAGGTTAGACTCAGTAATGGAGGGACTCGACGAGTTGTTCATACAACTCGGCGAGTCCAAGGCAATCTTCTTAGCTCAAGAACAACTCGTCGAGTTGTTCATACGACTCGGCGAGTCAGATGCAGTTTGTCTGAGTTTTTGAATCGAAGAGGGGACTCGTCGAGTCGATGCCATACCCGACGAGTAGCCACGAGTAGGGTTGAGAAGTGAGACTAGAGACTCGGCGAGTTGGCGGCCCAACTCGGTGAGTCAGGTCAACTGTAGGTTGACTTTGACCGGGAGAGTTGACTTTGACCAGGGGTAAAAGAGTCATTTTACCCAATGCAGTGATTAGCATCTGATTGAGTGTGTTTATGGATTTGTAGCCGGGGAGATACCGGAGCAGCAGCAACAGTTAGCTTCCAGAGCCATACACACAACAACCAGTTCACGAGGTGAGTTTCCTTCCAGTAGGAACGGGTCTACGGCCACAGTGCCGGCCCGTTTAGTTAGCAATAGTTTCGGACTTCAGTCCGAAGCAGTAGTTCAGTATGCTTGATGTCTATGTGATTCAAGCATGTTTGTGTGTTATATGTTCCGGACTTCAGTCCGATGCAGTATGCAGTATATGTGTCTATATTAGTTGATATGTGTTATGCTATGCTATGATCAGTCAGTTCCGGACTTCGGTCCAATGCACGGGACAAGGTCCCAGTCAGTTCCGGACTTCGGTCCGATGCAGTTAGTTCCGGACTTCGGTCTGATGCAGTCAATTCCGGACTTCGGTCCGATGAAGTTAGTTCCGGACTTCGGTCCGATGCAGTCAGTTCCGGACTTCGGTCCGATGCAGCTAGTTCCGGACTTCGGTCTGATGCAGTGGGCAAGGCCAAGTATGTGCTTTATATGTATTGTATGGTATGTGGTAGTTTGGGGGAGCTCACTAAGATTCGTGCTTACAGTTTCAGTTTTGGTTTCAGGTACTTCTGCAAGCAAAGGGAAGAGCTTGGGATGATGGCATCTCACACACCACAGCTTCAGTTTTTGTCTTGGGAGTTGATTTAGTTTCTTGATATGTTTGGATACAGTTGTGATACAGTTTTTCTCACAGTATTTTATCATGGTTTTTGAAACACGCAATATATGGTTTTATTATGTGATACTTAGTTTCATGGTTTTGTTATAATAAAAATTGAAATTTTTGGGTCGTTTCAAGTTGATATCAAAGCCTTGGTTTGAGGGATTCGGATACACCTCCGGGTGTATCTGAACTCAAACTAAGGGAAAGATAAAAAAATTTTCAAAAAGGAAAAATGTTTTCGAGTGAAATTTTGAAAAGCACTTAGAAAGAAAAGAATTTTTAAACAAGATAAGGGTGTGGTGCATGCGATCAGCCGAGCTCAAGTAAGTACTCCCAAATTACCCATACAAGTTTTATTATTATGATTAATTGTTCCAGTTTCAGTAGAACAACATGCTAGTATAGGACTAAGGATCTAGGAGGATGCCTTATGTGCCTGTTATATGTGTTTCAGCTTTATGAGAATTGCATGCTAATATTGAGTAGACAGCAGTAGGATAGCATGTTTAGGTTATGCCTGGTAGCACGAGCTTAGCATTATATGCTAGTACAGTTTCTCGTTATGAGAGTAGATTTGCTTGAGTAGTTTTCGGTGTCCGAATGCTGCTTGCTTCGTGCTTTGTAGAACTCTTAGTGATGAGAGTTAGCCGTTAGGTGAATACGTCACGTCACATGTGATCCGAGTTGAATAATCTCAGAGTGTTGGATTTGGCCCTATTGCGCAGCTCTTGTTTGAGTCTAACCGTTGTAGGGACGAGCCTTTTACTCGAAGGATTATCCGAGCCTCATCACATGTGATGGTATTCAGGTGATGGCTAATTAGCATTACAAGGAGGCCTTCAGCAGCTGAGGACTGGTTTGAGTGGAGTTAGAGATTTCCCTAGGGCAAGCCTAGGATGAGAGTAGCAGAGATCAGTAGTAGTAGAAGTGACTTGGTGGAGTCAAGGAAGTTCTTGAGGAAAGTACGGATAGATGTGGAAGGTAGTATGGGCCCGTACTACTGAAAGCAGAGGATCCGTACTCGAATCAAGGAAGGCTGAGACAAGACCAGGAAGCTAGTAGTAGTATCAATGATCCCTTGAGATATTTCAGTTTTCTGATGTTGCTATGATGTGTTTCAGAATGGTGGTTTTGCGTTCGAGGCCAGCAGCCGGCAGTAGACCTGAAGTGCATGGATGTTCTATGTTCTGATATAATATGGCATGTTATACGTGTATGGTATATGTGGTTGGTATTTTGGGGGTATCTCACTAAGCTTTCGGGCTTACAGTTGTGGTTTAATGTTTTTCAGGTTCTTCAGGAGACCATGGCAAGGCAAATGCGTGATCGTACCGCTCCTCATGATTACGTTCTATGATGTGATTCTGGGAAGAATCTGATAATAATTGTATTGAAAACCTTTTTATAATAACATTGAGAAAATGGGTTGTTTTTGAAAAGTTAAAATTGGTTGAATTTTTATGGTCGTTACAGGAAAGCTTGATATTTGAAGCTTGGAACACATTTTATCATCATCCTAAGGTATGTGTTCAATATTGCAAGTTAAGGAGGTTGAAATTTTATTTCTTAATAGTTCTTTGAAAAATTGCATTTGCAGGTGCAAGAACAAAAGAACTACCTATATAAGCATGAAGTTTAGCTGCTTTAAGAAGTTGAGACTTAACTTTGGTATGCTTATTGAAGGATGGGACACAAGCTAGTAAAATATAGTGTCAAGTTAGAACTTTAAAATGTAAATTGTCGTGTATATTATCTTCATGTATTCACTTAGAATAGAAAAGGTTCAATCCTTAGTGACACCCTGGTATTCGAATATTATGAATGAATAATATACTAATGTGAAATTTAACCAATTTTGGTCTGTTTTTTCTGGTACTCACGAAATTCATATATCTCATTCTCTGTTCTTTTCTCTTCTGAGTCTTATCCAATCAAAGATTATGGAGTACCACCCAATACTTTGATTTGATAGTGAAATCACAATTCTCAGAATTTCCAAGGCTATTATTATCCCATTTTCTAACATGGGGGAGGTATTTATAGGAATTGCCTGATACCACATCAGCATAAGAAATGCCTACTAGTAACTTTGATGTTGGAGGTAGTGTATGCGGTTGGGGTTTATGGCTATGTATACCTGGCTCTATCTGAAGAATTGAAGTTCTTCTTCACATACCTGACAACATTGACTTTGACGAATCAATAGGCACACATTACCTTGTTTAGAGATTTGAACAGGACTTCAACATCTTTCACTCATTCGAATCTTATAAATGCAAAATACAATCCACTTTTGTCTTTCCGTCCCGTATGTAGATGTCCTTTAGTTTTCCATATCTGTGAAATGAGTCTAATAACATTGCCTTCGATAACATTGCCTTCGAGATATCAGCTTGTGGGTATGCAATGTAGAAGGTGGTGATTGCCCTGTTCGTCGGAGTTTTCCACCTGACTTCCATCCATCCATTATCCTTGGAGTTGTGACCTTTTGACTTCCATCCATCCATTATCCTTGGAGTTGTGACCTTTCGACTTCATGTCCACCAGACAGCATCATTTTTCTTTTCTCTGTTGTTATATCAGCCTTTTGCAACATTGCTTATCCAAGCAGAAAAACTTAAAAGCGACATAATTTTAATAATGTAAAATATAAAAAATTAAAAACAAACGTAAAAAGAAAAAAAAAATGTAAGGTAAACCTTTTTTGATTGTACTAAATGGCCAAAAACAAGCTAGCCATAAAGATTTTGGTGCATCGTTTCCAAATCATAAAAGTTATCGTGTCGAAAAGTTTCCATAACATATTTTGAACAGCGACCATTTTAATATTGTCTAACTATTTCTATTAGTTTTCCAAAAATGTGTTTACAAAACAATTTATTTTTTAAATGGCATAAACTAACTTACCTTATTTAAAAAGTATATTTATTTTTTAAATAATTGTTGGATCCTGAAACCAAAAGATTTACTACCGATTGCGATTCGAGAGAGCTACAATAATTTATGTATTAATTTATATGATAATGTAATTATGCAAGTATATATAATTATCAACTATAAAGAACGATATCTGTGGTCATATCACTCACTTACCTAGACATAACCAGCGAAACCTACGAGCCACCATCAATGGAGTTTATGCTTATTGCTCTTGGTTTGTTCTTAACCTACGCTCTTACTCGAGCCACACTCTCAATTTTTCAAGTCGGCAAACCCAAGAATCTACCACCAGGCCCAACCCCGTTGCCGATCATCGGAAACCTCCACTTGCTCGGCGACCAACCACACCAGTCTCTAGCCAAGCTAGCAGCTATACATGGCCCAATCATGTTCTTAAAACTTGGTCGTATCTCGGTCCTAGTCATCTCCTCCGCCGCTGCCGCCAAAGAAGTCCTCCAAAAGCAAGACCTAGCTTTCTCCTCCCGCCATATCCCCGACGCCCTCACCGCCCACAACCATTCCACTTACTCCGTGGTCTGGCTCCCTGTCGCCACCCAGTGGCGGAGTCTCCGCAAGTTTCTGAACACCAACATCTTCTCCAGCAGCTCCCTTGATGCTAACCAGCACTTACGGAGCCTGAAAGTGCAAGAACTGGTTGCATACTGCCGGAAAGCCAGCCACTCCGGAGATTCAGTCAACATCAGTCGAGCTGCTTTCAGAACCTCACTGAATCTCCTATCCAACACATTTTTCTCCAAGGATTTAACAGACCCGTATGAGGATTCTGGTAAAGAGTTTAAGGAGCTGGTTGGAAACATGATGGAGGAGGCCGGGAAGCCAAATCTTGTGGACTTCTTTCCGGTGTTGAAGAAGATCGATCCACAAGGGATCAGGAGGAGATTGACTCTTTATTTTGGGAAGGCTTTTGAGATTTTCGAGGAATTGATTGAAGAGAGGTTGGGGAACAGATCGAAGCAGGATGATGTATTAAATGAGTGTTTGAAATTCAGTGAAGAGAATCCAGATCAGATGAATCCAACACACATCAAGAGCCTGCTTTTGGTAAGTATTTATTTATTTTTATTGTATTTCAGATTTGGTTTCTCCTTTCTACTATATGCACAAGTACAATAGATTTCATAAGTTTAATTGGTTGTTAACACATGTCTAAAACTAGTATAGGTTTTCCCCAAAAACATGACACACACTAATTATTTTTTTTTCCACTACAACGTTTTTTTTTCTTTTTATATTTATAATCATTTTATTATTTTTTTTCTATTTGTTTCACTGGGTAACTAAGGGTTTATTATTATTATTATTATTATTATTATTATTATTAAATACGGTAAAAGTTTTTTAAGGTATCTCCAATTGGCCTTAAAAATAATACTTTGATATCAAAATTTGCTGTAACCGAACTGCAAAATTTGCTAGAGTCGGACGCCAAACTTTGAACCATTTTAGTGATTTTGTGAAGTAACACGCCAAAATGGTATGCTAATAGTGTAACTCAACTTTACCTTGAATTTGTGATCAATCACCATTACTAAACATTTGTACCCTAATTTTAAACTCTTTTGTCAACAATATTGCAATAAATTTCATGTTAGTATTTAATTGTTTACAAATAATTTTTATTAGAAAAAATAGTTTTAGTATTTTTCTTTCTCTTTTCCAAAATCAACATGTCATTATGTATTTATGTTGTAGGATTTGTTTGCCGCTGGCACTGATACAACTTCAAGCTCATTAGAATGGGCAATGACAGAAATACTATGCAATCCATACACCATGACTAAAGCCAAAGAGGAGCTCGAAGAATTTATTGGTAAAGGGAAAATGGTAGAAGAATCTGACATATTAAGGTTGCCTTACTTAGGATGTATCTTGAAAGAAACCCTGCGTATTCATCCACCAGTCCCCTTCTTGATCCCACGCAAAACTCAGACCGAGGTCAAACTTAACAACTACATTGTGCCAAAAGGTACCCAAGTTCTAGTTAACGCATGGGCCATAGGACGGGACTCTACCTTATGGGAGGACTCATTGAAGTTCAAGCCAGAAAGGTTCTTGACCTCAAGTCTTGATGTTCGGGGTCATGATTTTGAACTAGTTCCCTTTGGTGCTGGACGTAGAATTTGTCCTGGTATGCCACTTGCAAGCCGTGTGCTTCCAGTGATGTTAGGATCATTACTCAATAATTTCAATTGGAAGCTTGATAGTGGATCGGAACATATCGAATTAGACATGAATGAGAAATTTGGAATCACCTTGCAAAAGGCAAACCCTCTTTGTGTTTTTCCGATTCCTATAAATTAACATCTATCTGGTTATATGATTTACTTGTGTTTGTTGTTTTTATGAACCATTGTATCATAATAATTCTCATATCAAATAAATAAGGCTTGTAATGCAATTACATTTTAATTTCTTCTTGATTATATAAGAAACTATATACTAAATTTACAATGACCAAAGATACACATTTTACGTGTTATGAATATATAGTTGTTTAGTATGCATTTAATTAAAAAGTGGCACATGTCGTTGTTTCTTTATATAGTAAAGGCATAATAGAAAAAAAAAACAAGAAAACTAACATTTAGTTGAATAAAATCCAATTACAAAAGGAACGACGCATGTAGTCATGTCTTTGAAAATTGCAAGCCAGTAAAAAACCACATCAAATACATTTTCTGCCGTGTATTGAGCTCCATAATGTCCTCAGGTTGGACCACCATAACAATGATGTAATATCTCTCTTGCTTCTTTTCTAAATACACATCTCCTTATAATGTTATCGACACAACTCAAGAATAAATATGGTTTGTCCCAAAAATAATATTTGATGTCGGAAAAGAATCTCTTCTTTTGTTGATTGGATAGCCCTTTTCAACGGTAGTTGCTTGCAAGAAAGTTCACAATGTCTGTGAACCAAGGCTCTTCTCTAGCTATTACCATCAAATACTTGTAGGGAAAATTATTGTTGATTTCTTCCTCCTTCAATTCTTCAAGCTCCAGTTTCTCTAATCTTAAAAGGTGACCAACCACCATGTTTTTCAATCCTTTTTTGTCATGGATCTCGATATCAGATTCTTTTAGTAAAAGCACCCATCGAATCAACCTTGGCTTCACATCCTATTTATTAAATAAATATTTTCAAGCAGAATGGTTGCTGAACACAATAGTTTTGGACAAAATTAAATAAGGACGAAATTTATCAAAAATGTAAACCATGACTAATAACTCTTTCTTAGTTATCGTGTAATTATATTGAGTTGGGTTAAGTGTTTTGCTAGCGTAAAAGATTGGTCGAAAATGGTTTTCAACCTTTTGTCCTTAAACGGCTCCCAAACCATAATCACCAGCATCACACATTAACTCAAATGGTAGGTTCTAATTTGGGGAAATCATGTTCAGAGCGATGGTCAACTTCTCTTTTAAAGTTTCGAAAGGGTTCAAGCAATCATTAAAAAAAATCAAAGTTGGCATCTTTTAAAAGCAATTGAGTTAAAGGCTTTAGCAATTTTTGAAATGTAACATCCGGAATTACATGTATTATATTTTAATTATTTATTTTGTGTCAAGAAGAGAGACTCGATGAGTTAGCGCCCAGACTCGTCGAGTAGGATCGCGACTTGGTGACGTGTTTAATGAAGGGACTCGACAAGTCGGAGAGTCGACTCGACGAGTTCGTGTTATGGACAGAAACCCTAAATCTTTGGGTCTGTGCCTTATTTAAAGGACCTTATGGCCATCATTTGCGGCCACCTTCACCCTTGAGAGCACCAGAGCATTGTGAGAGAGAGAAAAACTTGTTTTCATCATTTTAAGTGTGATTTTTCAAGAAGGGAGGAAGGAGGGTAAGCTAGGAAGATTGAGGAGCTCAGATCTACCACCATTTGATCAGAAGAGTCTACTAGAGGTATAGATCTATGCTCAATCTCGTGTTTATGGTGATATACTTGAATCTAGAGTTTTCTTATGCCTTCTTTAGCTTGGATTCGAAGTATATGAGGTCCCAAGGTGGGGTTCGTCTTACATCTGGACCTTAATAGGTCCAGAGAGTCCCAACCATCCTGCTTTATGTTGTTCCATTGTAGATATAAACCTAGGTTGCCATTTTAGAATCAATTTCACCAAAAGAAGCATTATAGACGTTGCATGAGCGAAAAGATTGGACCTTTATGAGATTATAGAGTATGGTAAGGTCAAATCTATAGGTTAGAGAAACAGATCTGGCCTCAGAAGGTCATTTGAGTGTTACCATGGAAGGAACTCGTCGAGTCCATAAGGGAACTCGGCGAGTTGAGTTGGGGTTGCCCTGTGATTCATGACCAGTGGTTACCCGTCGAGCGGAACGTTCATGACAAGTCGAGTGAGACCTTAGAAGGATTCAGAGGACACGCTTGGACTCGCCGAGTCACCAATCTGCACTCGATGAGTCTGGTCAATGTTTGACCATTGACTAGAGTTGACTTCAGTTGACCTTGGGGTTTTGGTCAAGTTGATTCAAGAGAGGTCAGAGAGGGGTAGAATGCTCTTCTACCCATTATTAGATATGAGAAAATGAGAGGATTTTGATTAGAGATGTTATCCTGTTGATAGGAGGATACTAGGTCGGGGTATTCGAGCACTAGAGTTTATCTGACTTCATATGAGGTGAGTCTTCTCACTATACTTTACCTAGAGTGGTAATTAGAGCTATGTGACAGAGTAATTTGTATGCTATTTATATGATGTGATTTTTATGTGATTTGTGCCATGTATGATTCAGAGTTTACAGAGTTAGGACCGGAAGGTCCACAAAGTTAGGACCAGAGGGTCCACAGAGCTATAGGACTGGAGGGTCCCACTAAGACACATTGACCAGAGGGTCAAACAGAGTTATAGCCTCGAGTGGCTAATATGTGTTGTATATGGTGTTTTGGGGAACTCACTAAGCATTTATGGTTATAGTGTTATGTGTTTCAAGTACTAGCGAGGATCGCGGGAAGGCACCAGCATGATCCGTACACACTAACAGAGGATTGTATTTTGTGATCTTGGGATATGTTTTATTGTGATGATCTTTGACGAACATGAGATTTGAAAATATTGTATGACTTCTATGTTGTTTGAAAAATGAAAAATTGTTTTAAATTTTTATGTTGTTACAAGTTGGTATCAGAGTCTTGGTTTGAGGGATTCGGATGCACCTTCGGGCGTATCTGAACTCAAACTGAGGATTTGAGAAAGTTTTTCATAAAAAGACACAATTTTTCTAAAAGAGTAAAAGACTTTGAGAAAAGTAGAAATGAGCAGTGTATACGATTAGCCAGTGCCCGAACGGTGATTTCCCAAAATACCCTTACATTATGTGTTATTAGATATTATGTGATATGCTATGCATGTTAGAGTAGTCAAGGTATTCATATCTAGGACTAGAGTGGCCTGATTTGTGATGCCTTAGCCTAGGAGATTACCGCTACTATGATATGCTACTATGAGATACTTCGAGAGCGGGTAGGTAGCAGTAAGGAGCTTATGAGTGGCCTACAAGAGAGTAGCCTGTGCGTAGCGAAATATAGAGTACTTGTGATCTAGGATCCTAGGAGGAGGATTTGGAGTGAATGTTGATCCGTTGCGAAAGGTAGTATAGGGCCCGTACTACTGGAAACATCAGATCAGTGAGCAGTCCAAGTAAGAATCCTTAGGTTACTAAGGAGCAAGTAGGGTTGAGTGATCGAGTGCGAGGATACTTGAGCGGGTCTCTGATTTTTTTGTGTTGTGTTTCAGAGACATCACGGTGAGTACGCACCACACTCTAGAGAGCAGCGGTGTCAGCGATGAGGAGATCCGCATGATGATTGATGAGGAGGTGGCTCCGGCCATCCGAGCTGAGATATTGGAGATGTTTGGGTCTATCAAGACCCCGTTCGTCGAGACTTTTGATGAGCGGTACACTAATCTTACTGATGCTAATGTTGTTGCAGCCGTCGCTGCTGCCAGCCCGTAGGGGGTGACTCGTTGTTGTACCGAGAGTTCAGCAACACAAAGCCACTAGAGTTTGATGGGACTCAGGATCCGATAGTTGAGATGAGATGGATCTCTGACATTGAGGGATGCTTCTACATGTGTTCATGTCCGGAGCATCTGAGGGTACGGTTCGTGCTGAACCAGATTCGCTTGGGAGCGAAGGACTGGTGGAAGTTTGTGACGGTGGATTTCACTTCTGCAGAGCTTACCGTAGTGACCTGGGAGAGGTTCACCGTTATGTTTCGTGATGAGTATGTTCCCCTGGTGGAAAGGGAATGGTTGGCCCATGAGTTCTTGACCCTCAAGCAGTGTACTGAGTCTATTACTACGATTACCAGGATGTTTCACGAGAGGGCGATGTTCTGCCCTGAGCATGTGTATTTTGAGTAGGCACGCATGAGTGGATATCTAAGCATACAGAGGAGGGACATTCGCGAGTTCAGGGCGAACTCAACGTACCGGACATTCTCCGAGCTCCAGGAGAATGCTCGGAAGAGGGAGATCGAGCTCAAGACTCAGGCCAGGGAAGAGGCAGAGTCATAGGGGAGGGATCGGCGACCGACTCAGTCCCAACCGCCAGCCAAGTGGGCAAAGCCCACCGATTCGAGACCAGGGAACCAGAGGGGCCGCACTTCTGGTAAGTGTGGCAGGAGTCACGAGGGGATTTGTTGAGAAGGGTCTTGCTACAAATGTGGCAAGGAGGGGCACATATGTTAAGGATTGCCCTGAGGGATTTGTAGTTTGCTTTCACTGCAACTAGACCGGCCATCGGAAGGTTGGGTGTCCACAGCTGCGGGGGTCGGCGCAGGGAGCAACACAGGGATCTGCCCCTGCTGCCGTACGAGCTACCGAGATTCGGCCAGCGAAGGCCGAGGCACCGAACGTGTCACACCCCAAATCCGAGAACGGCGGAATACGTTCTGGGGTGGAGGACGTCATGTCAAGTATCACAACATATGCAGTATAGTAATCAAAGTACAACAACCATTGCATTAATAGTAATAGTTTTACATCGGTTACATGTTATAGTAATATCTAAGTAATTACAGAACATAACATAGATGCAGCTCGGTACTAGGCTGTCTTCACAAAAGTTCCTGGGATGTACCTGTCTATCGCTGACCTGAGAATACAAGTTATTTTGAAAGTGAGTATCAGCATTTTATAATGCTGGTGAGTCCATAAGTATTTAGTGTCTTTTGTATAAACATGCATTTTTATTCAAAATAACTTTATGAAAAGTAGTAGTTTAGAATCTACGGTGTATTAGCGACCTTTCCAGAAAATCCTATATTTTATAATAAAACAATCTTCTAACAAGACCCGACTGATTTACGTTTTAGGGAGTAGTTTTCCCCAAATTACTATCATTACCAAATACAAAATTCACTTTAAAAGAGTAATGAGAAAATCAAAAGTGAAGATACTAAGGGAAGAATAACATATGCCTCAGTAGTAATACTGCTGATTAAGGCAAAGAAATCATAGACTCTAGGAGAGTGTCAAATGAATGATACGCCTGGCTCAGTCTAACAAAAGGAAGCACAAACTCCAGACAGTATCAAATGAATGATACAGCTAGCAAAGTCTAAAACAAAGGGTGAATGTGAACCCGTATGTAACCATGTTGATCGACGATAGAGTATCCGATGACCCTCCAGGTCACACGTAGAGGTAGTGGCATTATGTCACCCATGGGCCTTACCGACGCCGACTGTAGCTAGTAGTCTGGGTGTAGGAGTGTCAGTCCCGTATAAATCTATACACATGATGTTCGCTCTCCTTCCCGGAGACTCTAGTTACACGGAGTTGGCACAATGAAGCGTCGTAGAGGGAAATAGCGTGTCACATTCTGAAGTAAAAGAGAGAGAGATAGAGAGAAATAGAGATTGAGATAGAGACAGAGATAGAGATAGAGATAGAGATAGAGACAGAGATAGAGATAGAGATAGAGATAGAGTCTCCTAACTATTCCTATAATAGTTACTAGGGTTCCCGAAACATGAATAATAGAGGGAGGCCTTTACTACCCAAGGCGATGAATTGGCTGAGAGAGAGAGAGAGAGAGAGAGAGAGAGAGAGAGAAAGAGAGAGCTTTTATGTCCATATATGTTTACATGATATATAATTAATGCTTAAACGACCTTCGGACAGATATTTGATACCCACCAGACCACATCCCAACGAGGAAAAGGAAATAGGGCGAGCTAGCCTTCCTAAGTCCTTTAAACATTATTTATATAATTATACAAATATGGGCATGCATTTAACGAAATAAGAACATAGAAGAAAACTTTGGTAAAACCTTTGGAAAACCTTTACACTTAAAACCATTGTGACTTGATACCATTTTGTAAAACAAGCTTGAAAGCCTTTGGAAATGCTTTGAAAATTTTCATAAACAATTTTTGAATATAATTTGATAAAACAATATAAGTGAAGAAAACCTTCGTTTAAAACACTGATGTGACTAGTTTTGAAGTAAAACATATAGCACGAGAGACAATTTGAGAAAAGATTTAAGCAATTAAAGACGTTTTGGAAAAATCATCTACAGTATTATACTTGGTAAAACAACTGAGAGTGTGATAAATCCTTTTGCATGCGGGTTATTTATCACATATGATTGATATGATAACTAGCATGTTTTAACTTGTATTCCCCCCATAAAAGCATTTAAAAATGTTTAAAAGGTTAATTCAGGGGTATGAACTCACCTGCTGCGGGTGGATCAGACAGGGGTGTCGGTTGGGTGCTCGGTGCCAAGTAGAGACTTGAACACACTTAGTGACCTATTAACATATGATTGTTGGGTTTTGAGCATTCTAACACTCCTAAGTGTACATGCAACCCTAAATACCTTGGATCTATGTTTTCTTTATTATACATGCGAATAAGAACTTCCAAGGTATTATCCTAATCTAGCATATAAAATAATGAATATAACAAGATATAATACATACCTCTTTCATGTAGAAAGTCTTCATGAAGATTGAGTGCCAAGTGCCCCAAGTGTGACACCTCAAATGGTTCACACAATACCAAATACACTTGGAATAACTTGAGAGAATTCTACACTTCATGAAATCGGCTAGCCCTTCTCTAGAATGATACTAGTGGCCAATTTTGTCAACAATAAGATCTTTATATAGTGTTACAATTAGGGTAAACCCTAATTGTCATGAATTTCCATTTCCTTGGATCCATGGGTTCAAATACACCATGGAGCATCCATGGGCCATCCTATGGGTTTTAGCCCAACTTGATTATCCATGGAGTATTAGCCCACTATACAAGTATGGATGATTTACACAATCAACCTATATATTTAATTAGTCTTCTTTTGATCACTTAATTAATCCTAGATTAATTCTTGATCAATACTAATTAAATAATCTTATTATTCTTATTATTAATATACTAGAACTTATAATATATTAATAACCATAAGTGTCTTATTTCTCTCATTATAGTCTATCCAAGTGCATGATGCCATGCAACCCAAATGGACCATGTCGGGTCGGGTCAAGTCTTACCAATTATAGTTATGGACTTAGACATTAATCCAACAGTCTCCCACTTGGATAAGTCTAAAACTAATATTGCGTATGACTTCAGGAACCGACTGGCAATCGTAGCTCTCAAAAGCTTCTGTCGAACTCTGACCTTGTAGATGAACTCTAACCTTTGTCAGTGACTTGTCCATTAGATAAGGGATCATATATTCCTCCATTTTAGATATCATATGGACTGAGACATGGATTATAATCATTCTCTCTGTCCATTTGTTGTTTCCTGATTTCCGATTTATGACGACTGACTAATTGAACAAATCAAATCAGTCCTGGCCCAGTCGAGCACTTCCATTTGTCATCATCAAATCATCGAGGGGCCCACAGATATCGTTTTTATCCCGAAGGTAAAAGGAATGGATAAACTTCGACTCATATGGCTTGTTCTACTACTTGTTGAATCATACACAAAGACACGTTTTTTAGCACCGAGTTACCAAATGCGTTTTCATGCAATCAATGTACTATCAACTCATAGTAACAACTCATATCTCTAGGTTTGAAGAATATAAGATATTATCGTCTCATGATCACTCGTGATAAAATCCATGAAGTGATTCCAATGAGCGCAGGTTGAATCCAATACTCAGAACTTATGAGCACTCATGAGTGTTGTAGCCTTTTGTCCAACACCTTAGACCTCTACAAGCCAACCCATGACAATCTTAATTCATATCTACTTCCAACATATGACCGACTGTGGATGGTTTGAATAACTTAGTCATTCCGGAAGAATAACCTAGTTTATTCGGGAAGTCAAAACATGCAAAATGAAACACAAGAATAATTGAATCCAATATGGTATCAAAACCTATGAACATAAATAAAACACCTTTTATTTATCACCATATGATTACACATTATTCATTGTATACTGTTTCAACTATCAACTTTATTCTTGAATTTAAAACAATAGTTGTCCCATGCTCCAAGCATGTACACTATGTTTTCTAAACACTAGTCATGCCATACACCAAGTATGCATACTATGTTTGTCTATGATCTTTACTTTGTGAACTAGATCAATTGAGCATAACTTCAATGACTCTCTTTTCACACTCCCAAATCCTTACTGCAAATGCAAGAATTCCAAATTCATGTCATTTACTGAAATCTGTTAGATTCTAAACTTATATGCATTGATCCTCTTGTAATGATTATGCATAAAGTCAGAAAGACTTGACAACAATCATTACAGAGTATTCCAAAGGAGATCAGCTCCTTGGAAACATCCTTCTTGCATTAAGTTTCCTAATCTTAAACAGATTGAAAATTCTAACTTTGAAACATTTCCAGATTCCATTTTGACTATCACTTCTGAACAAGAGTTGCCTCCTTACAGACTATGTCAATATGGTCCTTCCAGAATTATCATTATACTTCCAACTGTCCTTGAGCACCCAATCTTTGGAAAACCTTAGATTGTCCCCGACAACTGTTGAATCCTTTTTAGTCACATCCAATTCTAGAGATTTTCCCTTCTTAATGCCCCAGGCATTTGGAAAAACTTAGAAAGGATGAATATAGCACATGTAATTGATCCTATATCCGAAGCATATGGGACACGATTCATGATGTCTTGCATAAAGACTAAACCAGTCTTTTGCTATAATATTTCCATTTCAATTTGCCTAGTTCTCATAATTTAGATTATGAAAAGGAATGCCGTAATCATAATCGAATTTTAGAACGCAAATAATGGACTTATATATAGAATTTCCTTATGTTGAGCCATTCCAACATGAAATTCATATATATCCTTGACTAAATGATTAAAACCTCACGATCTAAGCTTATAGATTTGAGATGAAGTATAATTTCCTCTCCCTTAATTATAGCAAAACAACTCTTTCCGAATTGAAACTTTTGTTTTCTATAATTAACATTGCTAACTTGCAATACTTATCATAATTATCATGCTCCCACTAACATGATGATTATTAGCATAACACTTATGCTCCCACTAGCTTTGACATGTACTCAGAAATCAACTGAATTTCTTACCAAAGTTCAGATTTCTGATACTAGATTGTTTTGATAAAACTTTATCAAAATCATACACCTTCCCTTAGATAGCACACTTGTGTGTCTAAACAATTATGAAGAGGGATGCCGTAATCATAATGGTTAGACCTTTTTGCCACTTCTCACAAGTCCAGGTTAGTGTGCCGGTAAACCACACACGCTCCACTAACGACTTTCACTACTAGAAAAACAGCCTTTTACGATGCTCATTGCGCGTCGTAAAAGGCTCAGACGACGCGCAAATGCGCGTCAAGGAAGGCCCTGTCATAAAGAGAGACGACGCGCTTTTGCACGTCGTCTGTACACGACGCGCATTTACGACGCTCATTTACGACGCGCAATTATGACGCGCGTTTACGACAAACAATGCGTATCATGGAAGGCCCTATCATAAAGGAAGACGACACGCAATTGTGTGTCGTAACCTTACGACGCGCGTGTTAATGACACGCAATGCGTATCAAGAAAACCCCTGTCAAGAAATGCCATGTCATAAATGAAGATGACACACATTGTTGCGTATCATAATTTTAAATGTTTAAAAAAAACATTATTTATATATTTACTAATTTTCAAATTGAATTTGTATTTAATGTCTCATAATAGAAATTGTGACAACCCGATGTTTCGAGACAATGTAATGTAAAACCGATCAAATCTAGATCAAAATATAATTTTCCTAAAATCTTATTTGGGTTAATTAAAGTAGTGGGAATCGTATCAAGGTTTTCGTACATATAAAGAACCCTAAAATCTGACTTCGGATGAAGAAGTTATGAATTTTTGAAGAAATTCTTTAAACACGTCATTTTAATAAATAAATAATAAAAATAATTTCGGAATTTGCCAACGGAATCTAAACGAAAGTTGTAGATCTTGGTCTCACCTTCGCGTGGATATTAAGAACGTCAAAAACGGAGTTCGTATGAGGGAGATATGAATTTTTGAAGTTTATTTAAAATAAATATAAATTTAATTATAAACTCCCGGTATTATCCGAAGGGGAGTCATCGGATAGGACCGAAGTACGCCCTGCGTACCTTCGTACGCCCCGCGTACTCAGATCAAGGGCCTCGGATCGTCCACGTCGCCCTATCCGAGGTTTCCGACCCGTCCGACCCGCCCGTCCGACCGACCCCTCCGACCCGCTGTCCCATCCGACCCGCCGTCCCGTCCGACCCGCCTCCCCACCGATCCGTCCCATCCGAAGCCGAGGCAGTCGAGGCTTCGGTCATTCATGACGTACGCGTACGCGCTGCGTACGAGCGTACGCCCCGCGTACCGAGGCGATTCAGCCTTCCTATAAATAGAATGCGAGGCTTTCCGGAAATTTTGCTCACTTCTCTTTTTTCTCTCACGATCTTGCCTCGATTTCCGTGCCCGTTCAAACCCGAAGCTCTGGTCTTTTTGCTCAAGTCCCGAGGGTCGATTTTACTCCCGAGATTCCCGAGAATCCCGGGAAAAATCCTTTTCCCAAGACGAAACTCTGCCCGGTTTTCCATCTTGCTTTCTTCAATCAATCAAGTGAGTTCATACCCCTTAATTTACCTTTTAAATGTTCTATAAATTCTTTTATATGCCTTCAAGGGGGGGGATACAAGTTAAATACTTATAGTTATTGCTTCAATCACATGTGATTGCATTAATCACATGTGATTAATAACTAGGGAAACCAGTGATTTTATCACTATTCAAACTGTCTATCAAACTGTTTTACTTCAAAATGTTTTCCAAACCCATTTACTTTTCAAATTTATACTACAAATGTGATTTGAACAAATGTTCCTTATACTTAAACTGTGTTAATCAAATCTATGCCTTCAAATTGTTTTATAGATTGTCATCAAGTCGATCTTTCTTTAAAAATAATACTTATGTTTCAAATGTCTTATAAATACTTATTTACGCTTTTATATTATAAATTGCATGTCCATATATGTATAGATGTATAAATAATGTTTAAAGGGCTTAGGAAGGCCATCCACCCTATTTCCTTTTTCTCGATTTGGATGTGGTCTGGTGGGATTTCGGCTGACCATCCGAAGGTCATTTCCATATTAATTATATATCAAATATACATATATAGACATAAAAGTACTTCCATATTCATACGTACTAGACGCACCATTAGTAAGTTACCATCGGGGTAACACAGAATCATACTATTACAACTGCTAGATCAATGAGTCAGTTCATTCATGAGTCTATACTAGGAAGAGAATATATGCAACTATACTATGAGAACATATATACTAGAACGAGAAACATTTCATCACATATGCAAGAATACGATAACAAATGTGATCCACTGTATCGGAGCATGCCTTAAATGTCATGGCCCGAGTTGTAGCCAGAATTCTCTTGGAGGAAGAGCGTTGAGTTTGCGTATAGATCTATACTGGATTGACTATCCTACACCTTGCTGCTAGCCACAGCCGGACCTGCAGGTCTGCGGGTGCCAAACGTCATTCCGTTATTACGACCGTTCTTTATGTCGTTGTTATCAGTCGATAGTATGGTGCAATTATCACATTATACCTTAATATAAATCCGGTTTAAGGAAATTAGTACAGCAGTAGTCACTATAAACTAAGCTACATTACTACAATGATTTACCCATTACATATTTTTAGTGATAACCTCACTTGAATTTTAATGTACAAACTATATTTTGTTAAAAGATAGTTGCACTTGGGAAATTACACACTTTTACAACAAGCGAACATACAAAACAGTTAAAGCCTTGGTAGAAGGCTACTATTTTAGAAAATATAGGTTTTTCTGAGAGATTCAAACTTTTACAAACACTTACATACATGAACTTATATTTGAGACATGTTCAAATGTTTTTGATAAACAAACACCGACATTAAAATACTTATGAACTTACCAGCTTAATGCTGATAAACTCTTTCAAAATAACTTGTATTCTCAGGTCATCAGTAGACAGGTACCGATGCCAGCTTTTGAGATGATGGAGCGCACTCAAGACTCATCATATTATTATTTTGATTTACGTTATATTTTTGGTGTCTAAAACTGTACAGAACACGCTTGTATTAAAAATATATATTTAATGCAATGGATGATGTTGTTTGCTTATTTACATTTACTGTGTTGTGATTACCTTACATGACGTCCTCCGCCCCAGAACGTTTCCGCCGTTCTTGGTTTTGGGGTGTGACAGATTGGTATCAGAGCATTGTTTATAGTGAATCAAGTATATCAACCCATAAAGGATATACTAAACTATAAACCCATTTGGGATTAAACTCTGACCAAGAGTCTATACTTTAAATATTAAAATATTTAATTAAGTATACTAGTCTGCATTCATACTAAAACCAGTGTCACAATGACAAGAACAAAAGTATTACGATTGTTAAATATCACAAGTGAGCTCGGGGATGGATGGTCAGTCCTGGGAATGGCATAGCCTGATCAACTATGCCGGTCTTAGGAGTGATTAGCACATGCCCTAGAATGGTTGTGATAGGTTAACAAGTCTAAAAACTTACCAACCATACTACAAGAAGATCAGTAGAACTTAAGCTAAAAATACTATAGGTGTATTTTGTACTACTAGTTACACGTATACTACATTCTTAGACCTCCCTTCTCGCGTAGATCAAATGGCTAGATTCCATCACGGCGACCCGTACTTTCCAAATAAAGGCAATGCCGGGTGGATCAATGAAGAGCCCGATGATGCGCATCCAATCCCTTTGGATGATCACCTCGCAGAAGGCTTTTCTGATGGATCCTACTCCGAGCCTGAAGTCAACAACCTACCGCTCGTAGGTCAAGCCCGAACAACAATCCTCGACCAGCGTTTTCCAGGTCCTACTCCCTTGTGGGTAAACAACTTGAATCGCTGGAGTGATGAACAGGGTCAACCATTACCATACCTTGGGGACCGAAGCTTTCATAACGTCAGCGATGGTGGCTCTGCTGACCGAGCTCTGCTTGTCATTATCCACAAAATAGCTCGTAAAGTCGAGCAAGGTCGAGCAGCCATCGACCGGGTCATAGAGTTTGATGCCAACTCAGGCGTCAACACAGTCCGCATCCGCCATCTTGAAGAAGACATGGAACGGACCTGGAGAACAAATAAAAACCCTGCAGTAGCAGTTGGCTGCCCCACGAGCTGAAATCTTGGAACTTCGAGCTCGTCAGAAGGCTCAGGAGCGACACCTTCAAGAGGTGTTCCGTCAAGTGCCCGACCTTAGGGCTCGCCCGGGGAATTCCCATCGCCGTTAAACGATGTCTAGTGCATCTCTGTCTTTTGATTAAAGAGTAGTCTTTAACATCTGTGCTCTAAGTAGCACTTGTCTGTAAAATATTTCTAGCTTTCAGTACTCAAATTTGAAATCTAAGAACTGTCAAACTTTTCTATATGGTATGATGTAAGACCTACTGTTAGGTCGATTTTCCCTAAACTTATTACATCAGTAATACCAGTATTATTGAGATCTATCTATCTGTGGGAAAAATCTATACACTTGTGCTTTCCTACTAATATTTCTTATTGTGGTTTCAAGCACTCTTTCAACTGTTGGACTATGGTTAGTTAGTCCATGTGTCAATCTCACGTTGCTTACAAATTGATTCTTACCGTTTTCTTATCTTTATAAACTTATAGCTGAAAGATGCCTCCTCGCAAATCTCCCAGGAATAATCCTGCACCACCACCTCCTCCGCCTCCGGTCATCGATACTGTAGCCCTGAATGCTGCCGTAGCTGCAGCAGTGGCAACTGCCATGGCTCAGTATCACTCTTCTGATGCCAGCACAGGTGGAACCCCTGTGGAATCAACCCTGGTTGAAACCCCTGTGCGCTCGAGAGAGTGCTCATACAAAGATTTCACAAATTGCAAACCGAACCTTTTTACGGCACCGACGGAGTCATTGCCCTCTCGCAATGGCTCGAGAAGACTGAATCAGTCTTCGAAATCAGTTCATGTCCTGCGGCGAGTAAAGTCAAGTACGCCGCATGCACCTTTGAAGGAAAGGCCCTGACATGGTGGAACGGCCATGTTAAGGCATTAACTCTTGTTGTAGCCAACGACATAGGCTGGGAAACAATGAAAGACCTCTTGACTGAGGAATACTGCCCGAGGGGCGAGATCCAGAAACTGGAGTAGGAACTCTGGAACCTGACGATGAAGGGCACCAATGTGGTCGCTTATACTGCCCAATTCAGCGAGCTGGTGGCCCTCTGCCCCAATATGGTTCCCACCGAGGGGAAGAAGATCGAGAGGTACATATGGGGGCTAGTGCCTCTGTATCAGGGGAATGTTCTAGCGTCAAACCCCGCTCCCTTCGACAGTGCCAAACGATTGGCACAACGACTCATTGACCATGGAGTCAAAACCCCTGCAACCACAACCACCCTAGCCATCCCGGAACCCTCCAAACCCGCTGATACTAAGCGGAAATTCTGGGATGAAAAGAAGAAGCAACAGGCTGCCAAAAAGTAGCAAATTGTGGCAATACATGCCGCAATAACCCCTACTGCTGCTACTACTGCTCCGGTGAGTCGGTATGCTGGAAGTTCGCCCAAATGCAACAAATGCAACTACCACCACAACGGCCCCTGCCGTGAAATGCAGTGCTCTAACTGCAACAGGAAAGGACACACCGTCCGATTCTGCAAGTTCCCGGCACAACCTATCAACCAAGTCCCTGGCTCTAGCGCGAGCCCAACCTGCTATGGATGTGGCGAAGCAGGCCACTTTAAGAGGGATTGCCCCAAAGTGAGGAATGCTGGAGGAGCTGGGAGGGTACTAGCTATAGGCCACGGGGAAGCAGTTGCTGACCCGACAGTGGTGACTGGTACGTTCCTCCTCGATAACTCCTATGCATGCATTCTGTTCGATAGTGGAGCGGAGCGAAGCTTCTTAAACCATAAATTTGCTCGCATGCTTAATCAACCACCGCACGCACTCAAAGAACTATTCACAGTAGAAATGGCTAATGGAAAAACTGAAAGTACGAGTAGCATATACTTAGGTTGTACCCTAACTCTAGATAACCATTAATTTCCAATCGACCTCATGCCAGTCTCAATAAAAAGTTTCGACGTTATCATTGGCATGGATTGGTTAAGCCTTCATCATGCCGACATCATGTGCTTCGAGAAAGCAGTCCGTCTAAACCTTCCGTCTATCGAAACTCTTATAGTCTACGGCGACAAACCCGGTGCAAGTCTTCGCATCATATCAAGTATTCAAGCACAAAAATATATGCGTAAGGAATACCATGCATTCCTTGCTCACGTCGTCGACATGAGCCTCGAAACGAAAGAACTAAAGAACATCCCTGTAGTGAGCGACTTCCCCGACATTTTCCCAGAAGAACTACCCGGGTTACCTCCGCAACGACAGGTCGAGTTCAGAATCGACTTAGTCTCGGGAGCTACCCCAGTAGCCAAGTCGCCCTACCGCTTAGCACCGGCTGAGATGCAGGAACTCTCTGGTCAACTTAACGAATTGCTCAGCAAGGGCTTTATAAGACCGAGTTTCTCACCTTGGGGAGCACCGGTCTTGTTCGTTAAGAAGAAAGACGAATCATTCCGTATGTGTATTGACTACAGAGAACTCAACAAACTGACGGTCAAGAATCGTTACCCTCTGCCTCGCATAGATGATCTATTCAACCAACTGCAAGGGGCAAACTATTTTTCTAAGATTGATCTGAGATCCGGATATCACCAGTTGCGAGTGCTTGAGGAGGATGTGCCGAAGACTGCCTTCCGAACTCGTTACGGACATTACGAGTTCGTGGTGATGCCATTCGGATTGACCAATGCGCCCGCAGTCTTCATGGATCTGATGAATAGAGTATGCCGACCTTACTTGGGTCAGTTCGTCATCGTTTTCATTGACGACATCCTGATCTACTCCCGAAGTAAGAAAGAGCATGGCGATCACCTGCGACAAGTTCTAGAGACTTTACAAAAAGAGAAGCTTTATGCGAAGTTCTCGAAATGTGAATTTTGGATTCGGAGAGTTGAATTCTTAGGACACGTAGTAAGCGAAGAGGGAATCCACGTGGACCCATCCAAAATTAAAGCCATTGAGAACTGGTCAGCACCGAAGACGCCTACAGAAATTCGTCAATTTCTAGGTCTCGCTGGCTACTACCGCAGATTCATTCAGAACTTCTCTCGAATAGCGAAACCCCTTACAACCCTAACCCAGAAAGGCGTGGCCTTTGACTGGGAAGAGAAACAAGAAAGAGCGTTCCAAACGCTCAAACGAGCCTTGTGCACCGCGCCAATACTATCCCTTCCCGAAGGAATAGAAGACTTCGTAGTCTATTGCGATGCATCGAATCAAGGGCTCGGATGTGTCCTGATGCAGCGAGGTAGGGTCATCGCCTATGCCTCGAGACAGTTGAAGACACACGAGGTTAACTACACGACCCACGATCTTGAACTAGGAGCAGTAGTGTTTGCTCTGAAGATCTGGAGACACTACTTGTATGGAACGAAGAGCACTATCTTTACCGATCACAAGAGTTTACAACACATTTTCGATCAAAAGGAGCTCAACATGAGACAACGACGGTGGGTCGAGCTACTCAGTGATTACGAATGCGATATTCGTTATCATCCGGGTAAAGCCAACGTAGTAGCAGACGCCCTAAGTCGGAAGGAATATTCTGGTCGCAAAGTCAAGTTATTATCGATAACCATCCATTCACACCTGACTAAGCAAATTCAGGCGGCTCAACTTGAGGCCATGAAACCTGAAAATGTGTCAAGTGAATCCCTTAGAGGAATGGACAAGAATTTAGAAGCCAAGAGTGACGGAGCTTTATATTTCATGAACCGGATCTGGACACCGAAACACGGTGGTTTCCGAGACTTGGTCATGACCGAGGCGCATAACACTCGGTATTTCGTCCACCCAGGTTCAGATAAGATGTATCTGGATCTTAAGAAGCTATACTGGTGGCCTAATATGAAAGCAGAGATTGCTACCTTCGTAAGTAAATGCCTTACTTGCGCAAAGGTTAAGGTCGAGTACCAGGAGCCCTCTGGTTTATTGCAACAACCAGAAATCCCGGAATGGAAGTGGGAGCGGATCACTATGGATTTCATAACCAAGTTGCCCAAGACAACGCGTGGACTTGACACCATATGGGTCATCGTTGATAGATTGACCAAGTCTGCACACTTCCTGCCTATCAAAGAAACCGACAAGATGGAGAAACTTACGAGAACATACATTAGGGAAATCCTACGGCTACATGGTGTACCTATGTCCATTATCTCCGATAGAGATAGTAGGTTCACCTCAAGATTTTGGCAATCACTACAACATTACCTAGGAACGAGGCTGGACATGAGCACAACCTACCATCCTCAGACCGACGGACAGAGTGAGAGGACCATCCAAACACTGGAAGATATGTTGCGAGCCTGCGTGATTGACTTTGGGAAGGCATGGGATGCTCATTTACCCCTTGTCGAGTTTTCCTATAATAACAGTTATCACACGAGCATCAAGGCTGCTACATTTGAAGCTCTCTACGGCCGAAAGTGCAGATCCCCTCTGTGCTGGGCTGAGGTGGGTGATACCCAATTAGCCGGGGGGCAAGCTTCCGACAGTAATCTCACCGGTCCGGAGATCATTCGGGAAACGACAGAGAAAATCGTTTAGATCCACGAACGATTGAAAGCCTCTAGAGACCGACAGAAGAGCTACGCTGATAAACGAAGAAAACCTTTGGAATTTCAGGTGGGAGACCGAGTCCTTCTCAAAGTCTCACCCTGGAAGGGTTTGATACGCTTCGGCAAGCGTGGGAAACTAAATCCAAGGTATATAGGGCCTTTCGAGATTCTGGCAAGAGTCAGCCCCGTAGCTTACAAACTCGACCTACCAAACGCACTTCGTAACGTGCATTCTACATTCCACGTATCTAACTTGAAAAAGTGTCTACCCGACGAGACTCTTGTAATCCCACTCGACGAGATCGAGATCAACGAGAGCCTCAACTTCGTGGAAGAACCTGTAGAGATCATGGACCGTGAGGTCAAGCAGACAAAGCAAAGCCGTATCCCTATCGTGAAGGTTCGCTGGAATGCTAAGCGAGGACCGGAATTCACTTGGGAACGTGAGGATCAGATGAAACTGAAATACCCTCACCTTTTTGCTTAGTTATTTGTAATTTCTTACTTGCTTAAATTCTAATTTCGGGACGAAATTTCTTCTAACGGGGGGATGATGTGACAACCTGATATTTCGAGACAATGTAATGTAAAACCGATCAAATCTAGATCAAAATATAATTTTCCTAAAATCTTATTTGGGTTAATTAACGTAGTGGGAATCGTATCAAGGTTTTCGTACATATAAAGAACCCTAAAATCTGACTTCGGATGAAGAAGTTATGAATTTTTGTAGAAATTCTTTAAACACGTCATTTTAATAAATAAATAATAAAAATAATTTCGGAATTTGCCAACGGAATCTAAACGAAAGTTGTAGATCTCGGTCTCACCTTCGCGTGGATATAAAGAACGTCAAAAACGGAGTTCGTATGAGGGAGATATGAATTTTTGAAGTTTATTTAAAATAAATATAAATTTAATTATAAACTCCCGGTATTATCCGAAGGGGAGTCATCGGATAGGACCGAAGTACGCCCTGCGTACCTTCGTACGCCCCGCGTACTCAGATCAAGGGCCTCGGATCGTCCACGTCGCCCTATCCGAGGTTTCCGACCCGTCCGACCCGCTGTCCCATCCGACCCGCCGTCCCGTCCGACCCGCCTCCCCACCGATCCGTCCCATCCGAAGCCGAGGCAGTCGAGGCTTCGGTCATGCATGACATATGCGTACGCGCTGCGTACGTGCGTACGCCCCGCGTACCGAGGCGGTTCAGCCTTCCTATAAATAGAATGCGAGGCTTTCCGGAAATTTTGCTCACTTCTCTCTTTTCTCTCACGATCTTGCCTCGATTTCCGTGCCCGTTCGAACCCGAAGCTCTGGTCTTTTTGCTCAAGTCCCGAGGGTCGATTTTACTCCTGAGATTCCCGAGAATCCCGGGAAAAATCCTTTTCCCAAGACGAAACTCTGCCCGGTTTTCCATCTCGCTTTCTTCAATCAATCAAGTGAGTTCATACCCCTTAATTTACCTTTTAAATGTTCTATAAATTCTTTTATATGCCTTCAAGGGGGGGGGGGGGATACAAGTTAAATACTTATAGTTATTGCTTCAATCACATGTGATTGCATTAATCACATGTGATTAATAACTAGGGAAACCAGTGATTTTATCACTATTCAAACTGTCTATCAAACTGTTTTACTTCAAAATGTTTTCCAAACCCATTTACTTTTCAAATTTATACTACAACTGTGATTTGAACAAATGTTCCTTATACTTAAACTGTGTTAATCAAATCTATGCCTTCAAATTGTTTTATAGATTGACATCAAGTCGATCTTTCTTTAAAAATAATACTTATGTTTCAAATGTCTTATAAATACTTATTTACGCTTTTATATTATAAATTTCATGTCCATATATGTATAGATGTATAAATAATGCTTAAAGGGCTTAGGAAGGCCATCTACCCTATTTCCTTTTTCTCGATTTGGATGTGGTCTGGTGGGATTTCGGGTGACCATCCGAAGGTCATTTCCATATTAATTATATATCAAATATACATATATAGACATAAAAGTACTTCCATATTCATACGTACTAGACGCACCATTAGTAAGTTACCATCGGGGTAACACAGAATCATACTATTACAACTGCTAGATCAATGAGTCAGTTCATTCATGAGTCTATACTAGGAAGAGAATATATGCAACTATACTATGAGAACATATATACTAGGACGAGAAACATTTCATCACATATGCAAGAATACGATAACAAATGTGATCCACTGTATCGGAGCATGCCTTAAATGTCATGGCCTGAGTTGTAGCCAAAATTCTCTTGGAGGGAGAGCGTTGAGTTTGTGTATAGATCTATACTGGATTGACTATCCTACACCTTGCTGCTAGCTACAGCTGGACCTGCAGGTCTGCGGGTGCCAAACGTCATTCCGTTATTACGACCGTTCTTTATGTCGTTGTAATCAGTCGATAGTATGGTGCAATTATCACATTATACCTTAATATAAATCCGGTTTAAGGAAATTAGTACAGCAGTAGTCACTATAAAACTAAGCTACAGTACTACAATGATTTACCCATTACATATTTTTAGTGATAACCTCACTTGAATTTTAATGTACAAACTATATTTTGTTAAAAGATAGTTGCACTTGGGAAATTACACACTTTTACAACAAGCGAACATACAAAACAGTTAAAGCCTTGGTAGAAGGCTACTATTTTAGAAAATATAGGTTTTTTTGAGAGATTCAAACTTTTACAAACACTTACATACATGAATTTATATTTGAGACATGTTCAAATGTTTTTGATAAACAAACACCGACATTAAAATACTTATGAACTTACCAGCTTAATGCTGATAAAGTCTTTCAAAATAACTTGTATTCTCAGGTCATCAGTAGACAGGTACCGATGCCAGCTTTTGAGATGATGGAGCGCACTCAAGACTCATCATATTATTATTTTGATTTACGTTATATTTTTGGTGTCTAAAACTGTACAGAACACGCTTGTATTAAAAATATATATTTAATGCAATGGATGATGTTGTTTGCTTATTTACATTTACTGTGTTGTGATTACCTTACATGACGTCCTCCGCCCCAGAACGTTTCCGCCGTTCTTGGTTTTGGGGTGTGACAGAAATAAAATACCATGTGTTTTATACTAACAATTGGAATGAAGAATGCAACACTTGCATTTGCAGCATCATATCTCTTTCAGCTTGAGCTTTCTTTTCGTCTTCTAACTCTAGAGATATTCCCTTTCATCATCAAACCTGTAAACACAACACAAAATCACTTGTCATTTTCATTCTACTTTTAAAATTAATTCTTATTAGAACATTCTACTTTTAAAATTAATATTTATTATAGAAAACAAAACATGTACAACAATTAAAGAAACCCATGACTAAATTCTCCTTTGACAATCTCCTTTGACAACTTCCTTTCTAAGAGAATAACCTGAATGCAGGAACTTTGACAGGCAACAGGGCATGGAAGGACTTCTCTTTCTATCACAACTCTTGGTTCATAAGAGATCAACTGTGAATGCAAAGATGCTTTAATGGTGAAAAGATACTAATAAAATACTTATGTCTTAAGCTCTTAATCTGGAATCATGTGAGGCTGAATGTATATATTTCTTTTACAGATTGAAGCTAAGGAACACTGGATGAAAGGTTGCTAAAAAGCTACTCCATCACTTGTCATCTGAACAGGAAAATCGATTATATCTGCTCCATCTGAAACAACTTTTCTGTATGCTGAATCACTACACCCTGGAAACTCCCCACTTGCTCCTTCAAATGAGATAATTAAAGGCTTTCCTTTTCCTGAAGCAACAAGGGATTTAATTTACGATTTATGATGAACATATATAAATGTCAAATGATTATGTATAAAATGACACACCTGGCTGAGAATGTTTTTTTCCCAATATGAGAAAAACAACCTGCATGGTTGTAGAAATATTAGCTTATGAAAATAGAATGTTATTTCTTGCATTCAACCTTTTTCAATATATGCAGAATCATATCATGAGATTTAAAGGGTTCAAAACTTACTAAAAGCTGTTGATGGAGTCACTGGATTGTCGGAAAGTACACCGTCCACAGAGAATCTGCCTTTATCCACAAAATACAGATACTCTTCTACAGGGTCATAACTGTAATTATACGCAAGTTGCACATCATTCATGAAATCTGAACCAAATACTTGAAAGCCATATGCATGATTTAGGAACTAAAACACCAGAAGCAAACGTCTTGATAAATGTCAGACTTTTTAAAAGTGAACCATATCTTTGATTGGTTGAGGGCTAAGTCTTTTTCACTTCTAGAAATCCGAAAATGGAACATACAGATAACATGAAAATGATGAAACTTACAGGCAGAACAAGAAGAAGGGATAACAAATAGCACTACAAGCATTACTCCAAAACAATAAAATTTAACACAAATGACTAAATATGCATCTAAATGAAACTATTTAGGCATCTCACCTAACCAATTGCAGATTAATATATCAAGAACAATGTAGTCCCACCAACACTCATTGAAATTTGGCAACATATGGCGAAATTAAAGCATTATATTTTCTGAAAATTTTGATTTTTAAGATTAAGAAACTGGATAAATTGAATTTGAAAATCAGACCTCCATTAACTCAAATCCGATTGATAATACCCATAAAAGTGGTTGATTACGGATCATTATTGCCTTTGCCCACCACTTGAATAAATGAACAGGAACAAATTCATCAAAAAGTGTTTCCCGAAATGCCAAAAAAAACTTTAGGAAAATATGTAAAAAAAATAAAATTGAATAATATAAAGGTTTGAAGATTGTGAAAGAAGAAATCATACATAAACATTTATAAACCTGTTAGTGGGATTATTGGGTATATATATTCGACAATCAACACCATATGATCTTTCTAGAAGTTTTGAAGAGAAAAAAAAACCATTACAAATATAAAATCATGGCATGATGAAAACTTCTCAAAAAATTAAAAAATCAAATTAAAATTTTCATGTGATATAGAAATATGTAAGATATAAAAAGTTACCAACACCAAGATCAGGATGGAGATACTTCATGAACTACCTAGTGATTATCTAAAAAATACTAAACTTGTATTAATTTTTTAGATATACAATGTTATATCTTAGTAGATTTACCAAAGTACGATGGCTTACTAGGAAAAAATCGAAAGCACAATGCCAAAAAACAAAGTAGGTTGCTACAATACACAAATAAATGAAAATATGTTGCTATTTCTTGCATAATATTAAAAAAAAACAAAACTTACCCTTTTATCTACGCGAATACAAATATAAGCTCGTTCAAGGGTTGAGATATCCCCAGTTTCTTCTAAGAGAAAATTAAAGATATGAACAATAAACACATCAAATTCCAAGAAAAAACGTTAAAATAAGACTCCAATAATTGTCCAAATAAGAAAGGATTTGAAAGTATGATGTTGTAACAGTAAGAAATGATAAAATACACAAATAAATAAATAAAAGGTCTATTCAGTACTTTATTTATTTTTTTTACCTTCCTTTTTTGATTGTACTATCAATCTCCCACATGTTGATTGTAAAACAAGATCGGGAAGACTTGAAGCAAAATGAAAGTTCATCTCTTGCCTTTTCTAGATCCCCACTCTCACCCTTTTTGTATAGTCCTTGAGCAAGCATATATCGAGCTTCGTGAAAATGTTTCAGGTCCCCTTCCACACAAAGTTGTAGGCCATAAAGACAATCGTTGTAAAGCATGTGCCACGTATCATCAGGGGTATTTTTGGGATTCGATTTATCTAGAATGTTCATAACAGTTTCCTTTGTCAATTTATTAAAACAATACATTGCAGCAATCTGTCAAGGAATAAAAAAAATGACCAGCTTTACTATGAACATACTTTCAGTAACTTGTTTATTGTAGCATTTTACTTTCATCTGTTCTTATTATAGCAATTTCATCTGAATACATAGTAATTTTCACTACTTTAACTGGACAGATTTTCAAACAAAAATGCTATAATTTTATAGAGTGAAAAAATTAAAATGAAGTAAAAGAAAGAAATGAAAGTAGGATGTTATAAAATACAAACAAGAAAAGAAAAAATATCATGAAGTGAAGATAACCTTTAAGGCATCCTTGTCATTGTGGGTGTTGGGTTTTGAGCATTCTAACACTCCTAAGTGTACATGCAACCCTAAATACCTTGGATCTATGTTTTCTCTATTATACATGCAAATAAGAACTTCCAAGGAATTATCCTAATCTAGCATACAAAACAATGACTTAGCAAGATAGAATACATACCTCTTTTGATGTAGCTTGATGTCTTCAAGCTTTAAGAGCTTAGCCCCAATAGTGTGGAAGCCTCAAGTGGAATCACAAATCACCAAAACACCTTGGAAGACTTTAGAGAATATGGATACTTGGTTCTCTCTAGTGAAATTGGCTAGCCCTTCTTAGTGTATCCACACTAGTCCACATTTCACCAACCAAGGACATCTTTATATAGTATGGAGGATTAGGGTTAAACCCTAATACCCATGACCTATCATTTCCTAGGATCCATGGGTTAAACACTCCATGGACTATCCATGAAAGCTTAGCCCAACCTAAATGAACTTGGCCCATTCCATATATATAAGAGTCCATATTTAATTAGTTCCTTTTGATCACTTAATTAATTATAAATTAATTCTTGATCAATACTAATTAAATAATATGATTCCATATTAATATATTAGAACTTATAATATATTAATATTAATCATAAACATATTATCCTCAAAATATTATCCATATAAATTGTGTCGGTGAAGTGCAACCCAAATGGACCATGCCGGGTCGGGTCAAGTACATACCAAATATAGTTATGGACTTAGACATTAATCCAAAAGTCTCCTACTTGGATAAGTCTAAAACTATTATTGCGTATGACTTCAAACCTAACTGGCAATCGTAGCTCTTAAAGCCGCTGTCGAACTCTGATCTTGTCAACGAACTTGTCCATTAGATAAGGGATCATATATTCCTCCATTCTAGATATCATATGGACTGAGACATGGATTATAATCATTCTCTCTGTCCATTTGTTGTTTCCCGATTTCCGATTTATGACGATTGACGAATTGAACAAATCAAATCAGTCCTGGCCCGGCCGAGCACTTCCATTTGTCATCATCAAATCATCGAGGGGCCCACAGATATCGCTTTTATCCCGAAGGTAAAAGGAATGGATAAACTTCGACTCATATGGCTTGTTCTACTACTTGTTGAATCATACACAAAGGCACGTTTTATAGCACCGAGTTACCAAATGCGTTTTCGTGCAATCAATGTACTATCAACTCATAGTAACAACTCATATCTCTAGGTTTGAAGAATATAAGATATTATCGTCTCATGATCACTCGTGATAAAATCCATGAAGTGATTCCAATGAGCACGGGTTGAATCCAATACTCAGAACTTATGAGCACTCATGAGTGTTGTAGCCATTTGTCCAACACCTTAGACCTCTACAAGCCAACCCATGACAGTCTTAATTCATATCTACTTCCAACATATGACCGACTGTGGATGGTTTTAATAACTTAGTCATTCCGAAAGAATAACCTAATTTATTCGGGAAGTCAAAACATGCAAAATGAAACACAAGAATAATTGAATCAAATATGGTATCAAAACCTATGAACATAAATAAAACGCCTTTTATTTATCACCATATGATTACACATTATTCATTGTATACTATTTCAGCTATCAACTTTATTCTTGAATTTAAAACAATAGTTGTCCCATGCTCCAAACATGTACACTATGTTTTTTCTAAACACTAGTCATGCCATACACCAAGTATGCATACTATGTTTGTCTATGATCTTTACTTTGTGAACTAGATCCATTGAACATAACTTCAATGATTCTCTTTTCACACTCCCAAATCCTTACTGCAAATGCAAGAATTCCAAATTCATGCCATTTACTGAAATCTGTTAGATTCTAAACTTATATGCATTGATCCTCTTGTAATGATTATGCACAAAGTCATAAAGACTTGACAAAAAACATTACAGAGCATTCCAAAGGAGATCAACTCCTTGGAAACATCCTTCTTTCATTAAGTTTCCTTAATCTTACACAGATTGAAAATTCTAACTTTGAAACATTTCCCTTCTTAATGCCCCAGGCATTTAGAAAACCTTAGAATGGATGAATATAGCACATGTAATTGATCCTATATCCGAAGCATATGGGACACGATTCATGATGTCTTGCATAAAGACTAAACCAGTCTTTTGCTATAATATTTCCATTTCAATTTGCCAAGTTCTCATAATTTAGATTATGAAAAGGAATGCCGTAATCATAATCGAATTTTAGAACGCAAATAATGGACTTATATATAGAATTTCCTTATGTTGAGCCATTCCAACATGAAATTCATATATATCCTTGACTAAATGATTAAAACCTCACGATCTAAGCTTATAGATTTGAGATGAAGTATAATTTCCTCTCCCTTAATTATAGCAAAACAACTCTTTCCCAATTGAAGCTTTTGTTTTCTATAATTAACATTGCTAGCTTGCAATACTCATCATAATTATCATGCTCCCACTAACATGATGATTATTAGCATAACACTTATGCTCCCACTAGCTTTGACATGTACTCAGAAATCAGCTGACTTTCTTACCATAGTTCATATTTCTGATACTAGATTGTTTTGATAAAACTTAATCAAAAGTATACACCTTCCCTTAGATAGCACACTTGTGTGTCTAAACAATTATGAAGAGGGATGCCGTAATCATAATGGTTAGACCTTTTTGCTACTTCTCACAAGTCCAGGTTAGTGTGCCGGTAAACCATACACGCTCCACTAACGACTTTGAGAATGCAAATATCACAATTGCTATCTAGCTAAAATCTACTTAGTGAAAGTGTTTCCTCACCATCATTTTCATGAATCGGAGAGAAACCTTATGACACTTAGATTTGCTGGTGTATGTGTTCTTATCCATGTGAATTGTCATAACCATAGTCACAAGACAAGGATAATGACAAATCCAAACTCATATGGATTGAACTCAATCTTAACTTTTTGCCACCTGGCAGCTCAAGGGCCTGCCATTGCTTCCAAGTTGTTGTTCAACACATTGAGGACTCTAAGAACTCATATGCAAAGCCAACTTTAACTAGAATGGGCACAAAATATGTCAGCACGATAGGTTATAAACCTCAAGTCGTGTGCTAGTGAAGAACTTCAGGTTTTATTCTTGATTAGTTCTTGAGACTTTCAAGACTTTAAAGACTCCCACTGTTCTCTTGACCTATAAGACTCCCTTGTCAAACATCCAAGAGATAGTGTGGATTCTAACCAAGACAAACACTTCACACAATTGGCCTAAGTTGGTCTTTGTTTTATCCAAAACATCACAACTTACCAATTTCAAATGTACAAGAGTAGAAAACTTTTACTCTTACATTTGACAAGTGTTTTAAACCTTCTTTGAAACATGTCACTCAAGTTACAATCTTGGAGTATGACTCTAAGACTTGTATTGGAATGAAGTATGACACATCTTCTTGATTTAACCATTTCAACAATTCAAGTTCCTCTTCTTAGTCACAAGAATGCACTAAGATTTTCCTTAGAGAACTAATTTTGATATGGTTTCTTAATCATTAAGATGATCACAAAACTGATACTAAAGTACTCTCCCATCTTTTCAGATTTGAGAAACTTTTATCCTTCTGCCTAATTTGATTCTTCTTATTCGCTCTGCCATACATTGGAACCTTTTCCAATGTCTCAGAGTTACACTTAAGCTTGTAAGTATAATCATGTTTGCTGAGCTTTAGTAAACTATGATGAATAATCTTATCAATCTTTTGTGGTGGACTTAATCAGTGCACAAGAATGTGTACTCGATCCCTTAGTCCTTTACTTGACTCACACATCCATGTGAACGAGTAATTAGTCTTAATTTTCCAATACTTGAAAATTCTCATTCATCATGCTATACAACTTGCATGATTCCAAGTTCCGGTCCAATTGAAACTTGGGTGATGAAAATCTTTCCTTATTTGGTAAATTTAGACATTACCACAAATGAAAGAATCAATTTCATATTTCCACTCTTGCTATTAATGGAATCATATAAGCAACAATTTTTCCTCAAATGCCATTGTAAGGATATTTTAAAATAACCAAAAATTTTCTTTTATTCTAAAAATTTGCAGAAAAACTTATCCTTACAATCCATATGAAAACTTGTTGTTATCTATTCCTAAGCAATATCTCAGAACTCCTAAGAAGTAGCTCAAGAATCCGATCTTCAAACTACGCGATATAAATCCATCTATGCGATCAGATTCAGCATATTCTTTCTTTAAGTGTCTTCACTTTTCTTTGATTCTTAAAACATCACCATGTGACCCAGTCACATCATGTATCAGGAATCTCAGAATAGAAACTTAATAGAGTTTGATAGTGGACTTTACCTGAAGTAGAGTCAAACTTATTGACTTTAACATCCTAAGGTAAATTTGGCAGCTTCGCAACCAATGCCCCTTCCTTTGGCAATATAAACATATGGACCCTTTGATGATGGTACATGGGAGTATCACAGACTTAACTTTTCTCTTTACCATTTGGTCAACCGAGTTGACTATGGCCGATCCCTTTCCATTGGAAAGAGAATGTTTTTCTGGATTTCCTGTGTCACTATTGTCAATGTCTACCAAGTTTTAAGGAACTTGATCTTAACAAATAGATAAGATCATTAAGGGTCTTGTCATAGTCTGTTTCATAGGTGTTCCAAAAGAACTCACTATATGACTTAGAAAGTAGTTGAACCACCAACTTTCTCAATACTTTGACACCCAACTCTCTCGGCTTGTCAATATGTGACTACATCTCCAAGATGTGATCACACCTAGACCTTGCCTTGCCAATAGGGCTTGAGTGACCTTAAACTTTTCAAGAACTTGTGGGTTGGGGAGAATAATTGGAAGAGGTGAATGAAGTATGATTTCCAAGGGACATCATCTTCATTTAGGAAAGCTTGTTTCTAGAGATTTGGGAAGATCATAAATGTCTAAACCAGACATATTTTGGGAGATATTCAAGATAGTTGATCTAAAGTCCTTAATATGACACCCAATATGAAATATTAAGGCTAGGACCCAACAAACTATTTTATAACTTAGAAGAGGTATGCCGTAATCCAAACTATAAAATATTTGAAGGTAGGTGAATGACGATTCACCAATTTCCACCAAGATAAACGAAATGTATTATTAGGTTTTAATTGGTTTTGAAACTCCTAGATCTTTGAGATTCATTGAACTGTTCAATGGCATGTTTCAATCTCGAGTGTGCCCTTCAGGTTTTGTGACTGGGATGCCGAGGATCACAAAACAAGGTGTGAAGTAACCATGCAAATTACTTGGTACCCTTAAGTGTTTACCCCTCAATCGATGTGCCGGTTAACCACACACGCTCCATCGATACTATGATAAACATTAAGTTACCCTTTGCCTACCTTGTTAAATACGAGTTACTGTGCCGGTTAACCACACACGCTCCACTAACCGACTTAAACAAAGTGCAAAGTGTAATTTCATGGATTAGCACCTTATTCACATTTTTCCTAAGTAACTAAGATTGGGTATTATTAAGAGTTTAGTTACTTAGTATTTATCATTAATACTTTTAATGAAGGGAGAATTATAGTCCTGTCAAACCCGTTCGGCTAACGACCCTCCACCGGTCAAGCAAGCGGTGGGTGAGAGTGGACACCCATTAAGTTGCCATTTTATAGGCAACAACCTTATACCCACCTTATAGACCGGCTTCGTGAATGAGGCGTACTAGCGGTAAGACTGACTTTACTCTTATACATATATATATATATATATATATATATATATATATATATATATATATATATATTAACCTATAATATTATAAAGTATAAGGGTTGAATTTTAACTTTTAAAATTCTAAGGGCTAACTTGGAATTAAAGTATTCATAAGTGAAACTTTACAAATTCCAAAACTTGAGGGCAAGTTTTGAAACTATTCAAAACTAATTAATTCCATAACTTATGTGTTTAAAGTAGTTTTAATCCAAAAACTCTTCAAGTTCCATAACTTGAGGACAAGTTATAAAAGACTTTAAATTATTAAACAATGTAACTTTTTCTTTATTTTGTAACTTATGGAATTAATTAAGGTTACACTTTATTTATTTATTTATTTATTAATGAAGTGACTCTTGAACCTCCATAACTTAAGGACAAGACTCTTCATCTTTTGTAACCATTGCCAACTTTTATGAGTTTTATGAAACTTAAATGTGACTTTTCATATAACTTGAGGACAAGTTACAAAAACACATTTTAGAATCAACTCTTAGATTAATTTGGATTGAAAACAACTATCTCACTCAACTTTTCTATTAATCTAAGCAACTCATAAGAACAAGATAATTCAAATCAAACTTTTTCATGTAATTAGAGTAACACTTTAAACTAATACAAAACATGAATCTATTGACAATTATCTTTGAAATTCGATTAGCATGAACATTACCACATCAAAAACAAGTTTATAAGTTCAAAAACATCTTAGGGTAATGTTCCTAATCAAATTCCAGCCAAAAAAGTCAAATTTATGCTGTCTGGGGGTCCAACTCGTCGAGTGCATGAACCAACTCGGCGAGTTGGATCGATTTGATCACTTTTTAGGCATGGACTTGCCGAGTCTTCTGATGGACTCGCCGAGTCTGATGATCAGACAGCAACAACTTTGATTTTTTAAGCAGTTTTGCAAGTATAACAAGAAAACAAGCCTAGGCTCTGATACCACTGTTGGGTTTTGAGCATTCTAACACTCCTAAGTGTACATGCAACCCTAAATACCTTGGATCTATGTTTTCTCTATTATACATGCAAATAAGTACTTCCAAGGTATTATCCTAATCTAGCATACAAAACAATGACTTAGCAAGATAGAATACATACCTCTTTTGATGTAGCTTGATGTCTTCAAGCTTTAAGAGCTTAGCCCCAATAGTGTGGAAGCCTCAAGTGGAATCACAAATCACCAAAACACCTTGGAAGACTTTAGATAATATGGATACTTGATTCTCTCTAGTGAAATTGGCTAGCCCTTCTTAGTGTATCCACACTAGTCCACATTTCACCAACCAAGGACATCTTTATATAGTATGGAGGATTAGGGTTAAACCCTAATACCAATGACCTATCATTTCCTAGGATCCATGGGTTAAACACTCCATGGACTATCCATGAAAGCTTAGCCCAACCTAAATGAACTTGGCCCATTCCATATATATAAGAGTCCATATTTAATTAGTTCCTTTTGATCACTTAATTAATTATAAATTAATTCTTGATCAATACTAATT